>NC_090732.1:13943082-14038082 GCF_036898095.1 Palaemon carinicauda
TTTCTTCAACCTTTCAGCCCCGTTTCCTATTAACCTTCTCCCCTCTTGTCCATAATGTCCTTTCTATAAATAATCTTTTTCCCTTTAAATATTTGCTCTATGTTACTTGCCCTTAAAACACTCCAGCTAGGTCTCACATACTATCACTGTTCCTTTTGTATTCTGTCGGCATATTTTACTATTTATAGAATCGTTAAAATCAAATAATGTTTTTATTTATTATTATTCTGCTACAAATATCTTTAATTTTTTGGGCCATACAAGAATTCTAGAATTGTTCTTCGTTTTACATCAGACTGTTAACTTTATCATGAACATTTCCTCATAGTAACTCGGAAGATTTTTTATGACTTTTTACAAACGTGTTCGCTGGCCCTCAATGGTTCTAAAACATTTTTAGTCTTTGGCTTTACCCTTATTCCATTTTATTTATTTTATAGTTTTATTTGCTCTACCCCGGGACATTTCTAATATTCATTTTTGTAAACCTGTCTTCATGCCTTTTTCCACTAGAAAGGAGGTACCCCCAAATAAGTTGATATAATATTTCAAACGCACAACTTAATCCCTCATTGTCTTTTGCTCAGTACTTCCTTCACTCTGTAATCTTTGTTCTTCCCTCGAATTACTTCGTGTTTCATTACCATTCAACGGTTGATTTTATAAAAACAACGAAAACAGTAATATTATTTTGTAATGCACACGAAACCACCGTCGTTTGTTGGTTGTAAACTTCTGCAAAGCGCAAGACACAAGATCTTTTTGCCTAGCAGTCCCAAACCACCGTCAATGTTTTACATTCTGAACCCTAATTGTGTGTGACGAAAACAAAATTTATTATCAATTATTCTAGTTTCCAACCAATTTGTCCAAATTATCAATGTAATTTTGAAGCCCTTTTCTTCCATAGTTTGAATTCTTTAATTAGAATCAATTAAAACATAGAAGCTTGTAGGCCTACTATTAAAGGTTGAATTCTTCCACGATAGCATCGTTCGATGTTTCTATTTCCTTTCAATAATGCAATTTGCATTAAGATTTTATGTTTGTAAATAGTTACTTTACCAATGTAGTTTGTACTATGATAATGTGTATATTGATTTATAAGAAACATCACTATAAGAAAATATATAATGGGAACATATAAGGTGGAATCAGGCTCATGATTTAGACAAGCCAATAGTGTCAAGTTCAGCTTGGTGCCTAGTACCGCATCCTTCCAGAAGATAATAGACTTTTTATGTCCTTCTTAATGTTCTAATAAAATACCAGTAAACAATTACCCATCTTTATGGCCTAACTATCTAACTGAATGACGTCATTCCAGGAATTGCCAGACTTTGTGATGATATTCGGGAAATGATAGGCTTTGCTCCCGGTTTCTACTGGAGGACATGTCTCCAGTACTTCGCGCCTATTTTCATCGGGGTAAGTTATCAGTTTACGTCGATTACAGTATCTCTCTCTCTCTCTCTCTCTCTCTCTCTCTCTCTCTCTCTCTCTCTCTCTCTCTCTCTCTCATATACATGCATTGAACACACAAACTATTGACCACATATTTTGCATACATGCACACACACATATGTTTATGTGTATACTTGTATATTCATATATATATATATATATATATATATATATATATATATATATATATATATATATATATGTATGTATGTATGTATATATATGTGTGTGTTCAGGTGTATGAATAAATGTATAAATATATCATCTAAAATAGATTATACGTTTGCAGCAGATAATAGGGTAGCTGAAAATCTTTATTTCATGAATCTGAAAACATAATTGTTTTATTTACTGATAATCTATGGCTCTACAACTGTTCTTATTATTGAACAGATATGTCTAGTTAAGAAGGATGATTATGATATTCTTGGAATGGAATTCATGATAATTGAATCATGATAATATGTTACAAAAAGTTTTTTGAGTTCGCCTATCCTCTGGGTAAGTAACTTTAATTTGTAGAGATAATTATTAGTAACTTCATATCTCAAGTCCTCGCCTTCACCGACACTTTAATGACGAGATTTCCAATTACATATTGAGTAGCAAGTCTATCCAGTAACACATCAACTTTTAAGGAGTAACAGGTCTATCCAGTAACACATAGACTTTTATAAAGTAACAGATCTGTCCAGTAACACAGACTTATATGAAGTAGCAAGTTTATCTAGTAACACGTCGGCTGTTACAAAGTAGCAGATTTATCCAGTAACACATCGACTTTTATAAAGTAACAGGTCTATCCAGTAACACGTCGACTTTTATAAAGTAACAGGTTTATCCAGTAACACGTCGACTTTTATAAAGCAGAAGATCTATCCAGTAACACATCTATTTTTATAAAGTAGCAGAACTATCCAGTAACACATCTATTTTTATAAAGTAGCAGAACTATCCAGTAACACATCTATTTTTATAAAGTAGCAGAACTATCCAGTAACACATCTATTTTTATAAAGTAGCAGAACTATCCAGTAACACATCTATTTTTATAAAGTAGCAGAACTATCCAGTAACACATCTATTTTTATAAAGTAGCAGAACTATCCAGTAACACATCTATTTTTACAAAGTAGCAGAACTATCCAGTAACACATCTATTTTTATAAAGTAGCAGAACTATCCAGTAACACATCTATTTTTATAAAGTAGCAGAACTATCCAGTAACACATCTATTTTTATAAAGTAGCAGAACTATCCAGTAACACATCTATTTTTATAAAGTAGCAGAACTATCCAGTAACACAACTATTTTTATAAAGTAGCAGATCTATCCAGTAACACATCTATTTTTATAAAGTAGCAGAACTATCCAGTAACACATCTATTTTTATAAAGTAGCAGAACTATCCAGTAACACATCTATTTTTATAAAGTAGCAGAACTATCCAGTAACACAACTATTTTTATAAAGTAGCAGAACTATCCAGTAACACATCTATTTTTATAAAGTAGCAGAACTATCCAGTAACACATCTATTTTTATAAAGTAGCAGAACTATCCAGTAACACATCTATTTTTATAAAGTAGCAGAACTATCCAGTAACACATCTATTTTTATAAAGTAGCAGAACTATCCAGTAACACAACTATTTTTATAAAGTAGCAGATCTATCCAGTAACACATCTATTTTTATAAAGTAGCAGAACTATCCAGTAACACATCTATTTTTATAAAGTAGCAGAACTATCCAGTAACACATCTATTTTTATAAAGTAGCAGAACTATCCAGTAACACAACTATTTTTATAAAGTAGCAGAACTATCCAGTAACACATCTATTTTTATAAAGTAGCAGAACTATCCAGTAACACATCTATTTTTATAAAGTAGCAGATTTATCCAGTAACACATCTATTTTTATAAAGTAGCAGAACTATCCAGTAACACATCTATTTTTATAAAGTAGCAGATTTATCCAGTAACACGTTGACTTTTATAAAGTTGGAGATTTATTCAATAACACGTCGACTTTTATAAAGTAGCAGATCTATCCAGTAACACATCTATTTTTATAAAGTAGCAGAACTATCCAGTAACACATCTATTTTTATAAAGTAGCAGAACTATCCAGTAACACAACTATTTTTATAAAGTAGCAGAACTATCCAGTAACACATCTATTTTTATAAAGTAGCAGAACTATCCAGTAACACATCTATTTTTATAAAGTAGCAGATTTATCCAGTAACACAACTATTTTTATAAAGTAGCAGAACTATCCAGTAACACATCTATTTTTATAAAGTAGCAGATTTATCCAGTAACACAACTATTTTTATAAAGTAGCAGAACTATCCAGTAACACATCTATTTTTATAAAGTAGCAGAACTATCCAGTAACACAACTATTTTTATAAAGTAGCAGAACTCTCCAGTAACACATCTATTTTTATAAAGTAGCAGAACTATCCAGTAACACATCTATTTTTATAAAGTAGCAGATTTATCCAGTAACACGTTGACTTTTATAAAGTTGGAGATTTATTCAATAACACGTCGACTTTTATAAAGTAGCAGATCTATCCAGTAACACATCTATTTTTATAAAGTAGCAGAACTATCCAGTAACACATCTATTTTTATAAAGTAGCAGAACTATCCAGTAACACAACTATTTTTATAAAGTAGCAGAACTATCCAGTAACACATCTATTTTTATAAAGTAGCAGAACTATCCAGTAACACATCTATTTTTATAAAGTAGCAGATTTATCCAGTAACACGTTGTCTTTTATAAAGTTGGAGATTTATTCAATAACACGTCGACTTTTATAAAGTAGCAGATCTATCCAGTAACATATGGACTCTATTTTTCTCAATTTCCTTCCAGATAATCATCATCTACGGCTTATGCAACAATACTTCGTTATCATCTGAAAACCCAAAGATCTTCCCGTGGTGGACTGATCTCATAGGATGGACCATGGCAGGCTCGTCCATGATTATGATTCCGTTTGTCGCCATCTATAAATTCGCAAGGACACCTGGCTCACCTAAGCAGGTGAGTTTCACATGAAAAGGAGGGATTATGTCATGAGATAGATAGATACTTGAAATTACTTGAAAAAGTAAATCATTTCCAGCTTTTTTACAATTGACTTAATCCCTGAATGTTTCATTGCTCTACGATTAAGATTGTGGCCAGGAATATGTTCACAAACAAACAAATACACACACACACAGAGGGGGTAAAACATAACCTCCTTCCAACTTCGTTGGCGGAGGTAATAAACTTTTCATGTATATAGTTAATATCAAGTAGACGTTTCATGATATAGATTAAACGGCTCTAGATAGGAAGCTCAACGTTTGAACTGAACTAAAACTACTATGCATTTCAGAGGCTGACAAACACCATTTTTTTTTTTTTTTTTTTTTTTTTTTGCAAATATTTCTTACTTAAATGATTCATTGGATCTGCATGATATTTCAGCACACTACTTTTAACAGCCCGAAACTACTTTAAGTGGCAAACATATACCATATTCCTGTATGTGTTATGTTAGGAGTTTAATCGTGAATAATAACAAAAATCTGACTAGTCATGTTGATGCATTAGAAGAAAACTGTGGCAATTTCTCTCTGTCTCCCCCCCCCCCCCCCGCCCATAACAACAACTTCCCAAACCATTCCGTAATTACCCTTACTTTGATCTCCCTTTTCTCGCCCTCTTTATCACTATCGCCTCCCTCATCAATCTTGGGTCCCTCCCTCATTTTCCTCACTATATTATATGTTAGAATGGTTTGTAGTTGTAGATGCACAGAGATGATTATTTACTACAAGTGTGATACTATTCTTTCCCTGCATCTTCTTTCCACTGTTATCCCTACATTAAGGGGTTGGTTTCCTGATGCACCGTCTTCAGTACCATCTGTCAAAAGGATCCTCCTCCACCAAACCTCTTCTCTCCATATCATCCTTCACCTTATCTCGCCATCTAATTCTCTGCCTTTCTCTCTCTCGATCCTCTCCCCCTTTACAGGTTCATCCCAAGCTCTCCTCACTCCCTCCCCACCATCTATCCTCAACGCGTGCCCACACCATTACCTCTGTAATCTGCATTACGCCTACCATTCTTCCTATTTCATCATTTCGCAATCTTTCAGGTAGTGATATTCCCATAATACATCTTATTCTCATCTCTGTTCTCTCGAGCTTTGCTTCCATTTCTCATCTTAGAGCCCATATTTCCAATCCATACATTGACACTGGTCATTACTGCACTATAGATCATGACTTTTAGGTTGATTCCACTTCCTGCAAGTTGCTTTTATCCTATTCTAAACTTCAGCCTCACATTCTTCCTCCTGACTTACAGCAGATCCGAAGTATCTAAATTGTTCCACCTGTTTTATAACCGAGCCTCTATCCTTCCCGTACCTTCCTTACTGCTCAACATAGCTCCAGTCTTATCCCCATTTACTCTCGAGCCACCCCTCTCCAAAGTCGCTTGCCAATGTACGACACTTCTCTATAAGTCTTCCTCATTTTCATCAGTAATCACCAAATCATTTGCTTGTAGCAACTCCCACAACTTTTCATTTCTGATCTCTTCACTTAAAACATCTATGACACCACAAATAAAATCGGGCTTAATGCTGACCCCTAGTGTAGTCCAAGTCTAACTTCAAAGATTTTTATTTCTCCAACAGATATTATTTTAGTCCTTGTTCTTTTGTACATCATCTCTACCGTTCTAACCAACTTCTCTGGGACTTTCCTCTTCCTCAAGCACCAAAATATCACTTCTCATGGTATTCTATCGTAAACCTGCTCGAAATCTACAAAAGCACAGAATTTTCCCTCTAGCCTCTTTCCCTGTAGGTACCTTACTATAAAGAGGGCATCCACAGTCCCTCTCCCCCTAATGAATCCATACTGCTGGTTCCCAATCTTTACAATCTCTTTCAATCTCTCATCTAGTACACTCTTAAAATTTTCAAACTATGCTCTTTTGGTTTTATTCCCATGAAGTTACCATACTCCATGACATCACCTTTTTGCCTTAGTATAAATACCCTTAGACTCTCTTCCTAGTCTTTAGGCATTATTTCCTCTTCCCATATTGCTCTTAATAAATATAGCATCCATTCTTCCCCCTCTGTAGATAGTATCTTGACAATTTCAATTTGAAATTCTGATGGACCTGGTGCTTTACCATTTTTCATTTTACTCAATGCTCGCTTCACTTCTATATTCCGTATCTCTATTACTGACCCCTCAATCCTTCGTGCTTCTCCGAGCTCCTCCCCTCTCTCTCTCTCTCTCTCTCTCTCTCTCTCTCTCTCTCTCTCTCTCTCTCTCTCTCTCTCTCTCTCTCTCTCTCTCTCTCTCTCCAAGTGTTAAAGAGACTTATAAAGAAAGTCTACATCAATCAACACATTCCATCAAAGAACAATAACAAGTCCAATATGGTGAATATGCTGATTGATGCATTGGGAAAAAGAATGCCAAAATGGTGTAATACGTGTAAGATATGGTATTCCATTAATAATCCTCAACAACTGATTAGAAAATGTAATGCCTGTAATGTTCCAACACCCCCACATGTGCTGAAATACAGCAAAAAAATAAAAAATAGAGACACAAAGGTATTCTGCTCAACATGCTTAGTCTGGATAGAAAATATAATTAAGTCGAGACTAAAGCTGCAAATAGTTGAAGAAGAAGAAGAAGAAGAAAAAGAGAAAAATGAACAGGATATGTGTAAGGATGCAGAGGAAATCATTGATATAACTTATGATGCCATCCAACAACATACTTATGAAGAAATAAATTATCAGATGTAAACAAATAATAGACCCAAGAGACTCTACCCGGACCTACATACTTTTAGGGAAGAGCAAGAACAAGAAAAAAAAGAAAAGAAAGATATAGTCTGTAATAGGCTGAAAAGAGGGAATTGCAAATTTGGCGAAAGATGCTACTACAAGCATCCAAAGATATGCCATAATTATGAAATATATGGTAAATGTGCGTATTTAGACGGATATGGAGACGAATGCAGAGATCTCCATCCAAAAATATGCAAAACCCTAAAAGAAGGAAAAGGATGCAGTTTCAACAAAAAATGTCGATATATGCATCCTGCAACTATGAATGAGAGTAAGAAAACTCAGCAAACTGAAAAGAAAAACAAAAATGAAACAAAAAAAGAAACAAAAAAGCAGGCCGCGTATATACCGCACTATGCACCAAAAAAGGCCTTTCAACCTAAATCTCCACAAATAGAGCCCAACTACAAAGAATGCATATATAATGCCAGGGGTTGGTGCAGATATGGGGATAATTGCAGGTTTACACACAAAAATAAGTATGAAGGCGAAAGAACAAATATTATGGAAAAGTTGGATTTTTTAATGGCAGAATTCCGAGAAATGAAGAAAAGAACATCCTATCAGAACAGGAAGGAAGCATGGGAGAATCCATATTATTACCAATATTAAATAATGGGAATGAAACACAAACCATAATAGTGATGAATGCACAGGGTTTAGTCACGAGTAACTCTAAAAGGAAAATAGAGTTCCTAGAAGAACTAACCCAAATTGAAAAAATAGATATATTAAATATAAGTGAAACATGGTATTCCCAAGAGACTGGCAGTGATGACCAGATAAAGGGTTTCCAAACTTATAGATCAGACAGAAAAAATAGGAATTAAGGGGGAACCGCAATATATGGAAGAGACATAAATCAAGGAAAAGTCTGTGAAAAATACAGCAACACAGAATGTGAATTGATTGCGGTAGAATTTGAATTTGAAAAACTAGTGAATATTGTAGTTTACAGACCCCCAAATACTAAGGAGTTTGACATAATAATAGAAAAAATAGATGATATATGTAGAAACCATAAAGACTGGAATATACTCCTATCCGGAGATTTTAACTTTCCTTTCGTGGATTGGAAAGAACGGATAGAAGAAAGTGGTTGTATGTATACATATAAAAAAGAGAGTAATAGTAGCGCAGAAGATAAGAGGCAATTTGAAAAGCTTCAAGATATGCTATTAGAACATAATATGCAACAAATAAACCACATTCCAACAAGAAAGGAAAATGTCCTAGATCTAGTATTTGTGAATGAGGTGAATTATGTTAAAGAAATAATAGTGTATAACACGGTAATTTCAGACCACAATGTCATAGAATTGATAGTTCATTCCAAAGCAAGTGATCACAGAATTAATAAAAGCACAAAACTTTGGGAAGGATATGGAAAATATAATTTTTACAGTAAGAATATAAAATGGTCAGAAATAAATGAAGAACTGAATAAAGAATAGAAAAATGTATTTATAAGTGATAATATACAGGTAAATACGGACATACTGTACAAAATACTGGAGAAAATTGTTGAAAAATATGTACCGAAAAAAAACAATAAACAAAACACGTGCATACCAAGAGACAGAAGGATCTTATTTCAGAAAATTAGAAAGTGGAAGAAAAATCTTGCAAAAGAAAAAAATGTGTGGAAAATGAGGGAAATAAAATGTAAGATAGAAAATGCAGAACAAAAGATTATACAGTCGAAAGAAAATGAAAAAAGGGACTTAGAAGAAAGGACACTTCAAAATATAAAAAGAAACCCCAAAGTACTTTACTCCTATGCAAAAAAGATGAATAAAAGGAGAATAGAAATAGGCCCTCTAAGAATTGAAGGACGGCTAACGAATGAAAAAAACGAAATATGCAACATATTAGCAGAAAAATATAAGAGTGAGTTCACGCCAAGAATTGCGAATGAGAATAATGAAACAGAAATGAGAGAAGAAAATGTTGAATATCTAACGGATATAGATATTAATGAAGCAGATATTGTCACGGCTATAAACGAAATTAAAAATGGATCGGCAGCCGGACCAGATGGAGTTCCAGCGATTTTGTTAAAAAAAAACTGCAAACACTATCGCGAAGCCGCTTGCAATACTGCTAAGACAGAGTGTAGATATGAGCGAGATATATGTTAAACATAAATTAGCTTATATAACCCCTATCTTCAAAAGTGGATCAAGACTAGAGGCAAGCAATTATAGACCTGTTAGTCTAACATCACATATTATGAAAGTGTATGAGAGGGTAATAAAAAAGAAAATAATGAACCATTTGGTCAAAAATAATTTGTTTAATATGGGTCAACACGGTTTCGTACCTGGAAAAAGTACACAGACCCAACTGATAGCACACTATGAAAACATATACAATAATATGATAAATGAAAAAGACACAGATGTGATCTATCTAGATTTTGCAAAAGCCTTTGACAAGGTAGACCATAACATATTGGAGAAAAAAATGAGAAAGCATAATATTGTGGGAAAGATAGGAAAATGGGTAAAAGAATTCCTGCAAAACAGAAAACAGATAGTGGTTGCAAATGACGAGAAATCAGATGAAGCCCAGGTAATATCTGGTGTGCCACAAGGTACGGTATTAGCTGCACTGCTATTTGTTATTATGATCTCAGACATAGACTGTGATGTTGAAAACTCCGTAGTGAGAAGTTTCGCCGATGACACAAGAATAAGTAGAGAAATTACTTGTGATGAAGATAGGAACTCACTACAAAGAGATCTAAACAAAATATATGAATGGGCGGAGATAAATAGGATGGTATTTAACTCCGATAAATTCGAATCAATAAATTATGGAAACAGAGAAGGAATGGTGTATGCATACAAGGGACCTAATAATGAGACAATCACAAACAAGGAAGCAATTAAAGACCTTGGTGTAATTTTAAATAGGAATATGTTATGCAACGACCAAATAGCAACACTGTTGGCTAAATGTAAAGCAAAAATGGGAATGTTATTCAGACACTTTAAAACAAGGAAAGCTGAACACATGATTATGCTTTACAAAACTTATGTGCGTAGTACACTCGAGTACTGCAATGTGATATGGTACCCACACTACCAAAAGGATATTGCGCAAATAGAGAGTGTACAAAGGTCCTATACTGCTAGAATAGAAGAAGTTAAGGACCTTGACTACTGGGAAAGACTGCAATTTTTAAAACTATACAGTCTAGAAAGGAGAAGAGAACGCTACATGATAATACAAGCATGGAAGCAAATAGAAGGAATTGCTGAAAACATCATGGAGCTTAAAATATCAGAAAGAGCAAGCCGAGGTAGATTAATAGTGCCAAAAAGCATTCCAGGTAAACTGAGAAAGGCGCACAGGACATTAATCCACTACGCACCAGCATCGATAATGCAGCAACTATTTAATGTGCTGCCAGCTCATCTAAGAAACATATCAGGAGTGAGCGTAGATGTGTTTAAGAATAAGCTCGATAAATACCTAAGATGCATCCCAGACCATCCAAGACTGGAAGATGCAAAATACACCGGAAGATGCATTAGCAACTCTCTGGTGGATATACGAGGTGCCTCACACTGAGGGACCTGGGGGAACCCAAACAAAAAATAAGGCAATAAGACAATAAGGCTCTCTCTCTCAGTATTCAATATTTTTTTTTTAAATATTCTCTCCATCTCCTCGTAATGTCTTCATTCCTATGCAATATATTTCCATTTCTATCCTTGGCTCCCAGTTGCCTGGAATCCTGTCTTTGCCTTTTTTCAAGTTTGAAATCTTATAGATATCCTTTTCTTCTTCCCTTGTCCCTAGCCTTTCATTTAATTGCTCTACCGCTCTCCCAATAGCTATACCTTTCCTCCTAGAATCTTCTTCCTCTTCTCTATACCGTTCCTCTGCACCCTGTGCATGTCTTACTTTCCAGTCTCTTAAATCCCTTCGATTTTCTTTGAACTGACTCTTGCACCTCTCTGTCCCACCGCCACTTTTGACACACCATATCCACTCACATTCTCCCCGCTAATTTCTCTGTTTTTATCCACCCAGATATATTCCTCTCTATTACCCTGTCCGCTCCCTAAGTTCAACCTTTACAGTCATCTCCCTCACAATCCTCCTAAATTGCTCACACTTTTCTCTTTTAAGGTCCCAAACCTTGATTCTTAGATCTCTTTCTCTTCTTGGTTTCTTACCTATCATTTTAAAATCCATCACTATCAGTATATGTTGTTTAACACGTACTTAGCCCAAAATTACAGTTCATCACTTTATTTTTGTCAGCTCATCTAACCAGGATGTAATCTATTTGGCTTTCCACTCCTCCACCTTCATAGGTTATCAGGTGATTATCCAACTTCTGAAACCAGGTGTTCATTCAAGACAATACAAACTTCTGAGTAATCTTTAATACATGTTCCCCATCATCATTTCTATTTCCAATCCCATGGCCTCCATTGACCTTAAATCCATCCCTTCTCTACTCCACTCTGCCATGTCTGCTCCTATAACTAACTTCTCCTCTTTCACTGTTCTATTACCTGTCTCAAACTCTTATCTAAATAATTCTTCTTTTTGTTCTGAGGGGCATATGCTAAAGTCATATTTATTATCTGATCCCCTAATATCCTTGTAATCTTTAAAAAGGCATAATTTATTCTCTTTACTATACCAATTTTCCCTTCAAGTTATTTCCTAATATAACCTCAACTCTATATATTTCCTCTCGTGACCAGTTGTAATAGAGCTTATACCCATTTCCTATCTTTCTATTTCCCTTTCCTTTCCATCTTGTCTCCTGCAAACACCATATCTCTCCTCCTCTCCATCACATCCACTATCTCCCTCAATCTTCCCGTTAGTGTACCGACATTCCAAGTACCTGGTCTGATCTTCCATTCTGTCACTAACTTCTTTGGCCCCAGTCGTGAACACTGCGGTACCCCTCATCCATTTATAACGCCAGTAGGGGGATCCTGACACACATCGCTTACAGGGATGCCATAACAGCATTCACATTTCTAATAGCATCAAGCATGGTTTATAATTTGGCAGAAGGTTTTTACGATCGCATACCCTTACAATCATCAACCAGTTATCGATGGTGGGATAAGCCTTTGACTAAATAGTCCAATAGCAAGGCAGCAGTTTCCGCAGTTGTAGGCAGCAGCTGTCCTTTTAGTTGCTTTTTACTACACGCAGGACTTAGGGTGTTAGTATTCTTACACCCTACCACAGGGCGCAAAAGGCTGTCCTGTATCCTAGGGGGGCAAAGGGACAACATTCTAGAAATTGTTATTGACTGTACCTCGGCAGTCAATGATTTATACCCTATCACTGCTTAAGTCATAGAGGGACCTCAGAGATGGAAGATCGGGAAATTCAATGAAGGCATGAACTGATTATTTAAAAAGGTAAAGAACGCATAAAGCAACCATAAACGATTTCATTGGGTTGGCCAAATCCAAAACTCACTTCATCGTTCTGATCGCCTTAGACACGTCGGTTATAATAGCCATTAACAACGGAATTATCCATTGCGTCCATGGTTGTTTGACACATTCTGGTTTTCATAAGCACCCTCCCATAACAGTAACTATATTAAATAAAATTACAAAGGCATTATAGTGTATCATCATCTCCTCCTACGCCTATTGACGCACAGGGCCTCGGTTAGATTTCGCCAGTCGTCTCTATCTTGAGCTTTTAATTCAATACTTCTCCATTCATCATCTCTGACTTCACGCTTCATAGTCCTCAGCCATGTAGGCCTGGGTCTTCCAACTCTTCTAGTGCCTTGTTGAGCCCAGTTGAAAGTTTAGTGACCTAATCTCTTTTGGGGAGCGCGAAAAACATGACCAAACCATGCCCATACGCACTCTTATTGACATATTATGTACGTAATTAAAATAAAAATCAGAAATTCAAAGAAGTGGCAGAGATGGTGTGACAGAGTGAAGAAGGAAAGTGATATTGGGCATTATATCTTTCAATAAACTCCTACAATATTAATATAGCAATATATTATTAGGTAGGGATGTTAATGTAAAGGTAGTGTGCTGAAATGTCATACAAATCTAATGATATGTTTAGGAGATATTTGCGTTAAAAACAGTGTTTGTCCGCCACTGAAATATATGGTAAAGACTAGAACGGGCACTCGGTTGAGTGCATACCTTCTCCTATATCATGTTGCATATCACAAGCTAGGCAATTTAGTTATATACATTTTGTCATTATTTTAATGCAAATCCGATCAAAATTGACCATGATAAGCAAAAAAAAAAGTAAAAAGTTTTTTACCTTGACCTTTGATCCAATCACTCCCAAATCAAAATATAGGTAATTGGATTGTGCACTCTTTGACACTAGTTCTATGCAAATCTGATAGAAAATAACTACGATATAGCAAAAATATTTTTTTACCTTTTTTGTGACCTTGGCCTTGACCATTGACCCTATTATTACCAAAATCTAATAAAATTGTCCTTGGATTATGGTCAACCATCCTACTAAACTTCATGTTTGCCCACGATGACCTTGATCATGTTGTATATCACAAGATATGCAATTTAATTATGCAATTTTGGCACTCGTTTCATACAAATCGGATAAAAATTGACCACGGTATAGCAAAATTACGTTTTTGACCTTTTCGTTATCTTGACCTTAACCTAATTGCTCCCAAAATCTAATCAAATTGTTCTTGGATCATGGTCAATTACGCCACCAAATTTCATGGTATTCGGTCAAATAGTTTTTGAGTTATGCGAATCACAAACACACAGACAGACATACAAAAGACACCCCTATCAAAACATAACCTTCGCAACGGAGTTGACGAAGTTAATAATAAATTAAATGAAATGCTTCTATAGAAAATCCACATGCGAAGCAAATCACCATTCTACATTCATTCCAGCGACTCAAGACGTTAACAACGCCATGGCGGGATCAGCAAGTGTCTGTTGGAAACGGCGTCAGAACAGAGACTAATCAAATCATCTTAAACTCGGACACGCCGGCACCAGATGCAGTCTAGAAGTCCTATCCGATCAAGCATGTAGGATATAAGAAGGCAGATTTATTACTTTATAGTAGGAGGAATAAGAGGGCCAAAACATTGATTAATATACGTTGTGGCCATCTTAAATTTCAACTGTTTTATTAGGTGGTTATTTGAAGGTTATTGAAATCGATAAGCACGAAAAAAAAATGAGTAAACATTACTTATGAAGTGAGAAAAGACGTTTACGAAAACTTGAGTGTAAGTAATGATAAAAATATTCGTCTTTTATGTAAGGTACATTACATCTTATAAAAACATTTTCGCTTGATGTTCCCAAGAGGAAATACTTGACTAAATGATGTAATAATACTGTAAAAAATGTCTTCATGAATAATCCTTTATTTTCATCCGCAGGTAACCTTTGGTAGTCTTCGCTGAAAATGTTGATTTGCTAAACTAGAACTACGTACTCATTTTCGCTGAAAATGTTGATTTATTTAAGCCTCTCTAGACCTACGTACTCATTTTCTTTCTTTTAAGGATTCATTAGATGTTTGTGGCCTCTCCCGAGGTCGTTGGACTTCCTGAAAGCCCAAGAGAAAACCAAGCATCTAGTCACCGCCTGGCCAAAAATCATTTACTCGCAGAGATGTACGCACATCATCACAGAACCGCTTTCTTCATGGCGTTTGTGTGTGTACTTAATTGAAGAGCCTTTGTAGAGGGAGAATTAACGATTGTGGATATATCAATACAGCTTTAAGCCTTTCAGAAACTTTGGAGATGTCTAGCCAAATAAGAAAGACAGTGACACTGTGCATCTTCACCTGGCTTAAGGTCTTTAACTCGAGATATTTCAGGCGCTGAAACTTGTATGATTAGCGGTCTGTTTTCACTTGCATTATATGATCATTTGAAATAAGCACACTAGTCTAACTTCTGAAAGGGTTGAAAATGTTCAAATAGTTTTGTATTGTTCCTCGTGACGAATTTTATGTACAAATTCCTCGGTGTGTGCATGTACGTAAGTGGGTGGGTATGCGCGTGAATAGAACACATGGCGGTATGTGAGTTTTGTTGATTTTAATCAAACTTCGATGTTCCTAGCTTAGATTTTTCATTTTGTGGGAAACGTAACCATTTCCCAGTCTTTTCTGATGGACAGGATGATGTCATTTGTTTGTTGTGAAATTAGACGTCAAGTGTCGTGAATTTTAATGTAACTGGGTATAACAATAACGATTATCATTATAAACACATCCTTGTGGATATATTCTACGTGTTTACCTAGCATAACCTTCGCACACACTGTAGTGGCACTTTGAATATTGGCTTACCCAACGTGATGGAAGGTTCTCGTGCTTTGGTTCCAAAATGTGCGTTAGGTATCTGTGTGTAGGTTTAGAGTACTGGTATGCTGTAGCCTATACACTAACAGACTTACGAATACTTCCCCTTGATCATTCTATAGTTGAGCGTTGTATTTCCAATACAGTTGATTAAGCATTGCAAACGCAATTAGATAAGACCATGCAAATACTCGTAGATTTGATAATCAAGTCCGACATGATATGTAAATTTTTGTGTATTCACAAAGCATCTATTCAGTTCCAGTTGACTTGAAACACGCATCATGTATCCAGCTTTTTATTTCAAATACAAATGTCTAGGCCTATACATGATTACTGTCAAATGATTAACGAACTTGTTTGTCTTCACTAACTAGTGGTAAGTAAGTAGTAACTCTTCGTTTTCTTAGACAAAAGAAAGACTTTGTTAGGGTCATCCGTACTTCTGTTTGTCCTCTGGGTTCCAACGACACCTTTAGAAACATCTATTCAATTAAAAACTGATTATAAGTTTACTTCCAATTGAGGTCGTGTTTTATAATGTCGTTGGTTGTATTTTGATGCTGATTGTTTATAAAAGATATTTGAATGTCAAACACAACCCCATATTCAATTGTATTTAGTATCTGATCAAAATAGGTATATGACAATAATAATGTTACAGTAATGCATTGAAGCACAGTATGAATATGACTATTGTATATGATAAGTGTGAGATATCTCATGTGATTTAATAAGTTTCAGTATATTATCTATGTACATAAACATTTAAAGAATTCTCGTGCCAAAGAAACTTCGGATGATACTTTTAAACTAGTATAGATATCTGTAGTTATATAGACGATGTTTTTTATGTATTAAGTACGTAAATTGGGTTTTGTATAAGCTCCTTTAATGTTAAACAAAACCACTATATCCACAGAATTTATAAAGGAATTAAAAGGCTGTGTAGGAAGTCTGATGACGTTGATCAGATCCAAACCACCTTATGGTCTAAAGTGCGAGCTATGTAAATATACAAGAGACCTCTGTTGGTACAGAAATAATAAAAAGGAAATTGGTGATCTTAGGATACGATAAGAAATTAACAGAACATTTATCCCAGGACTGTATACTGTCAATAGAGAATATAGAATCTATTTTGGTGTATGTTGGTTATAAACAATGTAAACTCGTTAGTCATGTTATAATAATATTTTAGTCCATTAGAGTGCGTGTGTGTTTGTGTGTGACGCGGTTGTTAACCGGTCTAACTTTTTTTTAGGTTATTCCATTTAAATAAGAAATCTAAGTTATTGTATTTATGACATAAAGATTCACATTCGAGAGCGGAGTCAGCCATGCATTAGGCCGTATAATAGGCCTACGTGGATCATTTGTTTGAAGAACTGACTCATTCTGATGTCAGCTCTTTTAAAACTGCCGCTGTTAATGTGAATCTTAAGGTGAGTGCTTTTTAAAAATGAGATACTAGCATCAGGTGTTTTTAAGAGCAAGATTCTAAATTTTGAAAAACCGATTATAACTGTACATATCATTATTCAACGAGTTGTTCATGCATCGAAAGTTTTCAAGATAATTTCCTTGGCCTATTTTAGAACAATAAACCCTGTCGGAATCCTTGAATAATAATAAGATTATTTGTTAGATATAATAAATAGTTATTTTACGACATTTCACAAAAGTTCTAAGAATGAAGAAAGTTATATTTCAGCAAAAATCACAAATGTTTTAAATCGTAAAATATGTAAATTATCAGTTTTCAATAGACTATGAGTCTCTCTCTCTCTCTCTCTCTCTCTCTCTCTCTCTCTCTCTCTCTCTCTCTCTCTCTCTCTCTGGATGCCGCGAAATTTCTGTTAAGTGAAATATAGAAAACCATAAAAGTCTCTCCTTGTATCTGAAACACAGTTGGTAGGACTGGTCCCTTCGTGCTAGGATTAAAGATTTTGCTTATATTATGTCCTACCCCGCGCGCATGTATACGTACACAGATATTTACATACATGTATGTCTGTGTGTAAATATGAGGTCATATAGTTATCTAGGTACAATATAATGTTTAAATTACTCTTCTCTTAATAGCTTACTCTCTCTCTCTCTCTCTCTCTCTCTCTCTCTCTCTCTCTCTCTCTCTCTCTCTCTCTCTCTCTCTCTCTCTGTATACATATGTAATTTTAGGGAATATAATATGTAAATACACAATGATCGTAAAAGCTGAGAGAAATGACAGCCAAGCAGTATTCCTCTAGTTTTATGTGTCTCGCTACACCGCATACTTTCGCACTTCGCTGTTGGTCTATGTAATGTAATGGAACTTTTGCCTGGTCCTTTTCACGGTTTGGCTGAGGCACAACATCGCCTCGAAGGACTTCATAATACTGACATTCATGTGTAGAGACGTATCTTAGAAATCTGTCGTCACGGTTGTTGAGGTCATTGTTGACTGTCGTTAAGCTTTAGCACATGTATATGTCTGTGCTGTCATTAGTAGACCAATGCTGGGTCAACCCCTATTCTCATCCACATATTCTGTAGTCATTTTCTAAACGAGCTACCTCACCAAAATATGCTACGCTGATTTCAAAAGTTTCTCGGCAGAAATTAGACTTTTCTTATTTTTTTTTTTCAATAAAATACTTAGGATGGTACGAACCTATGTAGATGTTATATCATAGAAGCACCAATGGATGATATTATTGCACAGTAGCTTCGTAATAGATTCTAATGTTTAGCTAAGGAACACGTGGATTTTGATAAAGGCTGTTCATCGGTCTATATCAACAATGAAATTGTTTCGTCATAAAATCGTTTTCAATTCCCTTTCCACGAGCTTGTTTCGGCCTTATTGAGATTTGGAATCTACTGCTCCTTTAAACCATGAAACGAAACTATCAGAATCCATGTTTGATAGAAGATTAATGTTTACTGTGAAAACAATGCTGGCTTCTCTGGTTGCCACAATTGTCAAAGGAAAAATATGTCGGCAAACAATCACATATATTTCCATATATCATGTGGATTACCCAGACCATACGCCTTATAATGGTAGATTTTACACACACACACACACACACACACACATATATATATATATATATATATATATATATATATATATGTATATATATATATATATATATATATATATATATTATATATATATATATATGTATATATATATATATATATATATATATATATATATATATATATATATATATATATATATATATATAAACACGTGGAAGCAACTTGATTGCAAGACGAGCATTTTCTATCAGCTATAGAGAAACAAACACGATAGGCTAAGCGCTCTCTCTTTGCTTTCCGCTTGAACTCTTCCGGGTGACTTATTTCTGGAACAATCGCCAGGAATCTGGTGCAGTGTAAATACAGTCCAATGCATACCGGGCTAATATAAATATAGAGTACATTAAACTGTCTTATTACTTTTAATGTGGGGATGTGCATCTACAGGAGAGCATAAATGTACTTCCGTGTTTGTGTGGTTAGATATAAGTGCGCAAGTAACATTTCATGTCAAATGGCACGCAGTTCTTGTATCTGTCAGTTCTTTGTATATATTACCTGTTGTGAAATAGTTCTGATCTTAATCCCGTAAAACCAAGTTAACATTTTTAGCTACAGAAATTTCAAAATCTGATTAGTTAAGTAGATTAGTTCAACGTTCACGTTTCTTTTGATATTATTAATATGATATTATTAATAATAATAATACAATGAAGTTTCCATTCAGCATAGATTCGAGTTATCTATTATCGTATCTCTTCATAACTTACCTTGTAAGTACCTTTTTTTTTTATCTAAATTCAAAATCATAAAATGAAGTTTATATAAGTTTGTAATTAGGGAAGTTAAAGAGTTCTAGTTACTGCATAATTATGAAAATTACTGGATTAAATGTATATTCCAGTAGTCAAATTTAGTATGCCATTCGTATGTTTTCGGTAAATATTTTAATCACCAAATTGATCTTCAAATCCTTCAGAAGTATTCTCATCACGTTGATTTAACTTCAACCCCGTTAGTCGTTTTTTTTTTTTTTTTAATCACTGAAATATCTTCAAAAGTGTTGTGAATTCGAATTTACTGGAATATTTTCAGAAATAGAATAAAAAGACATATTTCTTATATCTTATTGTTTGTGTTATTAGGTATTTCATATCGTCAATAAAAAACGCTATTAAAACGTAAATTATCTATATTAAATAAATAAATTGCTTACGGGATCAAGATCAAATTTTAGAATGTAGGATAAATAATGCATCAAGTCATCTACGGTTAGGCCCCTTCAAGATTCTTTTTTCTCGTTTCGTTTCATCATTTCGTGCGTAGAGTAGGCTTGATCATGTTGAATATAAATCAAATTTCCTAATTCATTTATTTACGTAATGACACGAAACAACCAATAATTACAAAGAGATATTCGTTAACGTACCTTCGTTGAAACATAAACTTTGTTGGTACAGTTTTACATCATCGTCATTTAAAGCAAAGCATCTTCGTTGATATCATGATCATTATAATTTTTTTTATCATTACTAAGAAGCTTCTCAGCATCCATAATCACTATAGACACTGTTACTATAATATGTCTCTATAGTAACTACCTCGATCTTTCTTCTGATTAACGAAGCAGTTAAACTAAGCTTTTCCTTAACTCTCTTTCCATCTAGTATTTTACAGACTCCTAGTCTTATGTCGTTGTTGTTGTTGTTGCAGTGGCCGCACAGGCTCTTGCACACTCGCAGCTCGTAGTCATATGTCACCTCTCCCAAAGTGGTATATCAAAACTTTTTTTCTAAATTACGAATAAAAGGATTTGGACTCAAAAAAAAAAAAAAAACCATATCAAATTTGTATTCTAAAGAAATGAACGGAATTTATGCAAGGTTAAATCTACAGATCCGACGCCCTGAGGAATATCATCAAATAATCTTTCGATGCATGAGCTACTTGTTCCAAATATATCAATTTCTCCTCTAACAACAAATTATATTTTCTCAAAGATTCAAGTACTTTGCATTATATATATGACACTTATGTATACGTATACAAAAATGTATGTATGTATGTATTGCCTTTATTGTCAAATGTAAATTAACTTAGCCTTAAAGGAATTCTTAATCTTAAGCAAGAATGTATCTTGAAAGTACGTTAGTAGAGTAATGGAGTTGCCATAGTCAAATCTTGTATAGACCAAAAGATGCCGAAGGGGTGCGTTCGCATCACACAAATTCGGGGAAATATGTCACACAGCCATTGGCATGTTTCCAGGGTGCTTGTTTAAATTATCAATATGTTTTAAAAATCATTGCTAAATAAATTTATATCTATATATATCTATACACATATAATAAGCAGTGAGAGTGCCAAAAACTGATAAGTTATATAAGTAACATATCACTGTTAGGAAAGCTAAGGATAATAATTCCCTGCTTCTCATTCCCTTCTTTACGTACTACCTTCTTTGAGATTAGCTCTTTAAATTCAAACCTCTCCGTTTTAGGCTAATGATTGTTCAGTAGTTGTGTTGTACTTTCACATTTTTCTATTTTTTTCTGGTTGGCGCAAACCGAAGCCTTTTATGAAGACTTTCGAAGTGTTCGATTGTCTTCTTTCAGCCATAATGGAAGGCTTTGTGGAGAGTGTCAGTTAAAGACGAGTGTTGTTGTTGTGGTGGTGTGACACGCGAGGAGACGAAGAAAGCCTAAAGGAGTTACGTCGAAAATTAATCTATGAATGTGAAAGCTTTAGTAAGTCAAAAATATTTTCTTTAGTTTTCTTTAATAAATAAGTGATTGATAATTATTTAGCATCATAATTGTTTTCTACAAAAAGTAATGATGAGAGGCGTTGCATTATAATACCTAAATGAGAGTAGCGCATAGCAATATAAAAAATTAATTGTCAAAAAGAGAAATGTGTTTTAATTATAAAACCCGTTGAAAATGTCTCTCGATTTTGCATAATATTAATTCTTCGTTTTCTATGAATTCGAGAGGATACTAGATTAACTTTCGAAAACTCCAGAAATATAAAAGCTGTGGTCGATATTGTAAAAGTATTATTATTTGCTTAAGTTTCATAATGTAACGAATTGTTTAGTAGAATACTAATAGGTTTTTTTCTTTGTTATAACAGAAACTAGTTTATATATTAATGTTTGTCAATATAAAAGAATAGTATGTGCATTTCTTTAGTATATAAAAAACAAAAGTAAATTGGACATGCTTGCTCTTAATGCAGATTTTTTTTTAAATAAATTTTTTGCCCCAACATAACCGGAGTTTTTTTATTCTCCACGTCGAATATTTGTTTATTTTTTTTTTTTTTTTTTTTTTATTTTTTTTTTTTTTTTACTATCTAGTAGGCCTACAACTGTCAGGTTTCCCCCAATTACACCTCAGCGTTGGTTCATATTCAATAAATAAAATAAAATATTTTATTAAATTTTTCAATAAATAACATACAACCGACGAAATATATAAACGTATAATTTCTACGAAAGGCAGAAAGAGATTCAGTTGGAGGGAGAACTGTCAGTGAACACTAATATCCCCATACCAACTTTATTTTCTGAACTTTAAAGAGAGGAACAAACCAATGGAAATTCTATTCTTAAGCAAAGCTGTTGGTATGATACCATCATTCTGAATGTAGCGCTGAGAGCCATATCAGTAATTATCTATGTTTGTAGTAACTTGTTGGAAATATCCCTCCTGGAGGTCATCAGACTGGCCCTCCCTGATCCTATCTTGGGTACAGAGAGGACTTGGCCACTAATCATATATATATATATATATATATATATATATATATATATATATATATATATATATATATATATATATATATATATATATATATACATACATATATATATATATATATGTGTGTATATATATATATATATATATATATATATATATATATATATATATATATAAATATACATACATATATATATATATATGTGTGTATATATATATATATATATATATATATATATATATATATATACACACATATATATATATATATATATATATGTATGTATATATATATATATATATATATATATATATATATATATATATATATATATATATATATACATATATATATATATATATATGTGTGTGTGTATATATATATATATATATATATATATATATATATATATATATCTATATATATATATATATATGGTCAGTCTCTAGGTTATTGTCACTATCTTTTGTCTGCCACTCATGAGTGACCTTTAAACTTTTATAGATTTGTAGAATGAATGCATTGCTAAGTAAACCATCAACTATATAAATGAATAAAATAGATAATTAAATCGAAATTACCGATTGCTAAATCTTTTTACTATAAGGTAATTTATGAGCGTATTTTTAAGACTTGATAAGAATTAACACGATGTAAAGAAATGGATAATTCCATGTAGAAAGTGTTCCGATGACCATTATTCTATAATAACATTGTTCTGCAAACAGGATTGTATAAGTCGAGAATTTTCGCACTGCATCTCATCTCTAAAAGACAACTGATGCAAGAAGCAGAATAACGAACACAGCAGAAAGCTAAATGAGCAAAACTTGATGTTTCAAATAACCCTCTTAGAGTAATCTGTGATACCAGCAAACATTTCGATAACAGTTATTTTATGATGGGGCTATAGCTTATTGGAATTTCTTAGCTAAATAAAAAGAAATTTAATGTTCTTGATAATACGTCTGGTTCGGTATATTAAGATCACGGGTAAAAACTGATATGAAGCATGAGACTTATTCTAGATAATCCTTTTTGAAATTATATGACTTTTAAGAAGTATTCCAGTTACAACTGGATAGAATTGCCTGCATGCATTTCACAAAGTACAAAACATAATCTAAATACGCAGTAAAAATTATTGGTACAGTTAATAAAAAAGTCTCTGCGTGTTCAATGTCAAATGAGGGATATCATACCAACTAAATCCACGTAATCATGTTTATCGCAACCCCAGCTTCAAGGCTGATAATCCTCTCTAATACTGTTCGTTATCAAGTCTGACGACGTAAAAAATCTCTAGATTTACTTATCATATGAGTTAAAATCCGTCAAATGAAAAGAAAAATATGACTAATCAGTGGTGCTTCGATTCGTGTAACATTAGCTTTAAGGATTAGAGCCAGAAGAAATGTTTCTTGATGATCGAAGAATTTATGAAGATCACGTAAAAAAAAAAAAAAAAAAAAAAGGAGCCATCGTTTTATTTATTTATTTATTTATTTATTTTTTTTTTTTTTGATAGTAAGAAGACTTAGAACAGCTCTTGTGCTGAATACGTTTGAATTCCAAGAAAACTGACGTAGAAAACAAATTCATACACTTCTTGTCTATATTATTATAATTATTATTATTATTATTATCATTATTATTATTATTATTATTATTACTTCCTAAACTATAACCCTAGTTGGAAAAGTAGGATGCTATAAGCCCAAGGGCTCCAACAGTGAAAAAATAGTCCAGTGAGGAAAGGAAATAAATAAACTACATGAATTGTGATAAAAAATTAAAATAAAACATTAATCATTCTGATTAGAATTCGCAGTAGCCATGATTTGAAATTCAGTTATTTTCAGGTAGGAAAAAACAAGGTGGAAAATAGATGAAAAAAAAATCCTCAGCAAATAGCTTCTATATATCATAAAACACATCATTAGTTCCCAAGTCGTTGTTGTTTTCCAGTACGCGCTGGCTGAATAAGCCATTAATTGGCCTCCTCCTTACAAATAATGAGTAAAAAATTATATAGATTTCAGGGAGGATGTAGTAGACCATGAGGCAGAAGAAAGTGATTATTAAACGAAACTTCTAAACCTTGGGGTTTTGTGGAGTGACTCTCTTTAGAAGTTGACATAAGGAGGTAAGTGACTGTTGACCACACATTTTATGTTATTTGGTTTCATGGACCATGTAGATCCGCAGAGAAAGGAAGTATAAAACCTGTAGTTTGAGAGCTGAAATCCCTGTAAATAATACTTTAATATAAGATTGTTCGAAAATAAGCTGTGTTGGGAAAAGGCGACAATCACAAGGGAACGTATTCCTGAATCACTAAGAATAGGGAGAGTGATCGAAGTATGACACCATGGCAGTTTGATGTCTCATAAATCAAAGGGTAAGAAATGGACATTCCACACAAATTAGAGCATTAAGATATGAGTCTTTGCTTTGGAATGCACGTCTTATTGGCGGACAAGTTAGGGTACTAATGTGTTAAATATTCAGCATGCACTAAGCGGCACCACCCTTAGGCTTGAATCACACTAGACTTTTTGCCAGCAGTTGCCCAAAATGGAAAGCAGGAGATATTGTTGCTAGAGATACTACCGCTAGAGAGTTATGGGGTCCTTTGACTGGCCAGACATTGCTACATTGGATCCTTCTCTCTGGTTACAGTTTATTTTCCATTTGCCTACACACACACACACACACACACACCGAATAGTCAGGCCTAATCTTTACATATTCTCTTCTGTCCTCATACACCTAACAACACGAAGATTACCAAACCATTCTACTTCACCCAAGGGATTACTACACTGTAATTGTTTAGGGGCCACTTTCCTCTTGGTAAGGGTAGAAGAGACTCTTGAGCTTTAGTAAGCAACTCTTCTAGGAGAAGGACACTCCAAAATCAAACCATTGTTCTCTAGTCTTGGGTAATGCCTTAGCCTCTGTACCATGGTCTTCCACTGTCTTGGGTTAGAGTTCTCTTGCTTGGGGGTATCGGGCACACTGTCCCATCTTATTTCTCTTCCTCTTGTTTGGTTAAAGTTTTTATAGTTTATATAGGAAATATTTATTTTAATGTTACTGTTCTTAAAATTTTTCATTTTTCCTTGTTCCTTTCCTCACTGGGCTATTTCCTCTGTAACCCCTGTTGGAGCCCCTGGGCTTATAGCATCCTGCTTGTCCGACTAGGGTTGTAGTTTAGCATTTAATAATGATAATAATAATAATAATAATAATAATAATAATAATAATAATAATATTGGCTTCCCAACTGGACCGTAAGCAGCGTGTATAAACCAGAAACATGACGTCATATGTAAACACAAATGATGCAAATAGTACGTGCTCTTGCTTGGCAATCTTGGGTCCAACAAGCCTCAAGAGATAATAAAAAACTGCTTCGTTCATCCTGTGGTATTTGTAGAATTCTTCAATTCACGTAATATACCGATAATACATATTACTGCAACAATCAGAAAATTTCTTGTCGCCATGATGATATCAGCTGATGGGTTTCGATTAACTTTTTCCCATTTGCTCCTCGAACTGCCATGCCGTAGTGTAACGCTACAACACTTTCGCTCGCTATAATCGGCTATAGGTTGGCGAAGACCTCGGACAAGAAATGACAAGTGTGATTCCAACTATGCTTTTTTGGGCTCAGGCCATGTTGTCCTGATGGAAGGGTTCCTTTAGGTAACCTTCTAAGGGATATTTGCTACAGTGATACTCCCAGAGAATTAAACCGAAGGTCTCCAGGATTCCAACTTCTAACTCCTGGCGCGAGTATCCAATAAAGGATATCGCATAATATCAGGGGATGTATTCTAGATATGACACATGGCAATCTTCACCCCGTTTAGATTTAACTCTTTGATGTAAGGGGGAAGAGTGGCAAAAGAAGGGGGTGCCGTTCTAGGTACCCGGTGAACCTCCTTCCCTACTAGTACCGCGACGCCATTCTTTTTCTAGTAGCCTGCTAAGCGTGTTGTGCTCCCCGTTAGCCCGGTGTTTTTTACTGGTTTTGGAATTTCATCATGCAATCTCCAGCATCTTTGTCATCTGGAAAGTTGAGTATTAATTCTTTCCTGTGTATAATTTTAGTCTCCCTTTTCACAGTTAAATTCCAATAATTTAAGTGTGTTTGGGTGAGCGTTGCCGAGACCGGAGGCAGCCATCTTACGACTGCTGTCGCCCGTTATATTCACATATTATTTAGCTAGTAGGCGACAATTCCCGGTTTTAAAGCTATAATATTAGCTAATTAGGCAAATTATACAAGCTGTGATATTGCATACATGAAAATTATTCATCTTCCTATTATGTGACTTTACTTTTCGTACGTGATGGGAACCCCGGCGGTACCGATTACCTTGGCCAGGGCTCCTACCAGAACAAGGCTACTCTTGCTCATATATATGTTAATAAAGTAATTCCCCCTGTTTAGCCTCACCCTATCATTCCTTCTCGATTCGTATGAGATATTACAATCTCTAGAATCTTTAGAAAAGTTACGATATTCATTCTCTCTCAGTGAGAAGAGGCTAAACCCTTCCTCCCTCCCCGAGTGTCGCCGCTGTTACAGGCGGCAGCCGCTGTCTATCTTCATCGCCGTCGAGTAGAACGAAGTTCTTGCTGCCCTTGTCTTGCCGTCGACAATGTTGTCAGCACAGGAAGCTATGCTTCTTCAGTTTATTGTTTGAGGGAGGCGGCATACCTACCGCCACCTCTGATATCAATGAGCTATAAGACCCTCAACCCTTCCCCCCTCTGTCCTTTAGTTACATCATGCCGTCACAAGATTCTTTTGCCGGTATCCTGACAGTCAACCCAGCTTGCTAGGGTGACTGCGTTACCAGCTGGTACCCTGCCGGTACCCTGCCGTCTCTGCCACCTTCCCTCTAACTCCCTTCCTTCACAGGAAGGGAATAATATTGGAGAAAGATTGAGACGGCTCCTGACGGCTTCCGGTGGGAAACCTAGCATACTTTTGAAAGTCCTCAGCTCTCCCTTGAGCTTCCATCCACATTCATTGCCGCCGACTTCATTGCCGACGACAGGTCTTTTGTGGATGGAGGGGGGGGGGGGAGCCAGAATCTGATAGATTCTTTCCCCTTCGATTGGAACTTTCATTTCGGTAAGGAGACAGTAGGCGGTGTTATAGTCCTCCTACACTTCCAGCTGTTATGTTCATTCATAATAGTAGGAAACTCTCCTTCCTTAATCTTTCTCTCTCTCTATCGGTTAGCACCATCAGGTACTAACCTAACACCGGCAGTGTCTGCCGGCAAACTACTGTGTACAACTATACAGTAGTACATATGTTTTCTAACATACTCTGTATTTCCTATCACAGACAATTGTTGAGACCATGATATTCTGTTGAGGCTGAGTACTCCTTCAACACCCAGATGGTTTTCCTTGATCATCAGGGACTTAAAATACCCGAACGGTATTAATATAATACTACAGGTGGATAATGTTAGTATAAGCTATTTACTAACTCCAACTCTAGTTCCTAGAGTTTCTCTACCTTGTATCCTCCCCATCAGAGAAACTGAATATTAATACTGACGAAGGTCTCGGCAATGGCCTGGGAGAGGAAATACAGATTTTCGTCTTTTCTATTTCCTTTCAAGCTTACTATCCTAAGCCACCATAAACGATAGTGATTACTATTGTTATTAAAAACTGTATGCTTTTATATCAGCCGATATAAAAAACAAAAATACTCATTAGTATTTCTCCTTTACAGGATGACCCTATGGAGAAGTGCGGATCGATGTTCTGCAACCACAAAGGTAAAGACTTCTGTGGTCACATGATGTGCAGGACTCACACCCCCTCCGGCGTCGTCATAGGAGTCCTTAAATATTGGGACCCGAAGAGTTGCCCCACCCGCTCAACACAGCTTGCCAACGGCTTCGGTGAAGCCCCCCCTAGTTACCCAAGAGACTAGGGATACAGCGAGGGACACCCTTCGCAAATGGGTAAGAGGGTTCCAAAAGAACTCTCCAGGACCATACATGCCCAATGACTCCATGAGGTGCCTACTATTCCCAAAGGCTCTGCCGAGTGCGGTGGTGTCCCAGGAACAGCTCCGGTCCCCCTTCATACAACTGAAGATTGACTCGGACATCAACAAGGCACTAGAAAGCATGGACATCCACCAAGAGAGGATGTCAGAAGTGTCCACTGACACCGAACAGTACCTGCTGCAAGGTGGCTCTGACAAAAAACGTGGACCCTCCCCAAGTGGAGGAAGAAGGATCATTGCTAACGGCAACAGACGACCCTCAGTTTGCCGTGACGGCATATCAACCTCTGCCGTAAATGTCCTTGGCCCCAACTCCCCAACCTGTTAACCAGGTTAACGCAAACGAAGAGATTCTGACATCTCTTCAACGAATGATGGAGTTGTTCCAACGGGAACAGGAGACGATGCGGGAATCGATTAAGCAACAGTAAAGGTTGTTGCAGGAGAAGATGGACCGCTTCAGAACTACCAAGGGCACCTCTTAGAAGCCTCTTAGAGTGTCTGATCTCCCTCATGCTCCAAAACCAATCCCTGGAGGTATGTGGAGCATATGCCAATGATGAATGGGAAACTGTTCGTTTCCAAGACGTTGGGAACCAAGCAAATTGAAGACCTGGAGTTCTGGCCTAACTTTTCGGCCTATCCAGATTGCTATGTGAGACTGCGGGACGAGAATGCGACCCGAGAAGAAACTGTCCCCAAAGAGGTCATCATGTTTGAACACGAGAAGGTGCAAGCCATCCTCCTGAAGTCCTTGAAGGGAGCTGGATATACCAACTCCAAAGCCTCAGCACTGAGCAAGAAGCACCCCACCTTTCTTGCTCCTTCCTTTATCTCTTTCCCCTTTACGGAGAAAGCACTATAGACTTTGTCGTCAAGGCAGTCGATGAGGGAAAACCATGTCCGACCCTAAAGGAATGCAAGCCATTCTCTCTAGCACTGCCTACCTGCGAGGAGAAGTGGAAGGATGTCCACCTAACCTTCTCCGTCTCTAAGTTGGATCCAGAGATAGCAGGACAACAGTTCAATGAGAACCTCCCAAAGTTGCCAGACCATCTTCTGAGGAAGGAACAGGAGTTGAAGGAGAGACTTGCGGCTTCCCTCTCTCATCAGAACTGTCTGGAAATGAGTGCAGGTCAACATAATGTTCATCTTCCTGGCTAAATTTTACATGGGTACCTTGTGAAAGACCTATACGCTTTCCTCAGAGCGAGGAGAGCCTATAGAGAGTTTGTCTTGGCTTCAACAACCATCAGACACGAACCAAGGAAGCTGATTATCTCGAGAATTTGCGATAAAGACCTTTTCCCACAGGAACTGGTCCAAGAGGTCATTGTCAGAGCAACGATGGAGAACAGGAACCTTCTCCAAAAGTGGGGCATGACCTCGAAAAGGAAATCTTCCTCGGAAAGAGGTCCCCAGCCCAAGAACAAAAGGGCAAGGAGACCACGTAGACCTGCACAATTCCCCGCCATGACTATGACCACGATGCCTCAGACCACCTTCCAGATGGTCCCTCAACAACTGGTAGCCCAGTCACCAGTTTTTAACCCTACCTTTGAGAGGCAGTTGACTTCCTTTCACCCCAGTCAGAAAGGAAAAGGTCCTAAGAGAAGTTCCCCGGGAGGTAACTTCTCTCGGGACCGAGGAGGACGTGGTCGCGGAAAAAAATCCGCAGGACCCCCCAAGCAATGAGGGGTTCCAGGTAGGGGGAAGACTACATCACTTTCGGGATCGCTGGACCTTCGATCCCTGGGCCCACAGCCTAATCACGCATGGACTCAGGTGGAAATGGAACAGAACTCCACCCCGTTTTCCAGAATCCTTCCAACACTCCACTCCCTTGTTGAAAGAATATACAGTACCTCAGAACTCTTAAACAAGAAGGTAATCAAGAAGGCGAAGTCCCTCAAGTTCCAGGGAAGGCTGTTTTGTGTTCCCAAGAAAGACTCAGAAAAACCCAGAGTCATTCTAGACTTGTCTCCACTCAACAAGTTCATCGAGAACAAGTTCCGGATGGATACTTTGCAACACATAAGAACCTTTCTGCCAAAAAGAGGCATACACGGTCTCAATAGACCTAGCAGATGCTTACTGGTATCTCCCGATGAGTTGCCCTTTCTCCTCCTACCTAGGATTCAAGCTACAGAAGTTTGTCTTCAGATTGAACACAGCCCCAAAGATATTCATGAAGCTAGAAGACACAATCATCCAACAGCTACGCACCAAAGGAGTTCAAGCGGTAGCATATCTAGACGATTGGTTGGTGTGGGCAGCATCCAAGACTACCTGTCTGCAAGCAGCCAACAGGGTGATCCAGTTTTTGGAACACCTTTGCTTCAAGATCAACTGCAAGAAGTCTCGTCTCTCTCCAGCTCAACAGTTCCAGTGGCAAGGAATCCAATGGAACTTAAGTCACACCACCTCACCATTCCATCCAGGAAGAGGAGAAAAATAGCGGGATCTGTCAAGAGACTAATCCGTCACAAAATTATTTCAAGACACCAACAGGAAAGAGTATTGGGCTCTCTCCAGTTTGCAGCAGTGACAGACCCTGTGCTAAAGGCATGTTTGAAAGATGCATCAAGAGTCTGGAGGAAATACGCATCAAATGCTCGAAGAGATCAACTAATGTTGACCCCGACCTTGTTGCGCACGCAGTCAAGGCTATGGTCAACAGCCAAGAGCCTAGCACGGACAATGCCACTGCAACCACCACAACCATCAGTGGTGATACACACGGATGCCTCCTTGGAATGACAGGGAGGCCATTCTCACGACAAGAAAGTGCAAGGCACTTGGTCGCGCCAGTTCAAAACATTTTATATCAACCTTTTTGAAGCTATGGCAGTATTTCTGACGTTGAAGAGACTATCCCCTCGCAGATCAATCCACATCAGATTGATCCTGGACAACGAAGTGATAGTAAACTGTCAAAATCGACAAGGCTCGAGATCACCCCACATCAACCATGTGATGTTAGCTATCTTCTACCTGGCAAGGAGGAAGGGATGGCACCTATCAGCAGTTCACCTACGAGGGTTCCGCAATATGACGGCGGACACTCTATCTAGGCGAAAGCCCATAGAGACAGAATGGTCCCTAGACGCAGACTCATTCTCCTTCATCTTGGAAAAAGTCCCAGAACTGCAGATCCACCTCTTTGCAACAAGCGACAACAAGAAACTATCTCATTACGTAGCTCCTAACATGGACCCTCAAGCAGAAGCTATAGATACCATGTCCCTCGACTGGAACAGGTGGAATTGCATTTACCTGTTTCCACCAACCAATCTCCTGCTAAGACAAGCTAAGATCCCTCAGAGGGACAGCAGCAGTAGTAGCCCCCAAGTAGCTCAAAAGCAATTGGTTCCCTCTAGTCCTAGAGTTGAAACTGAAGCTGTTTCTTCTGCCAAACCCAGTGCTATCTCAACTGGTCCAGAAGTCGACTGTCTACGCTTCATCCTTGAGAACCAGCAACCTACATCTCATGATTTTCTCGCCCTAGCAGCGAATAAAAAGTTTGGAATCTTGAAGGATAAAGTTGACTTCATCGAGGAGTACAAGTCAAGTTCGACTAGGAGACAATACGAATCATCATGGAAGAAATGGGTGTCCTTTGTGAAAGCAAGGAAACTTTCAGAGATATCCATAGATTTCTGTCTTGCATTCTTCATACACCTCCACGAACAAGGCCTGGCCTCTACTACAATTACTTCTTGTAAATCGGCCCTGGCTAGACCACTTCTGTACGCTTTTGAGGTGGACCTCTCAGGTGAAATCTTTAATAAGATCCCAAAAGCATGCGCTAGACTCAAGCCAGCAGCCCCACCAAAGCCCATCACGTGGTCTTTGGACAAAGTCTGGCACTATGCTTTGAACCTAGACAATGAGGATTGTACTCTTAAGGATTTAACCCAGAAAGTCATTTTTCTGTTTGCAATAGCCTCAGTGGCTAGAGTTAGTGAAATAGTGGCCTTATCTAGAAACGAAGGCCATATTCAGTTCCTAGACTCAGGAGAACTGAACCTTTTTCCTGATCCTGCCTTTCTTGCCAAGAACGAGCTACCCACCAAGAGGTGGGGTCCTTGGAGAATCTGCCCATTGAAGGAAGATGCCTTTCTGTACCCAGTAGAGTGTCTTAAAATCTATCTTCGAAGAACTTTAAACTTCAAGGGAGGACAGCTCTTCAGAGGCGAAACTTCAGGATCAAACCCATCTTTAAGACAACTGAGAGCGAAGCTCACCTACTTTATTCGCAGAGCGGATCCTGACAGTACACCCGCTGGTCACGATCCGATGAAAGTTGCTTCTTCGTTGAACTTCTTTCAACATACGGACTTTGAAAGACTCCGCTCATACAGTGGGTGGAGATCATCCAGGGTCTTCTACAAACATTATGCGAAGCAAGTACATGAAATAAAACACTTTGTGGTGGCGGCGACCGGCGGGCAGTGTCATTAAACCTGTCGTCTAGTGTTGCGATGAACAGTGGACTGTTTTGGAACTTTACAGTGCAACGGGTGTATGGGTATACCTACCCTCTAGTGCAGATCACAGCTATGATTAACATACTGTTCTATGCAGGTGCATATCTGACCAATACACCAGTGCCGAGTGAATGTTTGCGTCACAGTGTTTATGCATTTCCGAACATCTGAACATGTCAGATAGATTCGGTTTCACATCTCCAATGAGTGGCGTTATTCCAATAATGTATTTATATATTTTTTCTACACGAGAAAATATTGACTTTGATGTGTGGTAATGCTGGATCAGATTCATACTTTGTTGTAACTACATTGGATAAATTAGTTGCATAATGAAATACTTAAAACGTATTCGCGTCTTATTACTGCTCCCTCAGTTATAAGTTGATAAAACACAATAGAGGTTTATTTAATCCCTGTATAGGGCTTATATCTTGAAATCACAATAATGATTTCTGGAGGAACGGAACTTACATTTTCAAGGTAAGTAAAAAAGGTAGGCTTAAAAGTTTTCCCTTTTTATTCCAACGGAAATACAAACCTTGAATCCTTATTGTTGATATCGACATTTTCTCTGCTGGGGGCAGGAAGCACAAAACCAGCTCCCAGTTTAGTGGAAATGAAAGATCTCTGAAATTTCATGTACAGGTCTAGTAGACCAGATAAGGAAATTTATTCAAGGTGGAAGGCACAAACACAAACCCACAGCTAATAGTAATTTCAATACAATTCTCTAGTATGCTTCCGTCAGGAAGACATGGCCTGAGCCCAAAAAACGGATTTTGATCAAAGTGAATAATCTATTTTTGGGTGAGAGTGCCATGTCGTCCTGATGGACCCACCGTTTTGCTGACCCCTCCCAAATTACTTTATCTGCGGCCATTTCTGCTTAACGACAAGAAAAGTAATGGCGTTGCGGTAGTAGTAGGCAAGGAGGTCCACCGGGTACCTGGAACAGCACCCCCTTCTTTTGCCACTCTTCCCCCTTATATCAAAGAGTTAAATCTATTCGGGGTGAAGATTGCTATGTGTCTTATCTAGAATACGTCCCCTGATATTATGTGATATCCTTTTTTGGATACTCGCGCCAGGAGTTAGAATCCTAGAGACCTTCAGTTTAATTCTCTGTGAGTATCACTGTAGCAAATATCCCTTAGAAGGCTATCTAAAGGAACCCTTCCATCAGGACGACATGGCACTCTCACCCAAAAATAGATTTTTCACCTTGATCAAAATCCGTTCTCTGAACGGCCTCAGACCCCAACGCTAGGCTATAGTGATTCCACATATGCTGCTCTGAACAGTCTCAGACTCCAATGCTAGGCTATAGTCTCAAATTCATCAATTTCTGAGAATCAATTTTTTTTTTTTTATTGAATGCTAGTTATTGAGCCTATCATGACTGGACGTTCTCAAGAAAAGTTTTTGACCCTGGTCACTAAGTAGGCCTACATAGGCCTACACCTGTAACTTTATCTCGACATAGAAAATTACTTTACAACCGATTTTTTAGTCAATAGTTTGTTAAGGAAACATGCACTTTATTAGGTTAGGTTAAGAAATTGAGTGTTAAAGACTACAAATTTTACAAGTAGGCCTTTCAACTGATTGTTGCTGATGTTGTTTTAATTCTTGACAGTTAAATAATTCCAATTTGTTTATAAAGGAAACAAGAAGCATACATTCTCAATTGCTTTCAGCCATGGTAAAATGAAATTGAGTGTGAATTTTTCCACTGAAAAGACCACTTCTTCTGTATTCTGTATTTAAACCATTGTTTTAATGTTTATAACAAAACAAACACAAAAAGGGAATTCATGTCCATACATAGCCTATAAACTGCTATTTACTATGTATTTTATTTGGACTTTTGACTTAAGGGTTTTTTTTTTTCTTTTATAAAATCAAACATATGAACTAGAAAATCCTTAACCTTATCTCTCAAAATATTCTAAATGATAATGACTGGGATAGAAACAATGATGATAATGAAAATTACATAAAAATCATATATATATATATATATATATATATATATATATATATATATATATATATATATATATATATATATATATATATATATATACACACACACGTTTCCCACTTCTAGGTTACTGATTCGGATTACTGAAGGAAAAGTCTATATATAATTGATAAGCATTTGAATGATATCCAAAAGATCATAAGAAGGAAATATTCTCGGGATATATATATATATATATATATATATATATATATATATATATATATATATATATATATATATATATATATATATATATATATATATGTGTGTGTGTGTGTGTGTGTGTGTATGGATGTATGCATATATTATATTCCCAGAGCGTTTCAATGAAATGACTCGAGTGAATTCAACTCGTTTGCCAACAGCACCCATAAGGCAGAGGAAGTTGAAGAACTCTCTCATCTTATGCGTTTCCTTAGCGGGAAATATCTGACGTCTCATTGGCTGATTCTTTCTCAGTTCTGATTGGTGGTTGCATGTGACGTCATGCAATCGTATTTTTGTGAATGAAGTTAACCTGGTAGGAGTGAAACCCCTATACTTATTGCAGATAAAATTTTGATGAAAAAAATAAAATTGTCATGAGAATAAATTTGAAATGGTTATCATTTATTAACTAAATACATAATGGAGCTTGTTGAGATGTATAAGTCAAATAAATACGTCATATTCGAAGGTATATTTGGTTGTGTTCTGGCTACGATGTTAGATGTGCGTGTGTTTGTTAAGCTTTAGCAAGCAAAGCAATCACCAATCACAACTGAGGAAGATATAGCCAATCAGAGGATCGGAATTTACTATCAAGAGAGAGTTCCCAAGAGTTATGAGTTGCTGTACGAGCAACCTACCAGAATTTCCATAAAATCGTATTTAAACGCTCTAGCTATGGAAAACATAGCTGAAGATTTATCTAATTTCTAAGAGAATTGGTGATATATTGTCTTCAGATGAGATAGTAACACTCCATTTTAAGATGTTTTTATAGCATATTTCATTAAATGGATTTCTGATTACCAAATCATCTATGTTAAGAAAATACGTCTCTGTGATGTCATAATGAGTAGGATGAATTTTGCAGTTTGTCAAGTGGCTCTGTTAGTTTTAAGTAAGGTACTGAGTAACACTGATAGGATCTATTATTAAATCAAATTAGATAATTGAAGGATCTACATAACGTTAGTTCCTATTTTGTTACACTCCAAGTATAATGTAATTGAACAGATCATTACCAAATTATATCTTTACTAAGCAATACGTCATTTTGTTATCAACGGTGTACATATTTCAGATAGATTATGACTTGAAGATTGTAACTTTGGAAACAAACTCAAAACAACTATTTACTAATAAAATGTATCTTGAATATCATTGTGATTCGTTCGCCAACAACAGTCCATAAACCAGAGGAAAACTTTCGCCTTATGCATTTTAGCGGGAAATTACTGTTGTCTCATTGGCTAATTCTTCCTCTGCTTTGATTGGTGGTGGTATGTACCGGTGGGCAATCGTATTCTATAAACACCTATACATATTTAAGATAAATCTATGACTTAAAATTTATTTTTTATACAAATAAACTTTAAAAGGTTATTAATTTAGTAATAAAATGAATAATGAATTTTGTTGAAGTGCTAAAAACGTCATACTCAAAGGAATATTTGCCTGTGGATCTGGCTACAATGTTAGGGGTGTGTGTGTGTGTGTGTGTGTGTGTGTGTGTGTGTGTGTGTGTGTGTGTGTGTGTGTGTGTATGAAGCTTTATTACCTGAAAGGAGCCACCAATCATAGCTTTGGCCAATTAGAGGACGGAAATTTACCAACAAGAGAGATTCACTGGGCCATGTGAGTTGCTGTACGAGAAACCTGCCCAAATTTCCATAAAATTCGGACTGAGTTGAAGATTTATTTCTGATTTTGGGGGGAATTAAATATATATATTTTCTTCAAAATATATAGAAACAATCCCTTTTCAGATGTTTTAATAACACATTTTACTGATTACTACTAATTCTTTATTTAACTTTATTCAGAAAGTACGTTTTTGTGACGTCATCAAAAGTAGGATGAATTTTACAGCTTGTCTTTGCTTTTGTTTGCTGGTTTTAGTGAGCTATCATTATAACAAGTTCAAATGGTGAAGTAACTACCTAACTATAATTCTAATTTTGTTACTTTGCAAGTATAATGTCCTTGAACCAATAAATTATTACCAAATCATGTGTTTGTTTATTGGATAAATGTCGTCATAAAGACTAGGTGGTAAAATATCGGCAGTATAATACATATTTCCGATAAATGATGACTTTAAACTGCAAATTTTAAGGAAACAAACCCAAAACAATAATTTGATAAAAAAAAATGGATCTTAAATCGGAGGAATCCTCTCGCCTTTGCGGTTCCTTAGCGGGAAATATCTAGCGTCTCATTGGCTGATTCGTTCTCTGTTGTGATTGGTGGTTGTGTATGACGTCATGAATTTTGGATTTTATGAATGAATTAAACTAGGTAGAAGTAAAATACCTATACTTAATTAAGATAAATCAAGATTAAAAAATTACAATTTCTTGAAATCAAACTCAAAATATTATGAATTTGAATATAAAACCAATAACAAATCTTGTATTAATGCGTAAGCTAAATAATTAAGTATTTTTCGAAGGAATAATTAATTGGATTATGGCTACGATGACTGTGAATTTGTAAACAAAGGCAACAACCAATCACGACTGAGACGATACAGCCAATCAGAGGACTGGAATATCGCGCCAAGAAAGAGTTCCGGGACTTATAAGTTGCTGTTTGACAAATCACCCCGATTTTTCATAATATAATTTTCAAACTCTCTAGTTATGGGGGACGGACCTGAAGATTTTTTGCTTTCAAGGAAATTAGCTACATTGCTTTCATAATATTTCGAAGCAGATTTTTATAAGATGTTTTGATAACATATTTTATTAGAGGGATACATTCTGATTATCAAATGATTAGTTTTTATTAAGAAAAATACATCGTTGTGACGTCATATGGAGTAGGATTAACTTTAAAGCTTGGTAGTGGCACAGACTCAAACTGGCACTGTGGCAGATTAGTTTTGTTTGCTGGATTGTGTAGGGCGTTGAGTAACACGTGGCTAATATTCAATACATACTGTTATTATATCGATTTTATATAGTGAATGAACTGTATGGATATAGTTCATATTTAGTTGTATTTCAAGTATAATGTAGTTAATCAGAAGGAATAATTGAATGTTTTGGATTGTGCATCGTTCTATTAAAGCAAAGAAGCCCAAGGTCCCCAATACATTGGATTCCCCCCCCCCCCTAAAAATCTATTACTGTAGACAAGGATAAGTCTAATAATCTATGTAGGCTCTCTTCGTGAACTAAACTTCGTGTAACAAGAAAAAGGACAGTATTAGCATTGATCATGGGAGGTCGATAGCCGTCATTTACTTGTGTATATAAAATACAACTTTATGATTCTGTATGTTTAAGAAAATTGTGCAAATATATTTGTTTAGATTACTACTGTGACAACTTGCTGCAATAGTTTGAAACTCGAACGATTGGTTTATTTGTTTTGTTTGCCGATGTCTGCTCCACAGTCTCCACTTCGTTGGAAAATTTTAGTTAGTCTTCAACTGTGTTACTGTTAAGTGATGGCAGGTGAATACTCTTACAAAACACCTATTACTTGTAGACCTGATTGTATTACGAGGCAGATTTCCAGCTAAGTACTTATGTGTTATAAGTTGTTTATAAGTGCATGTGTAATTTAATATGCTATCCATATCATGCTAGTATTATGCCGATTTACGCTCTGCTAAGGCTAGTGTAAAGAAGTGTGCAGTTTGCTAGGACGAGTTGCCGGTTACAAGTCTAAACACAATACCACTTCTGGTAAGTTAGATGACGTTATTCTATAATAAGACCCGAATGTGATCCATTTTCCTAATTTAGAAAATCTTAGGACATGGCCAGGATGTTAGGCTCATTTTTTTACTCCGTCAAGCCTAGGCTAATTTTGAGTAATTTTCCGTAACTTATAACCTAGGCGAATGATTTAATGTCAACACCACACTGTACTGTACTGTGTATGTATATCATGGCTCCAATAAGGGTGGCCTAATTTCTCTTTCTCTTGTTTTCTCGTGTGTAAAAGTGCATAGGCTCCGCTAATGCTAGCCTCTTAGCATAGGCTACGCTAAAACTAGCCCTTAACATAGGCTACGCTAAAGCTAGCCCTTAACATAGGCTACGCTAAAGCTAGCCCTTAACATAGGCGACGCTAAAGCTAGCCCTTAACATAGGCGACGCTAAAGCTTGCCCTTAACATAGGCTACGCCAAAGCTAGCCCTTAATATAGGTTACACTAAGGTTAGCCCCGTAAGATTTCTAATTGTATTAAATAGTATGCTTCCAGATGGATATGGACTCGAGCACTGAGGCAGGTAGCCTTGTGTATGTAGAAGAAATTGATTTAATATTTGAGTATTGCATAAAGTTGTATTTTTCAATATTAAACTTACCCGATGATCATATAGCTGTCAGCTCTGCTGCCTGACAGAAAAACCTACGGGCGGAATACGCCAGCGATCGCTATACAGGTGGGGGTGTACATCAACAGCGCCATCTGTCGAGTAGGTACTCAAGTACTCTATGTCAACACAGAACCAATTTTCTCTCTGTCGTGCCATCGGCAAGACCTACTGAATACGCTCTTGTTTTCTGGATTGAATTTCACGTTATTTGGTGAAGTATTCATCTCTAGTTATTAGCTATCGCTGTGCAGAAGTTATCTTCAATACTTCCTTGCATTATTTTTTGGATTTGGATTATTTGTTGACGACTTGGATAGATTTTGAATCCCCCCCCTTTGACTAATTCAAGATGTCTGACCCTTCTCAAGTCCCCAAGTACAGGAAATGTAGCGCTAGGGACTGTTCAAGGCGTCTTCCGAAGGCCTCTATCGATCCGCACACCGTTTGTTCCAATTGTAGGGGTAAAGCCTGTCAATTGGAAGATCGATGTGAGGAATGCGCTGGGCTTTCGGAATTCGGGTTTCAAGAATTCCTGAAATATGCACGTAGGCTAGAGAAGGATAGGCTCAGGAGGAGTTCGTCTCGCTCTATTGATTTTTCCTCTCCCCATGCCCCTCAACCTATTCCTTCCCCTGTAGTGGTTGCACCCGACCCCCCTGCTAGCTCTCATCAACCTTCAATGGCGGATATGATGCGTGCCATTCAGGCTCTAGGTGAGAGAGTCGAGTCATTGGCTAATGACCGCAATCAACTCATGGCTGATGTCAGAGAGTTGAAAGGTAAAAGTGCAGTGGGAAGTGAAGTGAGTGTCAGTGTTACGCATGAGGGTGCGTCTGTTCGTGCCTGTCGTCCTCCCAGTCCGGGACCTCTTGCAAGCTCCCAAGCCCAGGGGAGAAGCAATGTCGTACGACCAAAGGGTTCGACAGGCTTTAATCAGCGTACAGACGTACCCTCCGTGGTTTCGGACGTATCTTACCGAGATCGTCCCACCCACAAGAAGACGAGTGAGCCCATTTTGTCCTCGTCTGCGGAAGAGGTTTCTAGACAGAAACGATGGACCAAGGTCTCACGGCCTCTTAAGTGTAAGGTCCCTTCCGAGCAAGTCCAACGGCCCAGGTGTAGCCACTGGGTCAGTTCGGACTCGCTGCAGACCTCCGACGACTGCACACCTCCCAAGAGAGGCAAAGTGGTACCGCAACAGGCAGTAACTCCGTCTGTTGCCGCACCCGCTGTTTTAGACCCTCAGTCTCAACGGACAGTAGCTCCGTCTGTTGCCGCTTTTGTAGACCCTAAGTGGTCTTTACTGCAGTCTATGCAGACTCAGTTAGCTGCGGTTATGCAGGAGTTTCGTGCGGAGAAGGTTGACACTGCTCCCGTTAGCCTACAACCTGCCACGGTTGTGCGCCCAGCTCACGCTGAGGCTGCCTGCTCCCACACTCCGGCTGCGGAGAAGGTTGAAGCTGCACCCGTTAACCTACAACCTGCCACGGTTGTGCGCCCAGCAGACGCTGAGGCTGCCTGCTCCCACACTCCGGCTGTGAGAGCTCCTCCACCCATGCGCAGTCGACCCTGCCAGACGCATGCTGACTCCCACAGACGCACGGAGCACTCCGTTGCCGTGCGTGAGCTACCACAACAACAGGAGGGTGGAGTTAGGCTGCCGTGTTTTGACGCGGTGCGTCAGCCTCCGCAACCCACGGTGGTCTCCGCTATCCTTCCACAGTCGGGTGTAGACTCTTTGCGCACCCACTCAGCTTTGGTGGTTGCCAGTTCTCAGACTGACCAACAGTGGCATGATGTTGGGTCCAGTGCAGCCACGCATGCACCCGTGCTGCCGGACTCAGCCGTCCAGCCCACTCCGTTGCCTCTTCCTCCTCAACATTCAGACGATGGTATCTCTGATGATGACGAAGCTGCACATCTTGACGACCAACACTCCGACATCGAAGAACCCAAGACCACGCCTCCCTCCTTAGACTTTAGGAAAGTGCTTGCGCTCTTTAAGGATTTGTATCCAGACCAGTTTGTGTCTGCAGCACCACGCTCACCTCCCTCTGAGTTCGCTTTAGGCATGCAGTCAGCAGCTCCTGCCTTTACGAAGCTCGTACTCGCTCGCTCGTCCAAGAGAGCTTTAAGGGTACTGGGAGAGTGGTTGCAGTCTAAGAAGCAGTTGGGAAAGACTTCCTTCATGTTTCCCCCGGTCAAGCTTGCTTCCAGATCTAGCGTCTGGTATGCCACGGGAGAAGTTCTCGGCTTGGGAGTTCCTGCCTCTGCCCAGGGCGACTTCTCAAGTCTAGTAGACTCTCCCCGCAGGCTGGCTATGAGACGCTCCAAGATTTGCTGGACCCCTTCGGACATGGACCATCTTATGAAGGGAGTTTTCCGCGCTTTCGAGGTCTTTAGCTTCCTGGACTGGTGTTTGGGAGCTTTGAGCAGGAAGACCTCCCCTTCGGATAAGGAAACTTCCATGCTCATCATGTCCTGCATGGACAAAGCCATTCGGGATGGTTCTAGTGAGCTTGCGGCTTCTTTCGTGTCTGGGGTACTCAAGAAGCGAGATCACCTTTGCTCCTTCTTATCAGCTGGAGTCACCCCATGTCAAAAGTCGGAGCTCATGTTCGCTCCACTCTCTAAGTGTCTCTTCCCTGAAGAGTTGATCAAGGAGATTGCTGCCTCCTTGATCCAGAAAGACACCCATGACCTGGTGGCGTCATCCGTACGCAAAGTCACACCTTTGCCCTCCGTACCTAGACCTAGGATGGACACGCCAGCTTCAAGGTTCATCCCGCCCTTTCGTGGCAGAGCCTCCAGCAGAGGAGGTGCTCGTGCCGGAAGTCAACGTGGGAGCAAAAAGAAGGGTTCCAAGTCCTCTAGAGGCAGAGTCTGACTGCCATCCTCTTCAGACAGCAGTGGGAGCCAGGCTCAAGAACTACTGGCAGGCCTGGGAGAACAGGGACGCAGACGTACAGTCTGTGAAGTTACTCAGAGAGGGGTACAAGATTCCATTCTTACGCAAGCCCCCTCTTGCAACGACTCCCATCAACCTCTCTCCCAGGTACAGAGAGGAGGAAAAGAGGCTAGCTTTACAGCAAGAGGTGTCTCTCTTACTTCAAAAGGGAGCGGTAGTCATAGTCCGGGACCATCAATCCCCGGGCTTCTACAACCGCCTCTTCTTAGTGCCGAAGAAGACAGGAGGGTGGAGACCGGTGCTAGACGTCAGTTCTCTGAATGTCTTTGTCACAAAGCAGACGTTCACCATGGAGACGACAAAGTCGGTTCTAGCATCGGTCAGGAAGGAAGACTGGATGGTCTCGTTAGACCTAAAGGACGCGTACTTTCACGTCCCCATCCACCCAGATTCCCAACCTTTTCTAAGGTTCGTTTTCGGGAAGGTCGTCTACCAGTTCCAAGCCCTGTGCTTTGGCCTAAGCACGGCACCTCTAGTTTTTACCAAACTGATGAGGAATATTGCCAAATTCCTGCACTTAGCAAACATCAGAGCCTCCCTCTATTTGGACGACTGGCTTTTAAGAGCTGCGTCAAGTCGTCGCTGTCTGGAGAATCTACAGTGGACTCTAGATCTGACCAAAGAATTGGGTCTCCTGGTCAATATAGAGAAGTCCCAACTCGTCCCATCCCAAACTATAGTTTACCTAGGAATGGAGATTCAGAGTCAAGCTTTTCGGGCTTTTCCGTCGGCCCCCAGAATCAATCAAGCCCAAGAATGCATCCAGTCCATGCTGAAGAAGGACCGGTGTTCGGTCAGACAGTGGATGAGTCTGATAGGGACGCTTTCATCACTGGACCAGTTCATCGCGTTAGGGAGACTTCACCTTCGCCCCCTTCAATTTCACTTAACTGCTCACTGGAGAAAGGACAAGACGCTAGAAGCGGTCTCAGTTCCTGTTTCTGAGAAGATGAAGTCGTCACTGACTTGGTGGAAGAACAACATTCTCCTCAGGGAAGGTCTGCCACTGGCTGTTCAGACCCCCGACCACCTTCTCTTCTCGGACGCATCGGACACGGGCTGGGGTGCGACGTTGGACGGTCGGGAATGCTCGGGCACGTGGAATGCGGTTCAAAGCGAGTTACACATCAACTGCAAGGAGCTACTGGCAGTTCATCTGGCCTTGAGAAGCTTCAAGTCCCTCCTTCTAGGCAAGGTGGTGGAGGTGAACTCCGACAACACCACAGCACTGGCGTACATCTCCAAGCAAGGAGGGACTCATTCGATGAAGTTGTACGAGATCGCAAGGGACCTCCTCACCTGGTCAAGAAATCGAAACATATCCCTTGTAACGAGGTTCATTCAAGGCGACATGAATGTCATGGCAGACCGCCTCAGCCGGAAGGGTCAAATCATCCCAACAGAGTGGACCCTTCACAAGAATGTATGCAACAAACTATGGGCATTGTGGGGCCAACCCACCATAGATCTGTTTGCAGCCTCGATGACCAAGAGGCTCCCAAATTATTGCTCACCGATTCCGGACCCAGCAGCTGTTCACATAGATGCCTTTCTTCTGGATTGGTCCCATCTAGACCTTTATGCATTCCCCCCGTTCAAGATTGTCAACAGAGTACTGCAGAAGTTCGCCTCTCACGAAGGGACAAGGTTGACGTTGGTTGCTCCCCTCTGGCCCGCGAGAGAATGGTTCACCGAGGTACTGCAATGGCTAGTAGACGTTCCCAGAACATTTCCTCTAAGAGTGGACCTTCTGCGTCAGCCGCATGTAAAGAAGGTACACCCAAGCCTGCACACTCTTCGTCTGACTGCCTTCAGACTATCGAAAGACTCTCGAGAGCTAGAGGCTTTTCGAAGGAGGCAACCAGAGCGATTGCTAGAGCTAGTAGGACATCCACTCTCAAAGTCTACCAGTCGAAGTGGGAAGTCTTTCGAAGTTGGTGCAAGTCCAAATCAGTATCCTCAACCAGTACCTCTGTAACTCAGATAGCTGACTTCCTGTTATACCTAAGGAAGGAAAGATCCCTTTCAGCTCCCACGATCAAGGGTTACAGAAGCATGTTGGCAGCAGTCTTCCGTCACAGAGGCTTAGATCTGTCCAACAACAAGGATCTACAAGACCTCCTTAAGTCTTTTGAGACCACGAAGGAGCGTCGGTTGGCCACACCAGGTTGGAACTTAGACGTGGTACTAAGATTCCTTATGTCAGCAAGGTTCGAGCCACTTCAATTGGCCTCTTTTAAAGATCTCACTTTGAAAACTCTTTTTCTCGTCTGCTTAGCAACAGCTAAAAGAGTCAGTGAGATACACGCCTTCAGCAGGAACATTGGATTTACATCTGAAACGGCTACATGTTCCTTACAGCTTGGTTTTTTAGCCAAAAACGAACTTCCTTCTCGTCCTTGGCCGAAATCGTTCGAAATTCCAAGCCTTGCTAGTTTGGTTGGAAATGAACAAGAAAGAGTACTGTGCCCAGTAAGAGCTCTTAAGTACTATTTGAAACGGACTAAGCCATTACGTGGACAATCAGAAGCTTTATGGTGTGCCATTAAGAAACCTTCTTTACCAATGTCGAAGAATGCAGTTTCTTATTATATCAGACTTTTAATTCGAGAAGCTCATTCCCATCTGAATGAGGAGGACCATGCTTTGCTGAAGGTAAGGACACATGAGGTTAGAGCTGTCGCAACTTCAGTGGCCTTCAAACAAAACAGATCTCTGCAGAGTGTAATGGATGCAACCTATTGGAGAAGCAAGTCAGTGTTCGCATCATTTTACCTTAAAGATGTCCAGTCTCTTTACGAGAACTGCTACACCCTGGGACCATTCGTAGCAGCGAGTGCAGTAGTGGGTGAGGGCTCAGCCACTACATTCCCATAATCCCATAACGTTTTTTAATCTTTCTCTTGAAATGCTTTTTATTGTTGTTTTTTGGGTTGTCCGGAAGGCTAAGAAGCCTTTCGCATCCTGGTTGATTTGGCGGGTGGTCAAATTCTTTCTTGAGAAGCGCCTAGATTAGAGGTTGTGATGAGGTCCTTTAGTATGGGTTGCAGCCCTTCACACTTCAGCTCCTAGGAGTCGCTCAGCATCCTGTGAGGATCGCGAGGCTCAGTAAGGAAGACGTACTTAAAAAGGCAGAGTAATTGTTCAAGTCGACTTCCTTACCAGGTACTTATTAATTTTATGTTTGTTATTTTGAATAACTGCTAAAATGAAATACGGAATACTTAGCTCTTAAGGTTAACATATATGCTGGTCTCTACCCACCCCCCTGGGTGTGAATCAGCTATATGATCATCGGGTAAGTTTAATATTGAAAAATGTTATTTTCATTAGTAAAATAAATTTTTGAATATACTTACCCGATGATCATAAATTAAAGGACCCACCCTTCCTCCCCAATAGAGACCCAGTGGACCGAGGAGAAAATTGGTTCTGTGTTGACATAGAGTACTTGAGTACCTACTCGACAGATGGCGCTGTTGATGTACACCCCCACCTGTATAGCGATCGCTGGCGTATTCCGCCCGTAGGTTTTTCTGTCGGGCAGCAGAGCTGACAGCTATATGATCATCGGGTAAGTATATTCAAAAATTTATTTTACTAATGAAAATAACATATTTTTATATTGATTAGTGGGTTCTAGTAACCACAAATCAAGGAAGTGGTTTTCTGAATCCGTGGTATGGAAGGAAGTTTGTCTGTAGATCCTTGTTAAACAGTCTGAACTCTGAAATGTAAACTGAAACAGAGTGAAAGACACATTTAAGCTCAGGTTTCATGGATATTGCTCATCAGTATCCAAAAATGAACTTAAGTGGTATCATTGTGTATAGGCTACCATAATGGGAAATATGATAGGTATAGTCTGTTGAGGTAGAGGAATAGCCTCAATATAACAAAGAATTCTCTGTGGCAAAAACTGTTGGAACTTGAGTGATGTTGGGTGACGATGAATTTAATTTTACAATGGAAGAACATCAATAAGGTTATTGACAGGTGTTTAGAATGTATATACAGTAATTTTTGGGCTCAGGCCATGTCGTGCTGATGGAAGGGTTCCTATAGGTAGCCTTCTAAGGGATATTTGCAAATATCCCTTAGAAGGTTACCTATAGGAACCCTTCCATTAAGACGATATGGCCTGAGCCCGAAAATAGATTTTTCACTTTGATCAAAATTTGTTATTTTACACCTGGGTTTCAAGGAAATTTTCAAAATTAGTTTTCTTACCACCTATATATGGCTATGGTTTTTCACTAGCAATTATAAGGATAAAATTTCAGTAAATTAAGTAAATGTGGTTTCCATTCTTGAATTGGCTACCACCCCAGTGGAAGTCCATTGCGAGTACCTCGGTACAATTGAAGGTACAAAAACAAGCCCTAGGGAAAAAGAATCTCTGAGGTCCATGGATCATATGGTAAATTACAGTTTCAAACAAACTGATATCTGATATGGAAATATATTCTTTCTAGCTTATATAATTTTTTTTTTTTATACTGAATTTGACCCTTATTTCTGCTTCAGATAATCAGATTTTGAGATAGAGAACCTCTTAACTTCAATAATGGGGTTCCGCAATGGGTAATCTGGTTTTTGTGAGGGTGAGTACAGAAAATGGGTAAAATAATCAAAGTTGTTAAACCTAAACTCATTAATCATCGCATTTAAAGTTACTGTAATCAAAATATAATAATTGTTATGAAACATGGTTAAAACGCTGGATTTTTTGTTTGCCAGACTTCCGACACAGAGAAAACGTGATTTTCCATCCCACTTTCTTATGGTGTAGAGTCGTTTGTAGCAGTATTTATCATAAGACTGTATTTCAAATACCTTGTTACTTAGTTGAGCTAATTATTTACTGCTTTTTGTTCTGCCGTTTGCTATTAAACATTCTCACTGCTCCTCTGTTCTGACAAGCGGACTATGTTTTGTTACGATCATTAGCCCCACGGGCTAGTATTTTGGCGTTGGTTATCAAGTGCAGTATACAAACTTCATCAGCAATTATTTCCTTAATCCTTTCTGGAAGATTCAAGTAACTTTTTTGAATAAATAATCTCAAAAAAATATAAGCAAAAAAATATTAGATATCCAAATTTGGTTGAAACTGTAATAATACCGAAGTAAATAACTAGGAACAAAAATGTTCTGAAAAACTCCTAAAATATAGTAACATATTCTGAAAGGTAATCGTTACATTGTATCAGTTCCATGGGAGGTCAAGGTTAACTGTAAACAGACTGACATCAGTGTGTAAAGAAATTTAAATAGATGAAGATTTCAAAATCATTATAATATTCTAAACGAGAAAGAAGCCTATGGATTCATTGAACAAGTATTTGACAAACACTGCAATTACAGTATTTACATTATCTGACGCATCATGACGTTAAACGAGGTACAGTGTAGTAGAACAAGGCTGATAAGAATTGTGTTAGGTTGTTCAGCAAGAAAAGACGATGTCTCCTAGTTTGGACGACACTCTTTGGACAGGGCCAACTTTGATTTCTGATTTACTACAAATTTCATTGAGAGTTAGATTAAATAAATCTGGTTTTACTAGGGATATTGAGAATGCTTTCCTTATGATGCAACCAACAGGAGAGGAGAAAATTTGAATTTCACTGGGTTTTAAGGAAATAAAGTACTAGGGCTGGGTTGGAAACTTAATGAAGATAGCTTGAGATTAATTGGATCCTAATCAACTCAGAAAGGTATTACGAATCTAGAAATACTATTTGATCCATTAGGCTATATGCTACCACTAATGATTAAATCATGAATGTTCCTACAAGAAATGTGGAGGATAAAGGTAACTCAATTCATGAAGTTGTGGTTAGATGTATTTATAGGTCAAAAGAATGTTATAGGTTTTCAATCCCTAGACAATTACTATTTAATCCCAGCAATTTAAGATTACACTTACTTAGCGATGCCATTAACAAGGCATGTGGTTGTGTACCTTATGCAGTTTCAGAGTGTGTTTCCAATCTCATAGCCACTAAAGCGAATGTAGCTCCTTTGAAAAATCTATCTGTATGCAAACTAGAATTAACTGCAACCTTGTTATCAGTTAGTTTAGCCAGATTCATTTTGGCTAATTTCCAATAACTTACTACAGGTACGTGCACAGAACAGAGTGGATTAAATACTCTCTATTACCAGGTGCAATATTTACTTATGTTAATAATTTGGAGGATCATAATGAAGTATCATGACATGTATCGGTCAGTCTATAGAGGAACTCTTCCCTTTGGTAGGAGGGTTCTTCATGGCTGAAGGACGATGAACGGTTGCTTCCGCTCTATTAGTTATGAAACCGGGAGAGTTGTTCTGGCTTACTAAATAAAGCATGCGATGCGAACAACAGCATCAGGACGCCTCCGGTTAAGGCAACAGCTCCGCCAAAAAACACAGTATTTAAAGAAAAAAAAGCGTTACTTTACTGCCAGAGCTGATTTATACAATACAAGAATATAGTACTGTACTCAACTTTCCAGAAGCAGGAGAGGCTGAAGATTGCAACATGCTGGGAAATAATAGTGAACAACTGTAAAAAAACGCCTGGTCATAGACGCTACAAGCGAAGGAAAGGAGAAGGCGCGCGGTTATGAAGTCAGCCAAGATGGCGGCCAACATGGCGTCGTTTATGACGTCATCCGAGTACCGTAACAGTAACGGAGGAGGAGAACTTAGTAACGGCTCCTCCCATAACTTGCCACCATTTCCCCCTCGAAGCGTAAACGCTATGTGGGGTGCAGATAGCTATGTGGCGTGTCAAACATACGTCTCCTGTTATTATACGATATCCTAAAGGGAAACCTTATGGGTACTTGCGCCAGAAGTTAGAATTCTGTGAAACCTTTAGTTTAATTCTCTGGGAATATCTACTTTAGTCATATATACCCTTAGGAAGCTACTGAAGGAACCTTCCATCAGGACGACATGGCTATCTCACACAAAAATAGATTTTTCGCTTCGCTCAAAATCTGTTTTTTGGACTGCCATTAATCATTTTGTGCTTTCTCTTACAGATTTTGTTTGTGTTTGTGAGTGCCCTTGTCTGTCAGTGGTGATGATGACATGAATGATCCTCCTACCCTTGCAGAATGGTAAGATGTTTTCCAAATTTTCCTATTGCACAGTTCAGTTTTAGTACTAAAGTAAAATATAAAGGTAATCTTGAATTTGAATATCGATTTATAGTGTCTTTTGTAACTTTAAAGTACTCGTTTTTAAATTATTTTTTATTATTACTTTATGTATCCTGTATTAATCCATTTTAAAAATTTCTTAACAGCAGGGACAACGTTTCTGCGTAGATGTGGCCTGCCTTGCCATGTAGTTATGTCCCTTCATCGTTCATTTCATCCATTTGTAACTGCACAGATTATCCTCCATTCTTCTCACCAACTGTGCCTTTTGCTGTAATATTTTATGGTAAGTACTGTTGCTGTACTGTAATATTTTAAATTTTGCAAAATCTGTAATGTTATGACATACAGTATATGTAAAGTATGGTATGTACTGTACATACATGATCAGTACATGCTGTATTTTTATATTTACAGGAGTACGGTACGTACCGTATATGATTGAACAGTACCGTACTTTTGTATTTCACCAAATAATTTCACCTAGTGTATTTGCTTCATTCCACAGCTATGTATGTACTGTACTGTACTTATTTTTCTTTGTTGGCCACTGTATGTGATTTGCTACAGTACAGTACAAAAGAAACACTGCATCATGTTTCGGGACAGGGCACTTTGTATAACTTCGTACAAAAATGGCTGGTGGTGTTTGTTTACAATATGTTCATTTGATTTTTACTACTGTATATTTTAATTTTTATTGTTAGATATTGTACAGTAGCATAATACAGTAATGTACAGTATTGTTTATTAACTATACTGAACAGTACTGTATGTAAATACTACTGTACTCCACAATATGTAATGTAGCCTGCAGTGGGGCGACGACAAAATGGTGTGAGTTGACCAGCATAAAACAGTGAAGATTAATGAGTGTGTTATATGTAGATTAAACTTTATGTAAAATATGTTACAGGACCTGTAGGGAAGGTTATTTTTACATATTTTATTTGTTCCGTAACTGGAATACAAACCACGCTATTTAAAGTGGGTAATTACTTTCGCGTAGCTGAGAGGACGAGCCATAGAATTTTAACGAGGGATTATTACCCCACCGCTAGTTAGCGGGGGGTAGGGAGGGTAGTTAGCTACCCTCCCCCCTCACACACCTGTGTTGTAGTTCCACTTTTACTTTGGCTCGGGTGGTGATCGGACGAGTCCGCTTTCACCCTCGCCTCTTTGACAGCCATTAATCATTGCTTTTTCTTTCTTTTTCTCAGTGTTGTGAAGTTGGCCTCTACAATGCGGTGTAGTGGTTTGCGGACTGTGGCCAGAGGTAGCACCCGAACTGCCTAGTGTCCGAATGCTGACCACAACCTGACGTTCACTACACAACAAATATACAACGGTGGAATACCCCAAAAAACCTAAGTAACAGGTCAAGACAACGGAGCTCTGGGCACCACCCCTTGATTTATACTGGGCAAGGGGACCCAGCTTGAATCTTGTTGTTTATCATACCTTTCATTGGTCTAGCTGGATTAACATGTTAGTAAAGGTATAAGAACATTAGGTGAAAGGGATTATTATAAGTAACTTGCAAGATTAAAAAAACAGTGGCTGAGTAGGGGAACTCATTGGTTTAAGGAACTGGAATGAGATGCTGTATTCATAAAAGAAAGAAAGAATTTATTTGTAAATATTCATCTGTCAATTCCAGTAATCAGATTTAGGGCAAAATTAACATCCCTTTACATCAAGCTTCAGCAACAGGATAACAAGATTAACAAATTTTGAAAAAGAATAAAAAAATTATTCACATACTGGTCACTCACGTTTACTAAGCCATCTCAAACCAACCACCCATAAGAAATATATAAATCTGTGAGTCTACTGAACTACAATACTTTCCCCTGAATCACTACTGTCCTTTCAATATCCAGTTCACCACTAAACTGCAAAGTCACTTAAAATTATCATACTCTAAACGGTAAGGCCGCATACGATGCCGTGCAGGTCTCTGCAGGCCCACAATAACAATGTCTCAAAAATTTTGTCAACAACACGAGCAATCGCCAATGGCCTTATAATACATTGGTTGTGGTGTTATTCAGTCAAACACATGATGGTACTTACAGTTCACTGGCAGTGTAAAATGAATACAGAGCAGACACACACACCACTACACACTGGTAACAGGCCATCAACCACATTCATAATTGTTATGAGCAGTACTAGACAGATACTCTGTTCCTATATACTGTACATACAGTGGTCTCGAGTAAACTTCCCTTACAGTTGGGAACTTCTGTCAACATAAATGTCTGCCGTATCTGTTCTTTTGTCTTTTCTTGATGAAGGAACCTATTCTTGTACAGTACAGTACTTCTATTGACTCAAACTCTGGTTACACATTCAAACCCTACAGAGAGTAGGGCGTGCTGCAAAAACAAATGTTGTTAAGACAGTTGGTAAGACCAAACAAAAATATATACATACCCCTTGGTAGGACCAAACAAAAATATATACATACCCCTTAAACATATACATTATGCTTGCAAAACATTTAAACCTATTTAAGAAAAATTGAAATCTTTACAATGAATAAAATGTTATATTTGGAAATGCTTTGTATTTTTCCCAACTACTATTAATTTTTTCACAGCCGAAGTGCCCTGGGTTACCTGACCGCCCTTGTGGGACCTTCATGTCTTCCATCGAGACGGATCCTCACACCTTATGCCTTTATTGTAGGGGTCAGCAGTGTGAAAGTGATAATGTTTGTATGGAATATAGGGAGTGGCCTACCTCCCAGTGGGAGAGGTTTTCTCAGCGCCGGAAGAAGTAGTCCAGATGGGATACTGTATTTCTCCTTCAAAGGTTTCTTTGAAGAAGGAAAATCCTAAGGACTCTTCTTCCATAGCCCAAACCTCCTCCGAAGTTCCCACTCGGTCGGCCGTCGAGTGGTAGCGTAGGCCATACTGTTGTTGACCGATCTCGGGGTTTGGGAGAGGGAGTTGCCTCCCATAGCGAGGCAGCTCCTCCTCCTCCCCCGGGGGAGGATTTAATTATTTCTCCTGTTAATAATGATCTTTTGCAGCTTTGGGCTTCCTTGGGGCTTCAGGGTTCGCCCTCCAAGGAAGCCCTGTTTGACATGATCAGGTTGGGAGTAGCTGTCAAACAGTCACCGGCGGTAGCAGAGGTTGACCCTCTGTCTATTGTCGAGGCTGTTGTGGCAGACGCTTCCAATGAGTGTGTTCAAACCCCTGCTCCTGTTGTAGCTGAAGGCTTAGCTCCCCCCTCCCAACATCCTTCGAGGGAGGATCCAAGTCCAACGGTCTCTCCTGCGGGTGATTTTCCCCCCCGGGGGAGTTCACTGACAGAGACTCCTCTTCGGAGGACTGCCGATGGTTTGCCTGCTGCTCCCAGAGGACGCATCTGACGTAAGGCTCGCCTTCCTCTTCGTCGCCGGGCTCTTCCTTCTCCTCACAAGGGTGTTAGGAGACGCCTCTTCGGATCTTCATCCTCGCAGTCCCCCGCAGAGGAACCTCGTCCTTCAGCTACCGTTCCTGCTACTTACTTGGACCTGGACCTCTCCGCTGACCTGCCTTCACCTTTCCTGGCTGCTGACGCGCTGTGGGCGCCCACACATCCAGTTTTCAAACGGGCACCGGTCCCTTCGGGGCAAAAGGGGCTTTCACACATTGTGTGTAAGTCCCTTAAGTGCCAGGTTTCCCCTGCGCGCCTGCGCACTACTGCGCGCAAGCGCTCACCGGTTGCTGCCTCATCTTTCCAGCGCTCTCATGCACGCCCACGATCTCCTGTTCGCCCTGCAGTTCCAGAGACTACGCTCCCACGATCTCCTGCTCGCCAACGGACCTCTGCGCGCCCTCGGCCTGATACACGTCATGGACGCCCTCGGTCTCCTGCTCGTCAGTGATTTCATGCGCGCTAGCGCTCTCCTGCTCGCCAGCGCTCTTCTGCTTGTCAGCGCTCTCCTGCTCGCCCTCGATCTTTGGATCAGGGCTCCAAGGAGAAATCTTCATCCTCTCCTGCTCGCCAGCGCTCTCCTCCACGATCGCCGACTTGCCATCAGACCTCGCCTGCTCGCCATCCCTTGCATACGCGCCATCGCCCGCCCGCGCGCCCACTGCCAGAACTTCGGTTCCTAACGAGCACCCTTCTGCACGCCTGCGCGCTAGGGATATTCCCCCTGCACGCACGCGCCCTACGGCTTCGCCCATACGGGCCCTTCATCATCCTGTGGCTGCACTCCATCCGAGGTCTCCGGAACGCGCACCAACACGCCCACGCGCCCCGTCACTTACGCGCTCATGCGCCCTGACACCTACGCGCCCTGACACCTACGCGCCTCCTCGCCTACGCGCCATCGCTCGCCTGTGCGCCATCGCTCGCCTGTGCGCCATCGCTCGCCTGTGCGCCATCGCTCGCCTGCGCGCCTGCGCGCCTGCACTCCATCACTCGCCTGCGCGCCTGCACTCCATCGCACGCCCGCTCGCCATCGCACACCCACTCGCCATCGCACGCCCGCTCGCCATCGCCCACGCGCGCGCGAGCAATCGCCCCCCGAGCTGGGCAATGGCCTATTGCACGACCGCGATACCCAGTATGATGCCCAGCGCGTGCCCACACAGGATCCGGCAGTACACGTCAGGTCATCTTCATCCCCCCCCCCCGGTAAACGCAGGACAGCGCACCCAATGGAGGAAGGAAAATCTCCGGACAGGTCCAGGATCTTTTCTACAGCTTCTTCTTTTCAGACAGACCCAGTTGTAGTTTCCACTCCTTGGGATCTTACGATCCCCTTCCCTCCAGAGGGTGTCTCTGACAGCGCTGCTGTCAGTCGGCTGCCCTGGTTTGGGCCCTTGATCAGAGCGGTTGCGCAGGCTTTCAAGCCCGCTTTCTCTGAACTAGGCCTCAAATCAGCGGCTATCTCGGCCCCCCTGAAGAGGAAGAGAGGAGTGGACGACGTGGTTGCTTCTCCAAGGGTGAAACTGTTTCCTCGGAAGCCGTCGAGGAAGGCTCCCTCCCCTCCCCAGACTTTCTCTCCATCCCCCGTGGACAAGGGTTTTCCGTCCTCAGGGGATTCTCGTGAGGTGAGGCGTTCTCCCATCGCACCAATGGGAGAAACCCCACCTCGCGCCGAGAAGTCTCCTCGGGTGGAGGCGGAGAAGAGCCCCCACCTTCTTTGTTGGAATCCTGCATCCCTCCCAGGAGGGAGTCGAAGGACTCCAAGATGGTCCCGAAATCTTCTTCGAGGATCAGACCAGAACCAGCTAAGTCCGCGGAGAACGTCTACGAGTCCCCCCAAGAAGAGCCTTTGGGGACTGGAGACCTTGCTGCTAGTCCATCAGGAGGAGAGCCACAGGAGTCAGAGCATGCCTTTTGGCAAGTTTTGGCTCTGATGAGGAACCTTGACGGATTTTCGGATCCGGAGATTCCTCCTCGAGAGGGCAAGGACACAGTTCTGGACCGAGACTTTGGTACTCAAAAGCCCCCTAAAACCAGCGCGGCTTTGCCCTGGTCCCAGGGGGTCAAGAGTGCCAGAGATAAGGTCGAGAGCCAGCTCTCCGAGCTAGCCTCCTCCAGCCGTTCCAGTGCCGGAAACAAACTCCTCCCACCTCCTCGTGTCCATCAAAGGAGGTACAGTACTTTGAAATCATCGAGGAGTCCTGTTTAGCTCTTCCCCTCCACCACTCGGTGGAAGAGCTCTCCAGGGGAGTCCCTCTCGAGAGACACTCCAACCGGCCAGTGTCGTTCTTGGCCTCGGAGATTCTCTGCCAGGAGAAGGTAGCGAAGTGTGCCATGCAGGCCACTTCGTGGCTGGATATCTGGCTGGGACCTCTTGGCATCCTGATACGATCCGAAGACTTGTCTAAGGAGAGTACCAGGAAGACCTTGGAGACCTTCCTTCTTTCAGGCACTCGTACCATCGAGTTTCTGGCCCACCAAGTCTCGAACTTGTGGGCTAACACTATCCTGAAACGCCGTGATACGGTGTCTGAAAGATTCAAATCGAAGGTCCCCAACACCGAGGTCAGTAAGCTCAGACATTCCTCCCTTTTGGGGAGTAGTCTGTTTGAGCCAAAATATGTAGAGCAGGCAGCTGAGAGGTGGAGGAAGTCCAACCAGGACTCCCTCCTCCAGAGGGCTTCAACATCAAAGCCCTATAAGCCTCCAGCACCTCAACAACCTCGCCCTGCAAAGACGACAAAACCGGCAATAGCAGCAAAGACAGCGGTGTCCAAACAGCCCTTTCCCTTCAAGGACAGGAGAGGCAAGAATCCTAGGGGGAGTGGCCGAGGCTGCAAACGCTAGGATTGGCAGTCCCCCGCATGTCCACCAGTGGGGGGATGCCTCCAAAGTTGCGCGAACAGGTGGCAGCAACTCTGGGCTGATTCCTGGACGTTCTCCGTGATCAGCCAAGGATATCGCGTCCCGTTCATAACAACTCTTCCTCCCCTGACAGCGAATCCAGTGTCGTTTAGCGCTCTTGCCATGGGATCGGCAAGAGGGCAAGCCCTTTGGGCAGAAGTCAAGACCATGTTGAAGAAGAACGCTCTCCAAGAGGTTGTCGATGGGTCCCCAGGCTTCTACAGTCGACTCTTTCTTGTAAAGAAGGCGTCTGGAGGCTGGAGACCAGTCATCGACCTCTCAGCTCTAAACAGGTTTGTCAAGCAGACCCCGTTCAGCATGGAGACGGCAGACACGGTCAGACTCGCAGTGAGACCGCATGACTTCATGTGCACACTGGATCTGAAGGACGCGTACTTCCAGATCCCAATCCATCCGTCTTCAAGGAAGTACTAAGATTCAGTCTAGACAACAAGATCTACCAGTTCAAGGTGTTGTGCTTCGGTCTCTCTACAGCACCTCAGGTTTTCACCAAAGTGTTCACCCTGATATCTTCGTGGGCACACAAGATCGGCATCCGTCTCCTCCGTTATCTGGACGACTGGCTGATATTAGCAGACTCGGAGTCCACCCTTCTTCGACACCGAGACAAACTTCTGGGAATTTGCCAAGATCTAGGGATCATGGTAAATCTCGAGAAGTCTTCTCTGCTTCCTTCCCAAAGACTGGTATATCTAGGCATGATATTGGATACCAATCTCCACAGAGCCTTCCCATCAGACGACAGGATAGCAAGGCTGAGGAAGGTCGCAAGTCCTTTCCTCAGACGAGACGAACTCCCAGCCCAATCGTGGTTACGTCTCCTCGGCCATCCTTGGTCCGTCTAGTTCCCAACGGTCGCCTCAGAATGAGATCTCTGCAATGGCGACTCAAGTCACGGTGGAGTCAAGGACACGATTCCCCGGACGTCTTGATCCCTATGGGTCTCGCTGGACAGACGGACCTTCAGTGGTTGGTGGCAGACGAGAACCTACGAAAGGGAGTGGATCTTCTCGTCCCCCCCCCCCCGGATTTGATGCTGTTTTCGGACAGAATCAGAAAAGTGCCTCCATATAAATCTGCTAGAAATGAAGGCCATTTTTCTGGCCCTTCAACAGTTCCAACAGCACCTGGCGGATCACTCTGTGGTGGTGATGAGCAACAACACCACAGTAGTGGCTTACATCAACAAGCAGGAAGGTACCTTTCCAGAACAACTATCCCATCTTGCAGTACAGATACTGAGATGGACTGAAGTCCACTCGATTCCACTTTTGGCTCGCTTCATTCCGGGCAAAAGGAATGTGCTTGCCGACAGTCTGAGCAGAGCTTCTCAGATAGTGAGTACCGAGTGGTCTTTGGATCGTCAAGTAGCCAACAAAGTCCTGACTTTGTGGGGTTCCCCGATTGTGAATCTGTTCGCGACAGCGTTGAACTTCAAACTGCCGCTGTACTGTTCCCCAGTCCCGGACCCCAAGGCTCTCTGGCAAGATGCTTTCCAACAACAGTGGGACAACATCAACGTATACGCCTTTTCCCCGTTCTGTCTGATGAGGAGGGTACTCAACAAGACCAGACTATTGGTCAATCTCTCGATGACTCTCATAGCTCCGCTGTGGCATCACGCGGAATGGTTCCCGGACCTTCTACAACTCCTTACGGAGCCTCCAAGAGAACTCCCTCCACGACACGAGCTACTCAAACAACCACACGCCAACATCTTTCACAAAGCCGTAGCTTCGCTTCGGCTTCACGCCTGGAGACTATCCAGCATCTCCTCGCAGAGAGAGGATTTTCGCAACAAGTTGCGGAAAGGATGTCTGAACACCTGCGAAAGTCATCCGTAGGAGTCTACCAGGTGAAGTGGAGAATTTTCTGTGGCTGGTGTCGTGGAAGGGGTATCTCTCCATTCGATGCCACTACAGTGAACCCTCGCTACTTCAAGGTTCGACCATCGCGGATTCACCACTTCGCGGGTTTTTTCCATAACCAATATATATATATACATATCGCGGATTTTCCGGAAAATTTGAAAATACCGCGAAATCTGAAGACAACCAAATACGATATTTTGTTACCTGTAATTCCATTAATACTGTAATTAGTAATATCTGCTCTTACTGATTGTTCATTGCATTACATATGATATATAATTCAGCACAGAAAGAAATAAAACACGAAAAGAGAATGTGATCATACGATAATACAGTACTGTATACAGTACGTAGTAAAATTAAATCGAACATGAAACGCAAATCAGATGCAGTCATACCATATTGGAATGGTGTAAGGCTGCTGATGGCTACTACTGTACTACAAATGTAATGGATGTGCCTCTTTTCCATGAATCTTTTGTATGTATACGTACGTAGTACTGCATACAATAATATTCTTTGTTGCAAAAATCACATTTCGAATAAGCGTACGAGAGAGAGAGAGAGAAAGAGAGACACACACATCCTACAACAAAAGCGTAAAATAGCGTACGTAAAGCTGTATTATTATTATTGTTATTATTATTATTATTGTTGTTGTTGTTAATAAAATTATTATTGTTATTATTATTATCATTATTATTATTATTACTGTATTACTGTATTATCATACGATAATTCAGTACTGTATACAGTACGTAGTAAAATTAAATCGAACATGAAACACAAATCAGATGCAGTCATACAATATTAGAATGGTGTAAGGCTGCTGATGGCTACTACTGTACGTACAGTACTACAAATGTAATGGATGTGCTTCTTTTCCATGAATCTTTTGTATGTATACGTACGTAGTACAGTACTGCATCCAATAATATTCTTTGTTGCAAAAATCACATTTCGAATAAGCGTACGAGAGAGAGAGAGAGAGAGAGAGAGAGAGAGAGAGAGAGAGAGAGAGAGAGAGAGAGAGAGAGAGAGAGAGACACACACATCCTACAAAAGAATAAAATACTGTAGCATACGTAAAGCTATTAAATATTGTTATTATTATTGTTGTTGTTGTTAATAAAATTATGATTGTTATTATTATCATTATTATTATTATTATTACAGTACTGTACTGTATTATCATTATTTATTATTATTATTATTAATACGTACGTACGGTATGCGCGGGGTATCTTGTATGAGTTGGTAACCTACGCATCATATACTGTAAGACGGGTTGTGATTGGTTCAAGCGCTGATAGATGACGAATCAGAACTCAAGTTTTGTTATCTAGCCTGTGATTGGTGTTTTGCCATCATCTCCAGCTTCCAGCATCTAGGTTCTCGCGGGCCCGGGTCGTCCACTCTCTGTTCCCGCGTATCGCTGAGTAGACGTTCTTAAGTTTGTGAATCTATGCTGTGTGCGACCTTTTTAAGTTGAACTTTTTGTCAAATCCTACTGTACAATGGCTCCCAAGCGTTCTGCTTCTACTAAGGCTGGTAGTGAGCATAAACGCCACCGAAGGATGATGACGATAGCTGAGAAGGTTACGCTTCTCGATATGTTGAAAGATGATAGAAGTTACGCGTCCGCAGCCCGCCATTTTGGGATCAACGAATCTACTGTTCGCTATATCAAGAAGGACGAGGCGAACATTAGAAAGACGGCTGCAATCACCTTTAGCAGATCAGCGAAGCGAGTTGTTACAACGCGTAATAAAACGATCGTACGCATGGAAGGTGCTTTAGCTGTGTGGATTGCCGACTGCCGGAAGAAGAACATAGCCTTGGATACGAACACCATCCAAACAAAGGCTTTGAGCTTGTATCAGAATTTTGCTGCAAAGGAACCTCAAGACGACGACGGCAACCATGCTGAAGAAGATGATGATGCAGATGATCCTCAACCAGGGACATCCACTGATTCCCAGCCTCAGAAACGTTTTTCCGCCAGCAAAGGATGGTTCGCGAAGTTTCAGAAACGCTTCGCCCTGAAAAGCGTTTCCCTGCATGGGGAGGCTGCTTCGGCTGACACTGCCGCTGCTGAAACTTACGTGAACCAGATGTTCAAGAATATTATCGCCGAAGGTGGATACAAGCCGGAACAAGTCTTTAATATGGATGAGACCGGCTTGTTTTGGAAGAGAATGCCGTCGCGAACTTTCCTGTTCAAAGAGGAAGCCAAAGCCTCTGGCTTTAAAGCATTCAAGGATCGCGTTACCCTCGTGATGTGTGGCAATGCTGCTGGATTTTTGCTAAAGCCGGTGCTTATTTATAAGTCGAAAAATCCTCGCGCTTTGAAAAATAAAAATAAGAATCTCCTTCCCGTGTACTGGATGCATAATCAAAAAGCATGGATTACGAAGATGCTGACCTCCAACTGGTTCCATCAGTGTTTTATCCCGCAAGTCAGCAAATATCTCTTAGAGAAGGGCTTGCCATTCAAGATCCTTCTCCTTATGGATAACGCTGGTGGACACGCAACTGACCTGTCGCATGAGGGCATTCAGGTTGAGTTCCTGCCACCCAACACCACGTCATTAATTCAACCGATGGACCAGGGGGTTATCGGGGCGTTCAAGGCCCTCTACACGAAGAACACCTTGGCGGACCTCGTTGCGTGTGTGGATGCTGCCCAAGATGATGAGGATGAAGATTTTAACTTGAAGGCGTACTGGCGGCAGTACACCATAGCCACGTGCCTGCAGAATATTCAGAAGGCACTTCAAGAGATGAAACCTGCAACTGTGAATGCGAGCTGGAAGAAGTTGTGGCCCCAGGTTGTTTACGACGACGAGGGATTTACACCTGCTGAAATGCAACACTCTGCAGTACGCAAATCTGTGCAGTTGGCTGCCATAATTGGAGGTGACGGGTTTGGCGACATGACGACTGAAGACGTCGACGAGTTGTTGGACTGCCATTCCCAGCCCCTAACTGACGCAGACCTCGAAGACCTGACGAAATCGGCAAGCGAAGAAGAGAGTGAAACCCAGGAAGAGACCCAAGAAAATGTCGAAGAAACGGGCTTAACATTAGAACGGCTTGCCAAGGCCTGCAACCATGCGAAGGAGTTGAAAGAAATGTTGCAAGAGTGGGACGAGGATATGGTTCGCTCGATGCAATTCTGCAACAAGGTTGATGACATAATGACTCCCTACAAAATGCTCTTAGATCGAAAAAAGAAGCAGCGGCAACAACTTCCGATCACAATGTTCTTCCAGCCTCGCAAAAAAGAGCCAGTTCCTCCTGCTAGTACGCCTTCGGAAGAAATTGAAGAAGTTTCCCAGGAAGAAGTTGAAGAGGTGTCCCAGGAAAAGACACCTCCGTCTGAAGAGACGTAAAATACTACCTGGCTGCACAGTAGAACACATCATCAGCTTCATCATCATCATTTCTACTGTGCAGCAAATTCACGCCATCATCATTCAAGTTTTTCTTCAACTTCTTTCGTGGTGAGTACAGTGACAATCTTTATTTTTTACTTTAATATTCTCACATTCTAAAACTGTATTTGTGCCTGTTTTATAGTTTAGTACTGTATGTACTGTATGCATTAAGTTAAAGGGAAGGTTTTAAAAGTCTACATGTTGTAACCTATCATATTTTTTTTGTTTAAAATTTACATTTACGTACGTAAAACAATCTCTCTCTCTCTCTCTCTCTCTCTCTCTCTCTCTCTCTCTCTCTCTCTCTCTCTCTCTCTCTCTCTCTCTCTCTCTCTCTCGTAAATTGATTTTTTATGTTTAAAATTTACATTTACTGTACGTACGTAAAACAATCTCTCTCTCTCTCTCTCTCTCTCTCTCTCTCTCTCTCTCTCTCTCTCTCTCTCTCTCTCTCTCTCTCTCTCTCTCGTAAATTGTTTTCCTGCTTTGCTACGTACAATACTGTATGTACTGTACAGTACTGTATGATTTTATATAGATATGGTAAATTATATTTGTAAGGTAACATATTTTGTAAATGCTTTTACTGTAAATACTGCACTGTATCATTATTTATCACTATCATCATGCGCGTTAAATGCCTTGTTTATTCTGAGCGTGGTTGTTTACTGAGCGTACAGTACTTTATGACGCCGTCGTTTCAGGCTACGTCATAAAGAAAAACATTTCATTTGGAAGTCCTAAGAAAAATACGTAAACTAAAACATTGGTAATAAAAAAATCAACATACTGTATAATCAATATAATCGATGCAAAAACTAATCTATACATATATGTGTACACTAAATGAGTTTGTTTCTTCATTATGATCAGAGATGAACGTAAACAAAACATTGGTTGCCATTTTTTATCGTGCTTTTTAGGTGTTTAGGAAACGCATGATATAAAATCGCCTTTAATATTTGTGCCTGTTTTAGTTTAGGGTGCTGTAGTACATGCATTAAGTGTTCTGTACATTAAAGGGTAGTTTGTTAACAGTACTACGTACAAGGGAAGGTTTTAAAAGTCCGAATATACATGTTAGATAAGTAGGTAAATATGATGTCACTACTTCGCGGAATTTCACCTATCGCGGCCGCGTCTGGAACCTATCTACCGCGATAAACGAGGGTTCACTGTATTCCAGCAATAGCGGAGTTCTTCGTGTATTTGCGAGAAGAAATGCGCCTTTCAGTCTCAGCAGTGAAAGGCTATCGCTCAGCCTTAAGTCTAGCCTTCAGGCTCAAAGGAGTGGACATTTCCTCTTCGCTAGAACTTTCCCTACTCATACGTAGTTATGAACTTACCTGCCCTCAGTCGGAAGTGAGACCTCCTTCTTGGAACGTGGTTCGAGTCCTCGGGCCTCTTAAGAGACCTCCCTACGAACCATTACGCCAGGCTTCAGATTGCCACCTGACTTGGAAGACGGTGTTCCTACTAGCTTTGGCGTCAGCCAAGCGAGTTAGCAAACTTCATGGTCTCTCGTATGATATCGCCTATTCAAGGGGATGTGGGGAGGTAACGTTCAGCTTCGTCCTTGAGTTTATTGTTAAGACTCAGAATCCGGGAGTGCCGGACCCTCGCTTCGACTCCTTCAGGATTTCGAGTCTTCGTTCCATAAAAGATGACCCAGACCATTTCTTACTGTGCCCAGTAACGAGTCTGAGGCTGTACCTGAAGAGAACAGCTGCAGTTCGTCCCCAAGTGCGGGCTTTGTTTGTCAGCACTGGGAGATCGAAGAGGAGGGTTACCAAGATCACCATCTCAGCATGGATTCGAAAGGCCATCCATCTGTCCCTGAATCCTGACCCTCCTCCATCACGTCGCCCTAGAGCTCATGATGTCAGGGGAGTAGCTACCTCCCTGGCCTTCAAGAAAAACTTCTCAGTGACGCAGTTTTTGCAAGCAGGGGTGTGGAAGCGTCAAACGACCTTCACAGCCCACTACCTGCAAGACGTGACCCACAGGAGGCTCGATACGTTCTCTATCGGCCCTGTGGTGGCTGCACAACAGCTGGTTTAAACCTCAGGCTCGTTAATGGACAAGTAGCAGAGAGTTGAGGGCATTGTTACCCGGTTTTAGTCTGCATGAATGAAAAGGTATGCCTGGCCCTTATTCTTTTCTTCATCCTCCCCTCTCTTGGGGAAAGCAGCATCCTGGGTTCTCTGCACAGCTGACCTCAAACCACTGCAGGTAAACCGCGTTCCCTTGTGTTCCTAGTATTAATTGTTCCGTAACCGAAATACAAACCGCGCTATTTACATGGGGTATTACTTTCGGCGTAGCTGAAATGACGAGGCATTAAATTTTTAACGAGGGTTTACTACCCCCTCGCTAGTTAGCGAGGGGTAGCCAGCTACCCCTCCCCCCTAACACACCGGTGAACTGATTCACTTCATTTTTGGCTCGGGTGGCAGTCAGAGGTGTCTACCTCACCCTCGCATTTTGACAGCCTTAATCTTTTTTGCTTTTTCTTTCAGAGTGTGTTCAGAAGTTGGCCTCTACCTCTATCATGCGGAAATGCCCTGGCTTACCCGACCGCCCTTGTGGGACGTTCATGTCGGCGGTCGAGACGGACCCTCACACCTTGTGTCCGTACTGCAGAGGTCAACGGTGTGTTAAAATGTTTGTAGTGAGTGCAGGGAGTGGTCTACCTCCCAGTGGGAGAGGTTTTCCCGGCGACGGAAGAAGAAGTCTAAGCGGGATCTTTCTCCTTCAAGGGTTGCTTTGAAGAAGGAAAGTTCCAAGGACTCTTCTTCCGCTGCCCGAACCTCCTCATACGCTCCCACTCGATCGGTCTATCGCGAGAGGCCGGCGAGTGGTAGCGTAGGCCATTCTTTTGTTGACCAACCTCAGGGTTCGGGAGAGGGAGTTGCCTCCCATAGCGAGGCAGCTCCTCCTCCTCCTCCTCTGGGGGAGGATATTGATAACTCTGTAACTAATGATGATTTATTGCAGCTTTGGGCTTCCTTGTGGCTTAAGGGTTCGCCCTCCAGGGAAGCCCTGTTTGACTTGATCCAGTTGGGAGCAGCTTTCAAACAGTCGCCGGTGATAGCGGAGGTAGATCCTGTGTCTATCGTCGACGTTGTTGTGGCAGAGGCTTCCGACGGGTCGGGTCAAACCCCTGCCTTGGTTGCCGATATAGCTGAAGGCTCAGTTCCCCCCCTCCGAACATCCTTCGAGGGAGGAGCTGAGTCCAACGGTCTCTTCTGCGGGTGATTCTCCCCCTCGGGGGAGTTCACTGACAGAGACTCCTCTTCGGAGGACCGACGATGGTGTGCCTGCTCCTAGAGGTCGTCTTCGCCACAAGGCTCGCCCTCCTCTCCGCCGTAGTGGCCTTCCTTCTCCCTACAAGGGGGTTAGGAGGCGCCTCTTTGGTTCTTCACCCTCGACGTCCCCCGTAGAGGTTCCTCCTCGACGTGAGCTGACCGTTAAAGCTGCATCCCTGGACCTCTCTGCAGATCGTTCGCGATCTCCAACGCCTGCCAGACCCGTGGACCTGCCTTCTCCGTTCCTGGAAGCTGACGCGCTGTGGGCGCCTACGCACCCCGTTTTTCAATGGCCTCCGGTCCCTTCAGGGCAGAAGGACTTGTCTCACAATGTGAGCAAGTCTCTTCAGCGCCAGGTTTCACCTGCGCGCCCATGTTCTCCTGCGCGCTCGCGCTGCTCTCCTGCTGTTGCTGAGGACCTTCCTGCGTGCCAGCGATCTCCTGCAGCAGAGGCAGGGTCATCTCGTCAGCGCTCCCCTGCTTGTCACCGTGCTCCTGTTTGCCAGCGCTCTCCTGCTCGCCTACGCGCCGGCGTTCTCCTGTTCACCAGTGTTCACTTACTCGCCGGCGTTCTCCTGTGCACCAGTGTTCACCTACTCGCCAGCGCACATCTGCGCGCCCTGTTCCTGCTACGCGCCAGGCGTGCCCACGATCTCCAGCTCTCCAGCGATCTTCTCCTGCACGTCAGCGCGCCCTCGTTCGCCCGTGTGCCCACGATCCCCGGATCTGGGCACAGGCAAGAAGATGCCTCCTTCTCCTTCTCGCCCGCGATCACCTGCGCGCCCTCGAAGCTCGCCTACGCGTCGGCCCTCGCCTGCGCGCCATCGTGCGCACTTGCCGTCGCGCCCTTCCAGAGCTGGACGAGACGCTACACGCCCGGTCGCTCACGGAAAGTCTCCTGCACGTGCCCATAAGCAGCCCCTGGTACGCTCCTCTACTCCTGTTGGCCCTGCGCCCCAGCCGCCTGCTCCTGTCCACACGCCAGCGATCTCCTGCGCGCCCGTGTGATCTGTCGCCTGCACGCAAGCATCCCTCAGCACGCCCGCGCGCGCACGATCCTGTGCGTCAAAGGTCTCCTACGCGCCCACACGCTATCTCGCCTGAGCACGATCGCCCTATGTGCCATCGCTCGCCTGCGCGCCAACGCTAGCCCCTGCGACCGCGCGCGCCCAAGCGCTCCCGCGCCTTCATCTCCGCGCTCTGGTGCGCAAACGTTCGCGATCCCGCAATTTGTCCATCGCGCGACCCCGCACGTGATTCTCGTCGGGTTTCGCAGCGCGAACAGCCGAGCGAGTCTCCAGGAGCGCCCACAATCAAGTCATCGTCTTCACGATCCCCCCCCCACGCAAGCGCAGGACAGCGCGCTCGCAGGAGGAGGGGAAGTCTTCAGAGAGGTCTAGGCAACATTCTTCTTCTTTTCAGGCAGGCCCTGTGGTGTCTACTCCTAAGGATTGCCCGATCCCCTTCCCTTCAGTGGAAGTCTCTGACACTGCTTCCGTCAGTCGTCAGCCTTGGTTTAGGTCCCTTATCAGGGCTGTCGTCCAGGCTGTTAAGCCCGCCTTCTCTGATTTGGGCCTCAAACCAGTGTCCACACTGAAGAGGAAGAGAGGAGTGAAGTTCGTGGTGACTTCTCCTAGGGTCAAACTGGCTCCCAAGTAGCCCGTAAGGAAGGCTCCTTCCCCCCCCCAGACATTCTCTCCTGGACGAAGCTTTTCCGTCCTTGGGAGAATCTACCGAGGTGAGGCCTTCCCCCACTGCACCAATGGGAGAGACCCCACCTCGAGTAGGAGAATCGTCGCGTACTGGGGCGGAGAAGAGTCCTCAGGCTTCTTTGCTGGAGTCCTGCATCCCTCCTAGAAGGGAACCTAAGGACTCGAAGACCATCCCGAAGTCTTCTTCAAGGATTCGACTAGAGCCAGCGAGACCCCAGGAGAACGTCCATGTGTCCCCCCAAGTAGAGCAGCTGGGGACAGGAGACTATGCTGCCAACTCACCAGGAGGAGAGCAGCATGATTCGGAGCACGCCTTCTGGCAGGTCCTGACTTTGATGAGGCATCTCAACAAGTTCAAGGACCCCGAGACCGCCCCTCGTGAAGGCAAGGATACGGTCCTGGACCAAGTCTACGGCACTCAAAAACCCTCTAAGGCCAGCGCGGCTTTGCCTTGGTCCCAAGGGGTGAAGAGTGCCAGAGATAAGGTCGAGGGCCAGCTCGCGGAACTTGCCTCCTCCAGCCGTTCCTCTGCTGGTAACAAGCTCCTCCCACCTCCTCGTGTCCAACAGAGGAGGTACTTCGAGATCATGGAGGAGCCTTGTTTAGCTCTTCCTCTTCACCACTCCGTGGAAGAGCTCACCAGGGGAGTCTCTCTTGAGAGACTCTCCAACCGGCAGGTGACATTCTCGGCAACGGAGATCCTGAGTCAGGAGAAAGTCGCAAAGTGTGCCATGCAGGCCACTTCGTGGCTGGATGTCTGGCTAGGGTCTCTGGGCATCCTGTTGCGTTCCGAGGATCTTTCCAAGGAAAGCAACAGGAAGGCCCTGGAGACCTTCCTCCTCTTGGGCACACGTACCATCGAGTTTCTGGCCCACCAAGTTTCGAACTTGTGGGCAAACTCGATCTTGAAACGTCGTGATGCGGTGACCGAGAGGTTCCACGCGAAGGTCCCAGCCGTGGATGTCTGCAACCTCAGACACACTTCCATCCTAGGAAAGAGTCTGTTTGAGCCCAAGGATGTGGAACAGGCAGCTGAGAGGTGGAGGAAATCGAACCACGATTCTCTCCTCCAAAGGGCTCTTACATCTAAGCCCTACAAACCTCCAGCACCCCAACAACCTCACCAGTCCAAGTTGACGAAACCGGCTCCGGCAGCAAAGACGAAGGTGTCCAAACAGCAGCCCTTTCCTGTCAAAGACAAGAAGGGCGGAAAGTCCTCCAGGGGAGGCAAGAATCCTAGAGGGAGCGGCCGAGGCCGCAAACGCTAGGATTGGCAATCCCCTTGCATGTCCACCAGTGGGGGGATGCCTACAAAGTTGCGCGTTCAGGTGGCAGCAACCCCGGGCCGATTCCTGGACGATCTCCGTAATCAGTCAGGGATATCGCGTCCTGTTCACGACATCTTTTCCTCCCCTGACAGCGAATCTAGTGTCGTTGAGCTCCTATGCCATGGGATTGGTAAAGGGGCTAGCCCTTCGGGCAGAAGTCGAGACCATGCTCAAGAAGGATGCTCTCCAGGAGGTCGTCGACAGCTCCCCAGGCTTCTTCAGTCGACTCTTTCTTGTAAAGAAGGCGTCTGGAGGCTGGAGACCCGTCATCGACCTCTCAGCCCTGAACAAGTTTGTCAAACAAACTTCGTTCAGCATGGAGACAGCAGACACGGTCAGACTTGCAGTGAGACCGCAAGACTTCATGTGTACACTGGATCTGAAGGACGCGTACTTCCAGATCCCAATCCATCCGTCTTCCAGGAAGTACTTGAGAATTCAGCCTAGACAACAAGATCTACCAGTTCAAGGTGCTGTGTTTCGGTTCGGTCTCTCTACAGCACCACAGGTTTTCACCAGAATGTTCACCCTGATATCTTCGTGGGCACACAGGATTGGCATCCGTCTCCTCCGTTATCTGGACGACTGGCTGATCCTGGCAGACTCGGAGTCGACCCTTCTTCGACACCGAGACAAACTTCTGGGAATTTGCCAAGATCTAGGGATCATGGTAAATCTCGAGAGGTCTTCTCTGCTCCCATCTCAACGACTGGTATATCTAGGCATGATATTGGACACCAATCTCCACAAAGCCTTTCCATCAGACGACAGGATAGCAAGGCTGATGAGGGTCGCAGATCCTTTCCTCAGACGAGAAGAGCTTCCAGCCCAATTGTGGTTACGTCTTCTAGGTCACCTTTCCTCCCTAGCCCGTCTGGTTCCAAACGGCCGCCTCAGGATGAGATCCCTGCAATGGCGGCTCAAGTCACGGTGGAATAAAGGCCACAATTCCCCGGACATTGTGGTCCCTATGGGCCCTACGGAGCGGACAGACCTTCAGTGGTGGGTGACGGACAAAAACCTTTGAAAGGGAGTGGATCTTCTCGTCCTCCGCCCGGATTTGATGCTGTTCTCGGACGCTTCAAAAGAAGGGTGGGGGGCCCACGTTCTGAACCACAGGATCTCAGGCCTATGGTCAGAATCAGAAAAGTGCCTCCACATAAATCTGCTAGAAATGAAGGCCGTATATCTGGCACTTCAACAGTTCCAACGGATCCTGGCGGATCACTCCTGGAGTGGTGGTGATGAGTGACAACATCACGGTGGTGGCTTACATCAACAAGCAGGGAGGTACCTTTTCACAACAGCTATCCCATCTTGCAGTAGAGGTACTGAGATGGACCGAAACCCACTCGATTCCACTATCGGCTTGCTTGATTCCGGGCTAGAGGAATGTGCTCGCCGACAATCTGAGCAGAGCATCGCAGATAGTGAGTACCGAGTGGTCTTTGGATCCTCTAGTAGCCAACAAAGTCCTGACTTTGTGGGATTCCCCGACGGTGGACCTGTTCACGACAGCCTTGAACTTCAATCTTCTGCTGTACTGTTCCCCAGTCCCGGACCCCAAGGCACTGGCAAGATGCCTTCCAACAACGTTGAGACAGCATGGACTTCTACGCCTTCCCACTGTTCTGTCTGATGAGAAGGGTGCCCAACAAGACCAGACTATCGGGCAACCTGTTGATGACCCTAATAGCTCTGCTATGGCATCATGCAGAGTGGTTCCCGGACCTTCTGCAGCTCCTGACGGAACTCCCGAGAGAGCTTCCTCAACGACACGAGCTACTCAAGCAACCACACTGCAACATCTTCCACAAAGCCGTAGCATCGCTTTGGCTTCACGCCTGGAGACTATCCAGCATCTCTTCACAGAGAGAGGCTTTTCGCAACAAGTTGCGGAGAGGATGTCTCGACACCTGCGAAAGTCATCTGCAGGGGTCTACCAGGCGAAGTGGAGAGTCTTCTCTGGTTGGTGTCGTGGAAGTTGTATCTCTCCCTTCGATGCCACTATTCCAGCAATAGCGGAGATTTTTGTGTATTTGCGGGAAGAAATGCGCCTTTTGGTCTCGGCGGTGAAAGGCTATCGCTCAGCCCTAAGCCTGGCCTTCAGGCTGAAAGGAATGAACATTTCCTCCTTGCTGGAACTTTCCCTACTCATACGAAGCTACGAGCTTACCTGCCCTCAGTCGGGAGTGAGACTCCCTCCATGGAACGTGGTTCGTGTCCTCAGGTCTCTTAAGAGACCTCCGTTTGAACCATTACGCCAGGCTTCTGATCGTCACCTGACTTGGAAGACGGTGTTCCTGCTTGCTTTGGCCTCGGCCAAGCGAGTCAGTGAACTTCATGGTCTCTCGTACGACATCCCTCTTAATGAGAGAATGCCTTGATGAAGTCATTGAGCTTCAGCACGGCATTTCATTCCCGTGCTGAAACTTGGTGACGGGCAAGAGGGCTCTCGAACTTGGGGAAATTGCTCCCCCAGTTCGAATCTAAATTTCTCTCTTTTACCTTTTTCTTTTTCTCAATATTACTTCGACCTTATCCTAATTTCACAAACTTTCTTTAGTCTTGCTTTCCAAACTCTATGAGAAAAATTTCCCTCATTACATGTGTGTATATATTATGTACATATATTTATTATTATTTTTTTTTTTCTTTTCTCCTATGGCTTGGATGTTTTTACATCCATTGTAGCCCCGGCGGGGATGTTCATACATCCTTTATTGTTGCCTGCTTTGATGAGTGGGAGGAGGTATCACGGTTGGGAGGTGTTTGCATTCAAAGCTATATGTGAGAGTATTGGATGATTTCAGCCATCCCGAAGATGGTTTGGACCTTTTTGGCGGAACTATTCTCAAGTGTTGGGTCTTCGGAATCCAGGGGGATCCAATGCTTGGGGTAGGACTCTGGGTTTTTGGCCGGAAGCCCGTCATTATAGATATGGGGAGGATGATTCCATAATTTCTTGGTCTCAGTCCTAACAGGCGGGTTCAGCTTACACCTGTGCCTCTATATCTGTTTTGATGCTACCCTTCGGGTAGGGTATGGAGTGGACCATCTGGGAAGTATACTCTCATTGTGCCGATAGTGGAGAGTGCAAATTCCCTTTCCGACGTGTGATGGCCTAACATTCTCGAGCAGGTACATCAAACTAACTCTTTTCTCTCTCTTTAGTATAATGGATTCTTTAAGGAACGAACCCCCATCCCCTGGATACGCTGACTCTCCCCCGGCACTGTTGACGACCTCTGCTAATGTGATAAGGGATAGCTCTGTTGATGACCTCGGAACGGGAAAGGACCATTCTACTGATATTTCTAAATCGAGTAATTTGGGTAACACGAGGAAACTTTGAATCCTCCATGTTACACAAATTTCAATAGAAACAAATTATGATGATCTATGTAAAGCATTTGAATGCTATGGATGCATAAAAGAAATAAGGATGAAACTTGAAGCTGAAACTTGGGATTCATGGATATCTTATAGTAGTTATGACGAAGCATTTAGTGCAATAAGTAATTTGAATAATATTAAAATTAATAACTTGAATGTCGCGGCTGCTCTCTGCGATAAGGTACCAAAAGATTTAGATGTGTACAGGCCTGCCGATTGGTTGGAAAAAGACGCAGATTTAGTCATGCCCTCCCAGAGAAATCCAAAACCACCGATGTGGCTTATAGCTGAATCAAAGGGGGTTACAGGGAATTATTTTAAAATATGCAAATTGATTCAGAAAAAAGTAGGAACTATTGCACCAGGCGATATATCTCGTTTCGGAAAAAATAGTTTCCTTATCCATGCCAAATCCAGTACACAGTCGGTAATATTGTCCAATATGAAAATAAGTAATGATGACATTAAGTTAGATGTCAAACCCCACCTAAATTTTAGCTACGGAAGGGGCGTAGTTTTTAACAGAGATCTATATGATTTTACAGAGGAGGAGATACTGGCCATGTGTCCATTAAATGTATGGAAAGTTCATAAAGTCCCAGGTACATCAATGATAATCCTTACGTTCCAGGATGCTGATGTACCTTTTCATATTATTATCGAGAACGAAAGGATTAAAGTAAGACCCTTCAAGCAGAAGCCATTGCAATGCTTTAATTGTTTTAAATTTGGGCACCCGTCCAAAGTTTGCAAAAATGAGAAGATGTGTGGTATTTGCTCCAAATCTTACCTTGGAGAGTGTGCACTTGGAGCCAGGTGTTTAAATTGCAGCTCGAATCACAAATCCACAGACAAGATCTGCGAGCTATATAAGTTGGAGGAAGCTGCCCTCAACAAATCAAACTTAGAACACATAAGTGTGACCCATGCCAAAAGACTATTAAATAAATCAAATACATATGCTAAGGCATTAAAATCAAACCAACCTAGCACTGCCAATAGCTCAAAAAAAGTATACTATCTGACAAAATGTCAAATAACGAGGTAACCATATCACCTCCTGAGGCTTTACCACGGTGTATTAACACTAGGTCATTGCCCATTGCTGTACAGCCTTCAGCCGCCATTACAAAAAGTAATACAAACCTCTCTCAGGCCATGTCCTTGCCTGATCTGATGGAGGTTCCACTTAAGACTAACTTACCTGATGCACCTGTTGTGGGAAAGGTGCAAAAACCTCGAATCCCACCATCTATTAATCGCCAAAGAGAGAGACCTCCATCTCTCTCTCCACCCTCCATTAGAAACGTTAAGGTTATGACATCAAATAAATTTGATGTTTTGTCTGTTGATGTTTCTAATGAACCAGAAGATGGACTGAATAAATCAGAAATTCAAGTTGAGGTCCACCTCAACAAATAGATAAAAAGAATACAAAGAAAAACACATGTAAAACCCAACATAACAAGACCACCTCTGAAGAAACCTACTGGTAATAATGTTAAATTAAAAACTGCTAATGGGAAGACCTCATCCAAGATGTCTTCCAGAAATAATCCATAGTTTTCTCCTCCATTTTGCAATGGAACTGTCAGGGTTTGAGGGCGAAATATGAAGAACTTAAGCTCCTAATTCATGAGCATTCCCCCATAATTGTATGTCTACAGGAAAGTATGCTTGATTCTAACACTCCTAGTCCTCGAGAGTATGTTAGCTATAGAACACCATATAATCATCGAGCAGGGAGCCATGGCGGAAGTCTCATGTACATTCGTCGAGATGTTCCCCAAATACCCATGTCTATACGTACAACCCTGCAGGCAGTTGTTGTACAAATTGATATAGGGAGAAAATATACAATATGCTCTCTGTACTTACCTCCAAATGATAATTTGTTCCGTAACCGAAATACAAACCACGCTATTTACAAAGGGCTACCTTTTAGCGCAGCTGATATGGCGAGCCATTAGAATTTAACGAGGGTGTATTACCCCCGCGCTAGTTAGCGGGCGGGTAGGGGAGTGGTAGCTAGCTACCCCTCCTCCCCCTCACACACAGGTGAATACTCACTTTCACTTTTGGCTCGGACTGTGACAGACGTCTCTGTCTTGGTCCTCTCTTGGCACCCATTGTTTGTTTTGTCTTTACTTAATCGCTTACTTTTCATTTACTCTATATATATGTAAACATGTTTTCATGTTTGTATATATAATTGAGTATAGAAATAAGTAAGTTTCCTTTTCAGATTTGTGTGTGTAGTGTACGATATCTACGTGGAGTCCTCGGCAGTTAGGCCACCACGGCGTAATTTTATGGGTGGCGATCGAATTTGACTTATGTCTTTCTCTCTCTCTCTCTCTTGAGGTCGTTCACCCTTTTACTACGTGTTACTACGCCCTTGTAGCTTCCTTTCCGTGGGGGGGGGGTTGCTACGCCGTACGTTTGTCTCAATTATTTATGAATCTAATTGTAGTTGTTTTTTGTTTTTCAGCTTGTAGAACGATTCCTTTCGGGGTTTTCGTTCTTTCTCTAGTATTCATTCATTTTTAAATTACATAATTACATAGTTACATAATTATAATTGTTATAATTCTGTTTTGGTTACAGCTCTCCTTCCGTGAGTGTAAGTGGTTGTGAGGGCACGTGCCTGTTGTGTAATTCTTGTTCCTTTCCCTCGGGATTCCTCTTCGGAGCCTTCCCGGGGGAATGAATGTGTACTAATATTATTTGTTTTATTTTTTTACAGTTACCGATCTAGTTCGTTTCTGTAATATGGCAACGGTGTGAGCTGTCTGGTTGAGTCCTGGGGATTCGGCTGTTGCTGCCTCCCCCCTTGTATTTTCGTCAGGGGCGTGTCTCCTTCTACTGGAAGTACTCCCGTGACGACGGACAGCTCTCCAGTTCATTTTAGAACTCTCAGGAGGCTTGCCTCCTTGGGCGGGTAACTTTCCTTCCGAGGGAAGTTTTTCCTGTCCAGGCTTGAGTTTTTCCCCTTTTGGGGGGTTCTTCTCTTGCCTTTTTTTCGTGTGACTATGCTCTTGGTGCTGAGCGGTCACACCTGCAGTTTTGCTCAAGGGGCTGGGCAACTGCAGGAGCTCCTCTTCGGAGGATTGCTCCTTTTAGGTCACTGGCTGACCAGTCTCTTCCACGAAGTGTTTCTCTTTCGTTCGCGAGAGAGTACACTCATAGAGACTCCTCTTCGGAGGTTTCTTCTGTTGCTGTTGCTGTTGGCCTCACTCGCCGTAAGGCCCACCGTCCGCCTCGTCGTAAGGGCATCTCATCTCCCTATAAGGGTGCTTGAGGCGCCTTTTTGGATCTCCGTTTGCAGCCTAACACTCCTTTTTCTCGATCTTCCGCCTTGGTGCAGATGGACAGCAGTCTGATCTCGTCTTCCGACGGGCAACGGTCTTCCCGACGGACAACGGTCTTCCCGACGGACAGCGGTCTTCCGACGGACATCAGTCTCCCGGCGGACAACGATCCCTTCGGGGCAAAGGGTTGCCCCCACGGGGGTTCTTCCCTTGCGTGTCAGGGTTTCCCTGTGCGCCCTTCTGCTGTGTTCTCTCCTGCTCCTGCTCAGTGTTAGCGCACAGGCGCTCTTCTGCTCCTGCTCAGTGTTAGCGCACAGGCGCTCTTCTGCTCATCAGCGCTCTCCTGTTCGTCAGCGCTTTCAAGATGATCACCCCTGCAGTTCCTGTTGGTTCCTGTTACGCGCCCTGTGCGCCCACGTTCGCCCTCGCGATCTAGAACTTCGGTTCAGGTCGGGGTCAAGGACTCTTCTTCTTCTATGCACAGGCTTCCACGCGTAGCCTTCTGCTCGTCAGCGATCATCAGCTCGCCAGCGATCATCAGCTCGCCAGCGATCACTTGTCTCTCGGCGATCTCCGGATCGCCCGCGTGTGTTACAGCTGGCACGCCAACGTTCTCCGACACTTCTGAAGGAACATGGTTCGCCAGCTACTAGCTCACCTGCGCATGCTGATCGCCATCGCGCGACCCTCAACTGCGGATGCTGATCGCCATCGCGCGACCCTCAACTGCGGATGCTGATCGCCATCGCGCGACCCTCAACTGCGGATGCTGATCGCCATCGCGCGACCCTCAACTGCGGATGCTGATCGCCATCGCGCGACCCTCAACTGCGGATGCTGATCGGCATCGCGCGACCCTCAACTGCGGATGCTGATCGGCATCGCGCGACCCTCAACTGCGGATGCTGATCGGCATCGCGCGACCCTCAACTGCGGATGCTGATCGGCATCGCGCGACCCTCAACTGCGGATGCTGATCGCCATCGCGCGACCCTCAACTGCGGATGCTGATCGCCATCGCGCGACCCTCAACTGCGGATGCTGATCGCCATCGCGCGACCCTCAACTGCGGATGCTGATCGCCATCGCGCGACCCTCAACTGCGGATGCTGATCGCCTTCGCGCGACCCTCAACTGCGGATGCTGATCGCCATCGCGCGACCCTCAACTGCGGATGCTGATCGCCATCGCGCGACCCTCAACTGCGGATGCTGATCGGCATCGCGCGACCCTCAACTGCGGATGCTGATCGCCATCGCGCGACCCTCAACTGCGGATGCTGATCGCCATCGCGCGACCCTCAACTGCGGATGCTGTTCGCCATCGCGCGATCGCCCACCTGCGGATGCTGCCCGCCCACCTGCGGATGCTGCTCGCCATCGCGGGACCGCCCACCTGCGCATGCTGATCGCCATCGCGCGACCCTGGCATACTGATCACCATCGCGCAACCCGGCGCATGCTGATCACCATCGCGCGATCGCCCTCCTGCACATGCTGCTCGCGATCGCTCACCTTCGCATACTGCTCGCCAACGCACGATCGCTCACCTGCGCATGCGGCTCGACCATCGCGTTGGCATAACACAACGCGCCATCGCCAACCTGCGCGTTAGCGCTCACCAGCTCACCACCGATCGCTTGTTGATCCATATCGCCAGCGGTTTTCCTCGCCCACGCGGCAGCGCGTTTCCTTGCCATCGCGCTAACGCTTGCGTTCGCCGCCTCGTACTCGCTCTCATCCACCTGCCCACTCTCACGACCGCTCGCCCGCGCGACCGCTTGCCTGTGCGCCCGCGCGACCATTCGCCTGCGTGCCCACACGCCCACGTGCCTGCACGTCTACGCTCATGCGCGTCCGCGCCCACGCTCTCCAATGTTCGCCCATGCGCGAACCAACGGTTTTTCCATCGCGCGGACGGATGGTGTTCCGTCGCGCGAACCTACAGTGTTTCTTTGCACAAACGTCGGCTTATTTCTTGCAGTATCCATTGCTCGTCTATGGGTTATCGCTCGCCGACCACCAGCTCTCGCCCTCTTTCTGCGCTCCTTCGCTCACATTCGTTTGCGTTACCGCGCATGGGCGCTTCCACGTTCGCCCATGCGAAAATCTTTGAATTTCCGTCGCGCGAGCTCCAGGGCGATTGCGACCACGATTCCCAATGGGGTTTTCGCAGCATGGCCAGCCTGGCGAGTTCTTCTGGAGCGTATTTCCAGAACACGGCCTCACCCCGTAAACGCAGAGCATGGCACTTGCAAGAATAGGAGAAACTTAAGGGAGATCTGAGCAACACTCCTCTTTCCTGAACCTGGGTTAGCCCTTCCCCATCATTCCCTGGAAGGATTTTTGGCGGGGGGCTTTCCGTTCGAGATTTCTCCATCGGACAAGGGGTGACTGCTTACCCCTTCCTCTGGGAGCTTACCAGGTTCTTTCCCTCCTCGGTTACGGCCCGAGGTTTGGTTCAAGGAAGCTACAGGAAGATCAGGGGTACTTTCCTCCTCTCGAGCTCAGGCACCTTGGCTTTTTGTCGTTAAGTATCTAACTTGCGGACAAGCTCGATGTTGTACCATCTGGACGCGCTGACTGAGGGCTTCCTTCGGGTGTCTCATCTGTGGAGGTCGACGACCTCAAACACCCTTCCATTCTTGAGAAGAGTTTGTTTGTGTCCAAGGACAGAGACTTAGACAGCTGCTGTGCGGAGGAAATCGACTTCCGGTTTCACTCCTCCAAGGCGCTTTCTTCCAGACTCTGCAGGGCTCCAGCGCCCTTTTCTTTCAACCACGTCGGCCTAAGTTATCGGCTACGACAACTGGGACAAGGTGTCCAATTGCAGTTTCCTCCTGTCAGGAACAGATGGCACGGGAGACTCCCCCAGGGGGGCATAGTCCTAAAAGGAGTTCACGAACTCTAGGATTGCAGGTTTTTCGCTGGGAGGTTGCTTAAGGTTACTCATCCGAATGACAACTTCCCGATGCCCATTCCCGCACAATCTCTGTGATTAGCCAAGGATATCGCGCCTGCCGTCTCTGTCAGCGAATTCAGTGTCTCTGAACCTCTATGCCATAGCGTCAGCAGAGTTGCCCGGTTGGGCAGAATGATCCATACCTTAGGCGAAGGTCTTCCTTAGGATCATCGACGGCTTCACCCCCGGCCCCCTCCGTCGATCCTTTCTTGTAAGGAATGATCTGAGAGGGGATGTCCGTAGTCGACCTCTCGGCCCTGATCAAGTTTGTCGAACAAACTTCGGCCAGCGTAGACCAGCAGAATCGATCAGACTGGTAACGAGGCGACAGGACTCCTTAAACCCTGGATCGGAAGGACGGGTACTTTCAGTTTCCATTCCATCCATCTTCCAGGGTGCTCGTCGAATTCAGCCTAGACTGCAAGTATTCCTGCTTATGATGCAGTGTGGCTATCCCGCCGTGGCATAGCAGGTTTGTTTCCCCAGAGAACTCTCCCTGCCTTCCTCTTGGCCGCTCAGGTGCAGGCTTCCGCCTCCTCTGCTGTTTGGAGGGCTGGTCAACTCCGGTAGGCTCGGGTTCGACCTTCTTCAGCGCCGGGACAAGCTTCCGGATGCTTACCATGAGTGTGGGCTCATGGTATTTTGCTTGGAGCCTTCTCTTCCTCTGCCTCAACATCTGGAGTATCTGGCCATGATATTGAGTCAACGGCCTTACCACGTTGGAAACCCAACTTCTCGTCTGTCCAGCAAGGTTAAGCAACGTCGGTACTTGGATGGGTGACCACCTGGGGACGCCAGATTCTGTTACCACATCCTCCGAGCCTTCCTTTCGGTTGACTGTGGCAAGACTGAGGAGAGTCGCAGTACCTGTTCTCAGTCAAGCAGAGCTTTCAGCCCTACCTTGGAACGTTTCCTAGTTCTCCTTTCCTCATTGACCCGTCTATAGTCCGAACGGTCGCCTCAGGATAAGTTCCATGTGGGGCGATCCAAGTTCCGGTGGCTTCAGGCAATGTTTAACCGGACTCCCTGGCCCTATGGGACCAGCGGAACTATTAGACCTGCAATGGGTGTTGACCTATGGAGCCTCTTGATGGTAGTGGATATTCTCGTCCTTTCCCCACATTCTTGATGCGGTTCTCGGACTCGTCAAAGGAAAGGGGGGGGGCATGTTCCGGTCCAGGCCTATGGTCAAGACCTGAAGGATACCTCTCCATCATTCAGGCAGGCTTAGGGGCCTTAGTCTGGCCCCTCTACAGATCCTACAGCTCCTGCCGAGTCGCCCCGTGCGCGTCGACTTCATGATTCTGGCGTATTCTAACCAGCAGGGGACGCATTTTCACACCTTCACATCTTGCAGTAGAGATACCGGGATGATTGAGATTCTCTCAATACCACCATCGGCTCTCTCATTCCAGGCAGGGGAATGTTCTCTCCGACTATCCGAGCAGAGCCTCGTAGAGAGAGTGTACCTGGGGGTCTTTGACCTTGGGTAACCAGCAAGTACTGGTCTGGGGGACCTGATCGCGACAGCTTGGAACCTCAAGCTTCCGCTATTCTTCCCCCCAGTCTCAGACCCCGAGACTCTGGCAAGATGCATTCCGGTGATGGTGGGACAACTTCGACGCCTGCGTCTTCCCTCCTTTTTGTCTGTGGACAATGAGTCTCAACAAGACCAGGTTGTCTGTCAACCTTTCAATGGGAGAGCTCCACTGGGTCTATGCGCAGAACGGTTTCTGCACCCTCTGCTTCCCCTGACGGAACTCCCGGGAGAGCTTCTCCTACGGCGCAGACTACTCAAGCAACCACACTGCGACATCACTCCCGAACCGGGGCGTCGCTTCGGCTTCATGCCTGGAAACACTACGCTTCCTCCTCAAGAAGAGACAACCCGCTACAGTCGCGGTACGGAGGTCGCGTCATCTGCGATAGTCATCCACAGGGGTCTCCCAGGCAAAGTGAAGAGTCTAAGGTGGTTGGGGCCGTGGTAGATATACCTCTTCCCTTGAGGCCTCTTCTCCAGCAATAACGGTCTTATTGCCTTTCTGCGAGAGGAAACTCCTGTCCGCTCTCGGCAATGAAGCCTGTCGCTCAGCCTTTCCCTGACCTTCAGGCTTAAAGGAATAACTTTTCCTGCCCGCTGGATCTATCCTCGCTCATGCGAAGCTACGATCATCCCTGCCCTAGTCGGAGGAAGACCTCCAACTTGGAGCATGGCTCGGACTTTTAGTCCTTTAAGAGATCTTCTCAAGACCCTTTACGCCAGGCCTCGGATTGTATTCCGCCTTGAGTCTCCTGCTCACTCTGGCCACGGCCAGTGTGTAAGCAATCTTCTTGGTCTCTTACGACTCCCCCCTTTCTAAGGAAGAGGGGAAGGCAACATTCAGGCTCGCTCCTGAGTTGTTGGCTAGACTCAGAATCTGGGGGTCCCGGCCCTTCGGTCCGATTCATTCAAGATTTCGAGTCTCCATTCTGTATCTGATGTCCCAAGACCTTCTCTTTCTTGCCAGTAAAGGAATCGAGAGGTTAGCGCTGGGAACAGCTGCAGTTTGTCCTCAGTTGCAGCCGATTTGGGAGCACAAGGAGGACATGGGGGAGAGTCACCAGTATACCTCTTCAGCCCGGACTCAAGGACATTCATCTCGACCTGTCTCCAGACCCTCCCCCGTCACGTCGCCCTACAGCACGATGTTGGATACATCGCAACGTCCCTCGCCTTCGAGTAATACTACTCTGTGACGCAGGTGCTACAAGCTGGAGTCTGGAAGCATCTAATGACCTTCGCAGCCCGCTTCCTGCAGGGCGTGACCCACAGGAGTCTCAATACGTTTTCTATCGCTCTGGTCTAACCTCAGGCTCCTTTTTGGACAGGTAGCAGAAGGTTGAGGGCATTGTTATCAGGTTTTAGTCTGCATGAACGAAAGAAGTATGTTTGGCCCTTACTTCTTTCTTCATCATCCCCTCTACGGGGAAGCAGCATCCTGGTCTCTGCATAGCTGACCTCGAACCTCTGCAGGTAAACCATGCTTCCTTGTGTTCCGAGTATTGAGTCAATACTGTCGCGTCCCCCATACCCTGACGAGGTGGTATTGGGAACGTCCTAACCCAGAGTTCCTTCTGGAACTCCAAGTCAACTGCCTAGGACGGGTCACACTTCTTCCTTCACACACAAGCTTACGTAGGCCACATGGTTCCTTGCGGAGCAAGGAACTTGGGAGGTGCAGGGACTCCTTTTCTCGAGTGCGACTCACTCGGATTCTGAGTCCCCGGGTAAAGCCAAAGCCAGTATGGCTGGGGACTTTCCACCCTTCCTAAGGGGTAAGTCACCCTTTGTAAATAGCGTGGTTTGTATTTCGGTTACGGAACAAATGACAAATTCGAAGATAATTTGTATTTTTCCTAACCATACAAACCTTAGCTATTTACACATATTTGCCCGCCAGCCCTGTCCCCCAAGACAAGTCCTACCTCTAAGTGAAAGTGAGTATTCACCTGTGTGTGAGGGGGAGGAGGGGTAGCTAGCTACCACTCCCCTACCCCCCCCCCCTCCGCTAACTAGCGCGGGGGTAATGCACCCTCGTTAAATTCTAATGGCTCGCCATTTCAGCTGCGCTAAAAGGTAACCCTTTGTAAATAGCTAAGGTTTGTATGGTTAAGAAAAATACAAATTATCTTCGAATGTCATATTTTATATGATGATTTAGCAGAGGTCATTCAACAACTCCCTCAACCTTTTCTCTTACTGGGAGATATGAATGGTAGACATCCTTTATGGGGTGATGTTTTGGCCAACACAAGGGGCAATATTATCTCATCAATTGTGGAGAATGAGGATGTGGGACTCCTTAATACAGGAGAGCCCACACACTTTCATGTTCAGACAGGTACTTTGTCATGCATTGACCTTTCAATTGCAAGCTCTAACTGCCTTCTTGATTTTGATTGGAGGACATTAGATGATTGGCATACTAGTGATCATGCACCAATCATTATAAACACCAACAAGGGTCCGCCTTTGCAAAGATCTCCACGTTGGAATCTAGACAAGGCAGACTGGGTTAAATTTTCCGAGCTAAGTGAAATCGAAGGGAGAGCAGAACAGTTTGAAAGTGTTGATGATGCCATAGACCTACTGAATGGAACTCTTCATATAGCAGGAGTCAATTCAATTCCCAAAACAACAGGGTTATTCAAACGATGACCAGTCCCGTGGTGGTCTTCAGAACTAACTGCACTCCACAGAGCCACAAGAAGATCTCTAACACGATTGCGTAGACGCAGAACTGATGAGAATTTAACTATGTTCAAGAAATGTAGAGCACAGTTCCGTCGTGCCATGAAAGAAGCAAGGCGCCAGTCATGGATGTCTTTTGTTTCCTCCATTAACAGTAGAACACCACCATCTTCTGTGTGGAGGAAAGTAAAAAAGATAGCTGGCAAATTCACCCCCAACCCACCACCAGTGTTGAAGGTGAATGGCCAGTATGTAACTGAAGCAAATGAAGTTAGCAATGCCCTGGCTAATCATTTTTCAAATGTATCCAGCAAGTGTGAAGGAGCCCCTGGTCACCAGTATAGGAGCACTGAAGAAAAGAAAATTTTAAATTTTGCAACAAGAAGGGAAGAGTCGTATAATTCTCCTTTCACTGAAAGAGAATTTGATTCCGCACTTGCTCATTGCAACGATACAGCCCCTGGACCCGATGGAATTCCATATGCAATGATTAAACATGTACATTTTAATACAAAGCTATTTATTTTAAGCATTATTAATAGAATATGGCATGATCATAGTTACCCAAGTGTTTGGGAACTAGCCATTATTTTAGCCTTTTTAAAACCCGGTAAAGACAAATTTTTAGCAGCAAACTATCGTCCTATTGCATTGACATCTTGTTTATGTAAAATCATGGAGAAGATGGTCAATGCAAGGCTGATATGGTACCTTGAAAAGAAAGGTATTTTATCACCGATTCAATGTGGATTCCGAAAAATGCACTCAACGACTGATGTGTTGATACGACTTGAGTCTTCTATTTGTGAAGCCTTTGCTTCCAAACAGCACCATGTTACAGTATTTTTTGACCTTGAAAAGGCATATGATACCACATGGAGATATGGTATTCTTAAAACCATTCATGAATTGGGATTGAGAGGAGAGCTGCCACTATTTATTCAGGCATTTCTTTCACGTAGAGTTTTTCAAGTGAGAGTGGGGGAAACTATCAGAGAGTAAGTGCCAGGAAGAAGGAGTTCCTCAGGGTAGTGTGCTGAGTGTAACCTTTTTTGCACTAGCAATTAATGGGATATCCTCAGCCATTCCCCAGGATGTTCTCTCAACATTATTTGTGGATGATCTCTCAATATCATTTGCTGGCACTATAATGGCAATGGTTGAGAGAAAAATCCAACTCTCTATTGATAAAATTATCCAGTGGGCTGACATGAATGGATTTAAGTTCTCGACAAGTAAAACTACCATTGTCCATTTTTGTCGTATCCGGGGAGTACATCCAGACCCGGATATATACATTAAAGGTCAACGGATACCATGTGTATCGGAAACCAAATTTTTAGGTTTGATATTTGACTGTAGACTTACATGGGTTTCTCACCTAAAAGCGCTAAAAGCTAAATGTGTTAAAGCTCTGAATATCTTAAAAGTATTGTCCCATACATCATGGGGGGCAGACCGCAATACTATTTTAAAATTATACAAGGCCTTGATTTTTTCCAAAATTAGTTATGGTTGTGAGGTATATTCTTCAGCCACCCCAAGCCGGTTAAAAATATTAGACTCGATACATCATGCAGGTATTAGATTGTCTACTGGAGCTTTTAAAACCTCGCCTATCCCAAGTCTCCTTGTTGATGCTGGAGAGTTACCTCTAGACCTTTATACTTCGGTATTGGTTTAGATTGCAAAGACTCCCTAACTCTCTAGCCTTTCAGACTGCAAGCCTTGTAAGACATGCATCATGCTTTGAGTTGCACCCAAAATCTCCTCAACCTTATGGCTTTCGGGTGAAACGATTATTAAATAGTCTGGATATAATTAGAAATAAGGTACTTCCATTCAAAGTATCATCAACGCCTCCATGGAAGTTACCAGAGATATCTTTTTGTAAATAGTTTATTGGAGATAAGAAGAATATGTCAGACCTAGAAGCCAGGTCTCTTTTTAATGAACATGTTAAAGAACATAGAGGATCAACTTTTATCTATACTGATGGCTCCAAATCTGATGCTGGCGTTGGATTTGGAGTACATAGTAATGGTTTTAATTGTAGAGGTGCACTTCCTCTGACCGCTTCCATATTTACTGCCGAACTGTATGGCATATTAACCGCTATTGAGAAAATAGCGTTGGAGAAGGAGGGTAGTTTTACAATTTTTAGTGATGCAAGGAGTGTCCTTCAAGCTATGGAAGTTTTTAATTCTAATAACCCTCTAGTTTTAAAGATTTTAGAATGGCTCTTCCTTATTGGACGGAGAGGTATAACAGTTCAATTTTGTTGGGTTCCAGCACATGTAGGTGTGTCCGGGAATGAGAAGGCAGATTCACTGGCTAAGGAGGCTGCATCTGAGTTGCTGCCAAGAAGGTATCCCATTCCCTGTAATGATTTCTTACCTGACATCAAGAAATTGGTTTGCAATAAATGGCAACAGCAATGGGATAGTCAAGATGGCAATAAAATGAGGGAAGTAACAAATGACATATCTCCTTGGAGGTATAATATGATGCCCCGAAAATGGGAGACGTCTCTTTGTCGTCTCCGTATTGGTCACACTCGGTTGACACATGAGTTTCTGCTGAAGGGCCAACACCACCCGTATTGTGACAACTGTTTAGTACCTCTAACAGTAAGGCATTTGTTGACCGAATGCCCCAATTATAACAACTTGCGGAATAGATATTTGTTTGAGGCTCGAGGTGAGGGTGGCAGGTTCATCCTTGCCAAGATTCTTGGAAATGATGTGTCCTACCATGCAAGTGGCATTTTTAGATTTCTTTCAGAAGCAGGTCTTCTGAAAAATATTTAACTTTTATGACATTCAATTTTTATGATTTTAATTGAATACTCTTTAATTTTTTATTTTATTTCATTTTTTATTTTTGTATACATAAATTAAATGTTACCGGCGTCAATGACCTTAGATGTCAGGATGCCTGAAAACTTTAAATCATTCATTCATTCATTCTCGTACGACATCGCCCATTCAAGGGGATGGGGGGAGGTAACGTTCGGGTTCGTCCTTATGTTTGTTGCTAAGACTCAGAATCCTGGAGTTCCGTACCCACAGTTTGACGCCTTCAGGATTTCAAGTCTCTGTTCTGTAACAGAGGACCCAGACCATCTCCTACTGTGCCCAGTAAGGAGTCTGAGGTTCTATCTGAAGAGAACAGCTGCAGTTCGTCCTCGAGTGCAAGCCCTGTTTGTGAACACACGGAGGACGAAGAGGAGGGTCACTAAGAACACCATCTCAGCTTGGATTTGCAGGGTTAACCACCATTCCCTGAATCCTGACCCTCCTCCGTCACGTTGCCCGAGAGCACACGATGTCAGAGGCATCGCTACTTCCCTGGCATTCAAGAGAAATTTCTCTGTGACGCAGGTTCTACAAGCTGGGGTCTGGAAGCTTCAAACGACCTTCACAGCTCACTACCTGCCGGACGTGACCCACAGGATGCTCGATACGTTCTCTATCGGCCCTGTGGTGGCTGCACAACATCTGGTCTAACCTCAGGCTCCTTAATGGACAAGTAGCAGAAGGTTGAGGGCATTGTTACCTGGTTTTAGTCTGCATGAATGAAAAAGTATGTCTGGCCCTTACTCTTTTCTTCATCCTTCCCTCTCTTGGGGAAAGCAGCATCCTGGGTTCTCTGCACTGCTGACCTCAAACTACTGCAGGGAAACCATGCTTCCTTGTGTTCCGAGTATTAATATAATACTGTCGCGTCCCCCATACCCTGACGAGGTGGTATTGGGAACGTCCTAGCCTAGATTTCCATCTAAAGGACTTCAGGTCAACTTCCTAGGATGAGTCACACTTCTTTCCTTCACAAACTAGCTTATGTAGGCCGCAAGTTCCTTGCGGAGCAAGGAACTTGCGAGGTGCAGGGACTCCTTATCTCGAGTGCTACACACTCGGATCCTGAGTCCCCGGGCAAAGCCAAAGCCAGCAAGGCTTGGACTTACCACCCTACCTAAGGGTTGAGTCACCCCGTGGTTTGTATTTCGGTTACGGAACAAATGACAAATTCGGAGATAATTTGTATTTTTCCTAACCATACAAACCTTAGCTATTTACACATACTTGCCCGCCAGCCCTGTCCCCCGTGAAATCCTACCTCTAAGCGAAGTGAATCAGTTCACCGGTGTGTGAGGGGGGAGGGGTAGATGGCTACGTGAGAGTTGGGGGGCGGTGACCGTCTTGTTTGACAAAGACGTAAGGGGAGGTGTCCAGCGAGGCTGTCCTGAAACGTTCCGGTAGTAGTTAGCCATGACGATGCACTCTTGCAGGGACTTCACGGAGGTCGGTGCCGGGAACTTGTTTACAGCCTCCACCTCCGATGTCATGGGGTGCACACCCCTTTTTGAGAGTTCGTATCCCAGGAACTTCACCTTCTCTGCCCTGAATTTGCACTTGTTGAAGCATATCATGAGGCCATTCTCCTGCAGTCGCTTCAGAACCGTTCTCACATGCCCCAGGTGGTCCTTCCGTGTCTTGGAGAACACAAGGATGTCGTCGACGTAGACAGCGCAGGAAGGAAGGTCCCCCAGGATGCTGTCCATGAGGCTCTGAAAGGTCGCCCTGGCGTTTCTCAGGCCAAACGTTGAGTAGGAGAAAACGAAGGATCCGAATGGGGTGATGATGGCCGTCTTCGGGATGTTGTTGGGATGCACAGGGACCTGAAAATAAAACTTCAGGAGATCCATTTTACAGAAAATAGTGACCCCGGTGAGATCCTGCATGTTGGGCAAAGGGTAGTGGTCAGGCGTCGTGACAAGATTTAAGTGTCTATAATCACCACAGGGCCTCCAACTCGCGTCGGGTTTCTTAACCATGTGCAGTGGAGAGGCCCACGGGCTGGACACCTTGCAAATTCCTATGCGCTCCATCTCCTGGATGGCATGCTTGGCGTCTTGTAGCTTCTGCTGTGTGAGGCGTCTAAACCTGCAATGGGTTGGGGGGCCCGTTGTTGAGATGTTGTGAAATATCCCTTGCTTGGAGGGAACCCCTTCCAGTTGGCGAAGCTCGGGTTTGAAGACCACCGGGAATTCCTGCAGCAGGCAGTTGTATTCGTGGGGCATGACTGAACACACCTAGGGAAGGCTGGGCCCACTGGAGAGGTGGTGGGACCGGTATGAATCCTGGTCGACTAGTTGTTTGTGATGCATATCTACCAGCAGTCCGTGGTCCGTGGTGAGCGAGGAAATCGGCGCCCAGGAGGGGTACCTTGACGTTTGCGATCAGGAAGGGTCAGTCGTAATCCTGACCCATGATGGATATCTTCAGTATCCTCTTCCCGTAACAGGTGATGGGGCTGCCGTTTGCGGCGACGAGAGTGGCTCCGTTGTCTGATGGGAGGACGCAGTCATCCTTCAAGGGCGGGAAAGTCAACATTGTAGCGCTGGTATCCACCAGGAACCTTTTCCCCAAGTTGATGTCCAGGATGTAGAAGCCCGTGTGATCGGGCCTCATCTGCTCCACGGTTACTTGTAGACGCGGTCGCCCACCTAGTTTTTTTGGATGGGCTCATGGCTGGACGCACTTCTGTGCCTCTTTTCCCCCATACTCGGTGAAAATAGCACCATCTGGGAAAGTCAGGACCCTTGTGGTAGTGGTCTTTCCGTTGGTCCCATTGCTCCTGCTAGCCAGGGGAAATTTCTTGGCCTTCTCAACCAATGACGGCGTGTCCAGGTCCTCGGCGCCCTCCAACTGGGCGCGGATGCTTTTAGGGAAGGCGACAGAGGAAGATCTCCCTTGACAGGCTTATCTCTCTGGGCCGCCCATCACTGTCGAGCTCGTTCAGCTGGAGGAGGTCCATCAGTTCAGGACAGGTTCAGGGGTACCAGGAGGTCGTAGATCTCCGTCGGTTTCTTTTTTAGGTCGCTGTATCTCATGGGTCCCGGCCTCTGTTTTAGCCAGGGGGAAATCTATTTAAAAGCATCTGGTGTCAACATTTCCATCACCATATCTGTTTTTTTATTTGGTAATGTTTGCCAGCCTGAAGTGGGACTTGGCACGCTGGAACCATACCGTCGATACGTCTGGTGTGAAGGGAGGTAGCTGCAATTCATGTCCCATCGACATTTGTGTGGCCATTTGTGTTATTATCGCGCCGTGCCCTTCGATTGCAAGGGGTGAGGTACTGTCCACTTCTGAATATGTCACTGTTCTGCTACATGCCAGGTGTTGAGGGCTTTTTTGATCTCTTTATTATCCTGTTTGTCGGGATACTGGTTGTTTGTAAGGACCTGTGATATACAAACCAATTCCTCATTGGTAGCCCTCATGGAGCAATGAGAGAGAGCCCTCTCGATGAAGGTCTTAGTGGAAACCTTTTATGTAGTAGGGCATTCATTGGCACCATTGAGGCAAAGTCCAAGGTTTGTTAGTTTAATGTAGACTTACATATGGAACCCAATTTTGGTGGTTTCAACCAGGACATCCAGGAAGGGGAATCGTCCATTGTGGCCCTGTTCCAGTGTATAATGCAGGGAGGTGTGCTTTTCAAAGGTGCAATGGAGTTCCTCTATTTCCTCGGAGGAAGTAACCTTAATGAAGGTGTCGTCAATGTATCTTGCGTATGTCAGGTTGGCGTATGCGTGAGAAACCACTCTTCTACTACTCCCGTGTCGAAGTTCGTGTAAAAGACTCCTAGTTTTGACCCCATGGCGACGCCATCCTTTTGAATACATGTATATCCTCAGTGTGTCTTGAAGGTGGCCTTTTTTGTGCATATTTCCAAGAGCATACAGAAGGCATCTTCTGGAACACTGAGGGCCAGTGTAGCTGGCTTCTGCTACATGCCGTCCATTAGTCCAAGGAAGCGATGATATAGGAAGTGATGACATCATCGCTCAAGGAGCCTCCAATTGTTTCGAGGAATTCAGCAGAGGAGGATACATTACTGTATAATTATCTGGATTTATGGAGCTGGTACGTCGGGTAGGGCGCTGGCTTATAATAGGTCTCGGTGGGTTCCTTGTCTTGAAGTTCGTGTACATGTAGCCAAGAATGTAATCCCCTGTAATGAGCGGTATATGGGCAACGTTTGTGGCTGCATTGACAGCCTCAATATGTTGGCCAATCTTTTAATGCTTTCTGTAGGATTACAGATGAGATGTTGAATTTTGTTGAATTCGCGAGAATTCCATTTATTTTTTGTGGTATTGTTCGGTGTTGATGGTCCAAAGGCGGCGGTCTTATCAGCTCTACAGACCAAGATGTTCTTGTTCGGCCTTAACTCCTTCGAAGCGTTTATTTCGTAACTACATGTATATTGAGAATTTTTTGTCACAGGTGAATGTTTCTTTTGAGAGGCTTCTAAGCAAAATAATAACCCAGAACAGATTTTTTTGGAAGAATGTAGTTTATCATTATTAATTAATTCATTGCTAAATATGAATTTTGTGAATCTTGTAACTTGAGACCAGAGAAAATATTTTGTTTACACAACTCTGAGGCAAACAAGATTATGTGCAAAGGAAATAGCATTTCCAATATTATAAATAATCGCCTTCACTGGTGACAAGTTAACTAGTATGAGAATAAAGATGCTCATAACTGTAAATATATCATCAGATTAAGGATTGTGTGAAATTTTAAATGTATACCTGTTGACTTCATAACAATTTGATAGGTTGCTCATAGATTAGAAAGAGAGAATAGGTGAGGGACTTCGAGATGAACAGTCTGATGGGCATATGATCAAAATGAAAATTTACATTGCGGGATTTGGAACTGACCTAAAACAACCGAATCATTATCTCATCGCAGATCAAGAATGATAACTGCGATATGGCTTATCTTATCTTCCACTCCCTTTTCACCTCAAGTGTTCTTGTATGAAATAGTTTCAACTCTGGTCTTGGACGCTGTGCATTATTTTTATTATTTTACCTACTAATATCACTGCCTGAGAATACTAAAATTGTCGTGTAAGTTCAATTCATTTGTTTTTCTTTTTTTGTGATTGCTAGTAAGTTTAGAAGCCTATAGGTGGTGTAATTTAAACAGCATGAATAGAGAGGCGTGTAACCCTTATCCTAAGTGTGTACAGTATATTATGTCGTAATATAACTTTCTGTTCCCTTCATCACATGACCACTGACATGGTATTATTAGGGAATTATTTCAAATAACTGATATATGCTTGAGAATGTAGGATTGTAGGTACTACCAAGATTGTGCCTTTAATTTCATTTTGGAACTAGTCTTTTAACGAGCCATTGATTTTGGTCACAACTTGGTTAAATAGCACAAACTACTAATAAAGAGAGGAACATTTTATTCATGAAATTCAAAACCCATAAAAGTGAGTAAATCAACATTAGCCGTGAAGTGTCTGTATCGTCAGTTCTGAATTAATCACTTTCAGATTCTGGTCTGGCAAATTTAATTTGATTTATTTCTTCTGGGATGTGGAACAAAAGTGTTTTGTACAATGATGTGTTGTTGCAGAGAGAATCAATGGGTTCCAGAACCTTACTTGTCGTGTCTCCCTTGACATTTGTTGCTTCTTAGGTTGTTACGCATCACTTTGTGAAACTGGAGACTGTTAACCATTAATTCTCATTGCAGAATTATGAATTCGGTTGAGATAAGATATCGGTTTACATAGTTGAAGAAACGTAATTGAAAGAAAAGGATAAGCGGTTTTATTTACCAAAAAATAATGGTTTGCCATTGCTGATGTAACTAACAGTGGAGTTAAGATAGGATAACAAAGCACAAAAGTTTTAAACAAATCTATAGACTTTTACATTCTTGATCTAAAAATATACCATATACATTTCAGAAAAGAATTTTTATTCCTTTCCAATCTGTAAGGAAAAATATATATGTAAAAGATTCTAGCAGATGAACTGTATGTTCGCAACCCAAGTAGCAAGGCAGCAAATGAACATCCAAAAGTGAACATTGAGATAAATTTGAAATTACAGCATCATTGGCAAAAAGGTATACATACTGTACTTGCTTAGGCTGAATGATATAAAGGCAAGAAGTGGGAGTAATTTAGTTGTTAAGTTCTTGATATTGTCACAAAAGTACAATATTTAAGAAGTTCTGATGCATTTTAGTCATAACTAATCACCTTAAATGAATTTAGTAACAAAGTACTCCTAATACTGTAGTTTTTTATTCCGTAGCCATTGACCAAATGTTTATCTCGAAGCTCTTGGAGACCTGGTTCTCAAATCATGGTATCAGAATAAATGGCTTTCTGATCTAGCAGAATACAGTGGACATTAAAAAATAAATTGGGCTTGTTTAATCTCCTATATAACCAAGAATATTATATACTGCATATATATATATTTATATTATATATATAATATATATATATATATAATATATATATATATATATATATATATATATATATATATGTATATATATATATATATATACATATATATATATATATATATATATATATATATATATATATATATATATATATATATATTATATATATATATATATACACATATACATATATATATATATATATATATATATATATATAATATATATATATATATATATATATATATATATATATTTATATATATATATTTATATATATATATATATATTTATATATATATATATATATATATATATATAAAATACTGTATATATATTAATTATATAATATGTAATTTATATATCAATCTTTCCTGGCACACTGATCAGGGGAGTGGTCATACTTTGGTGAGTGGGTACCCCGAGAGGAACATTCAGAAACCATACACTCCCATAAATTGCTGAACCAGTGAGTTGTAGTAAGGAGTGGGTGGGAAGGATTGAATGTATTGGGGGGGTTTATGTGTGCATATCTGATGTTGTTTTTTACAACTCTGTACCAATAGTCTAATTATAAGAATGAGCAAGTCAAAAATAGTGTCTCATTAAACGGAAAAGCTTTGAATCTTTGTACGACGACTCCATGCTTTGATTATCAATTAGTTCATCGTTAGTAAGATGCGAAGAAGTTGAGTTCCAATGTAATTGCTTTTTGAGTTTGATACATTAGGTGAAAATGGTTGACAAATAAGTCTGCCAGTAAACTTTATTGGAAGCATTAGCGTATTTCCCACGGAATAGTAGTGAGGTAATTTCCTAACGGAAGTGAATCATAATTCCGTGGAATTTCTTATCAAAGATAATGATCCCTGATGTCAGAAAAGAAATCTGTAGACATCTATAAGAAGGTAGGAGACAATAGATAGGTTGAAATAGTAATAGAGACTGCACTTTTATCAAGAGGTGAAAAAATACAGTTAGTTTAAATTTGTATCATGTTTATAGCCAGTTTACTCTAAGGGATGCTTTCTGGGTCCTATCCCTACTCTTTACAGGACCTACATGTTCAGCTTATTGTACATTCTTAGGTATTTTTATGTCACACTGCATAACTGGAGTTTGCTAATCCACATTATCAAAGCTCTTTGATAACATACATCTTCAGTTTCTTCTTGAACAAAATATTTTTCATTCATAAATTTTCTTATTCTAATTTTTTTATTACTAACAGATTGAATATATACATAGCCACTATTTATGACATCCTCAGTATCCATGGTCCGTATTTTCTAATAATTTCTTAAATTGCAAATCGCAAGCTTTGCAATTGTTTTAATTCACTTTGTGATCATGTGGTTTGTTCAACTTGGTACAAATATTATACATTTTTTCTGTTGTAAGATACATCCCTTGATGTTATTTCCTGAACACTTTATCATCATTATGAACTAGCGCTCTTTTTCAAAATATCCATTCCTTTTACAGTGGTAGCAGGTGATCACATGAATTTTTTTCTCAGTTCGGTGATTCTCCCTTCATGTTCACCTATAATTGTGTGTGCGTTAATTACGGAAGATATGTCAAAAGCACTTGGATATAACATTTTAAAGTTGTTTAAAGCATTTTGCTGTAAAAGCATTTTCTACTAAAATCATTTTAGTCTAGACTAATGTATGCACTCGCATGAGCATTTAGACATATTTATATGTTAACAGCCGTAAACTAGTTTTATAGTCATATATTAAAAGTGCTGGTCATTCCATGTTAATAACTATCGATGAAATCTCAGAGTGGGGAATTAGACTATAGTTATATTTGTTTATAAATTACACCATAAACTGTGAAAGAATAAACTGTTCTCCAATGGGTATTTCTCTACAAAACTACAAAATTAATTTTGCCTGTGTTTATTTGTGTCTTACAATAGGATGGGGAGGTGGTTTTGCCGTGTCGGGTGTGAAGGTGATAAAGATGACATTTATATATTTTCTTCTTTGCGTTACTTGAAACAGTTATCTGCATAGTGATGTACTTGTGAAACGCGTCCTGACATTTATTTTATCAGATATTTCATTGGAAAACTGTGATAAAATCTCTTGAAATGTATTGATGATAACATTATTTCAGCTGAAGTAACGGGGATGTTTAAGCTTTGAAACTCCTGATTGTAATACATTTTTACATTTGGTGAGATTAATGTAATTTTTTTTACCAAATTGCTTACAGAAAACTACAATAACTAGGCATATTTAAGGTAAAATATAAAGAATTTTCATTATTTTGAATCATGGTTTGGAAATTGTCTTCGTATTTAACTTATAATCACATTAAAAGGTTATAATTACATGAAAAGAATTTTTGAAATACTGTTGTTTAGTTCTGTGTTAAGTATCTTATCGTGGTTATGGTAATAGAAATACAGTGGAACCTCTACATACGAATTTAATCCGTTCCAGAACCAACTTCGGATGTAGAAATTGTTCGGATGTAGAAACGAATTTTCCCATAAGAATACATTGAAATAGGATTAATCCGTGGTTGAGCCCAAAAACCTATGATAACTTCTTAATAAACTACTACACATAACTTTCCCATGAGAATAATGAACACTAAATTAGATAATAGACATGTAAATAAGAAGAATAGACATGTAAATAAGAAGAATTAGCAAAAAATGATAAATAAGAAACGGGTTTTTAGCGTCACTTTACCTTAGAAACTCCAGCGCAGGTGTTGTTCGTCTTCGCTATGCAGAGAGGAGAGAGGAGACGGACGGATGGCGAGGAGGTAGAGAGGTTAACTACGATAAACGTAACACTACCGTAACTTATTCTAACTTACACCAAGTGAACTTTAACATAACTTAGCTTATTTTTTTTTTTATTTTTATATTTTATATTTTTTTTTACATTTTCTTTTTTTCTTTTTGATGATTACGTAATTTTAATCACTATCACTTACATTTAAAATTGACTGAATTTCTTTTGCTTCACTCTTTTCCGTTTTCTGTGTTTCACTTTCTTCCTCTTCACTCTTTGCCGTTTTCTTCGGTTCACTTACATCCTCTTCATCGCGAGTTCGCTTCGTAGTTTTTTTAAAGAAAGCATCGATAGATAATTGCTTCGTACGGCTTTTCAGAATGTTTCGAAAGTGCGTTAGGCAAACATCATCGAATTGAGAAACTACACGACAAACCTGCAATTTCTTTGGATGGTATTTGTCGATGAAGTCGACCACGTCTTGATATTTTCCTAACACCTCTTTTATTTGCGCTGAACCTAACACATGTTCTACCTCCTCGCTCTCTTCCTCGTCATCACTCATGTGCTCCGACATAGCATGGAGTTCCTTGAGCTCATCCGTCGTCAGTTCGTCGTGATGTTCGGCGACGAGTTCCGTAACGTCATCTGCGTTGACCTCCAGACCCATGGACTTGCCAAGGGAGACTATTTCCTCTACGGCTTCCGCTGCACCGACCACAGGATCAGGTTCGGGGTCAAAACCCTCGAAATCTCGGGGAGAAACTGCATCAGGCCACAGCTTCTTCCATGCAGAATTGAGGGTCCGTCGAGTTAATCCCACCCAAGCCTGATCAATGATCTTTAAGCAGTGCACGATATTGAAGTGGCCCCTCCAAAATTCACGCAAAGTTAAGTTGGTGCTTTGCGTGACATTAAAGCACTGCTTGAATAAGTGCTTGGTGTACAGCTTCTTAAAATTAGAGATGACTTGCTGGTCCATGGGCTGGAGGATAGAGGTGGTATTTGGTGGAAGATACAGCACCTTTATGAACTTGAATTCATCGAAGATATCATCTTCAAGTCCGGGGGGGGGGTGAGCGGGTGCATTGTCAAGGCATAGCAGGCACTTTAAAGGCAATTTCTGCTCATGAAGATACTTCTTCACAGAAGGACCGAAAACTTGGTTTACCCATTGCACAAAAAATTGCCTAGTGACCCAGGCCTTCGAGTTGGATCGCCAGAAAACATGAAGCTGATCCTTATCGACGTTGTGT
>NC_090732.1:14043082-14063082 GCF_036898095.1 Palaemon carinicauda
CCGTAGGCTAAAAGTCTGTCTTGCCTTTTACAAAGAATTTAAGTGATTATGCTTTTAGAGTTTTAAGTTATAGATTAAATTAAAGGAATTATTTTGAGAAAATTTTATCCCTTTAATATTTTTCTTTAGATAATCTTCGATCTGTTTGCAAAGATTAACTACCATTCAGTTTATTTTTGTTACGCAGTAATCAGTATCGTTACGATGTTACACATATTGTAGCGATTTCATGAATAGTACTTTCTTCTTACTTCACAAGTCTTTAATTGTACTTTATCAAAGGAACATTTTATTTTACTATTAATTGATCCTTTCAGTATTTTTCCTTAGTCAGAGATTAAAGGAAGTTACAGTTCAGTTTATTTTATACGATGCAGTATTCTTTACATTCGTCGTAGCACACGATTCTATGTATCGTTGTGGCTTTGGTGGTTTTCGGAATACTAAATTGTTCGTATATTATTTGTAGATGTTCCAATGATGCGAGTGATGATTCATCTTTTATTGGAATCCCTTAATTTAAGGGTTTATTTTAATTTATAATTATTATATCTATTAAGGTAATATTTGTTATTTAATATTTTGTTACATTTATATGGGATTCGGTACTTTTGCTTTCCCATTCAAACAATTGTTCAGTGACAGAATTAAAAGTCTCTCCCTACGGAGTTCATTTCCTTTGAGAGAGTATATGCTTTGGCTTTCAGGTAATTTTGAAACCATCTTTGTGCCAAAGAGTAAATTGCAAATTTTTTAGTGATAAATTGTGCAGTGAATTTTTATTCAGTGGAGAGTGCTTCTATTCGGACCTGTCGTTATCCTAGCCTTAGACCTCTGTCGAGCTCCCGGACCCAAGGGAGAAGTTAAGTCGAACGGCGAAAGGAATCGAGAGGGTAACCAGGCGTTACAGTCTTTTAGACCCGAACTGAAGTCCTCTCGAGCGTTTTCTGTCGATCACCAAAACGCTCACCCTCGCTATAGATAAAGCGAGGTATTAGTGTTTTCAAAGGCGCTAAGCAGAAAACAAAATTAGATTCGTTCTGCGTGTGTTACGTTTCATGCGGCGCAGACGCAGTGCCGCCACCCCATCTGATGGGTGTCGTCTCTCGACAGTGGCTAGCGCTATGGTTCGACGAAGATAATGCTGAATACGTTTCGCTTAAGGTTGTTCCTTGATCTTTGTAGTTAGGCATGAAACAGCATCTATCTTCGTTTATGCAGTCTTTTTAGCCTGCCGTTAACAGTGCGGTTGGGTGTCTCGATTCCGGTCTCTGACACGGACGCACAGGCGTCGTGTCTTTAACGGTGAGGACTCGTTGTCGCACAGGCGGCCTACCAACCGCAATGTTCAATGGTGGGGGAAAGTGGATGCTTTACTTCGACTGCTCGATGTAAACCGACGGCTCATAGCACCTAGTATTGGTCTATACAGACGCGCTGTCGTTCGCCAGGCAGCAGAGCCGGCGAAGCGTCATCGGAACGGTGCGGCAACGGAAACGGAACGTCGACGGAATTGAGCGAAGCGCCACGTCAGTGTGGACGCTTCAGCGTCAGGGTAGACGCTTTCAGTGTCTGTATGGACACTTCAGCGTCAGTATGGACGCTTCAGCACCAGTGTGGACGCTTCAGCGTCAGTGTGGGCGCTTCAGCGTTAGTGTGGGCGCTTCAGCGCTAGTGTGGGGGCTTCAGCGTCGGGGTGGACGCTTCGCTACCTATGACTTTAGACTTTGATGTCTACCTGACCATGAACGTCTAGTGTTAAGTTATTGTTGCTCCAGGCGCTATATTAAGAAATAAATCTTAACTAGAAAGATATTAATTTCTCGAACCAAGGCCTGCTGGGCTAACTCTTGGTTGGGAGAACTAGAATTAAAACCTCTAGGTATTGAGATCTGAATTCAGAATCATAAGGAGTGGATTCTTAAGAATCAAGACTTGTCCTCCTAGGATAGAGATTGTAAAAGGAAGGGAATAATTTTCAGAAACTTATGAGAATTCTTCTAAAGAGTTTCCCTCATATTTTTTACCTGCTGCTCCTCGTTTCGACTTCAGAATTTTCGCTAGTTGAGTTGATGGTGTCGCTATTTATTTTATTTTATTTGTATTACAAGCCAGCTACAACCCTAGTTGGGAAAGCAAGATGCTTTAACCCAAAGGGCTCCTTTAGGGAACGATGGCCTAGTAAATTAATGGTAAAATAAAGTAATGATTTAACATTAAATCATTCTCAGGAAAATAACAAACCTTACTGTAGATATTGATACAGCGCTTGTAGCTGCTACAACAGAAAGGGCATTAAGGCCTTTATGAGAATAGAACGTAAAAGTCTATCTCCCTCCACGGGCAAATCTTTTATGATTTAATGTTTTATGTTTTGAAACCGCTCTTGTTAGTGACTCGTAAACAGAGCGCAGTGCTCTGGAGGAGGTGTTTGTTCGTTTTCACCTTGCCCCTAGTCCTATATCTCTAACTTACGTTCCAACCCTTGGGAGAAGGAAGGTCGGTAGGCTGAGGTTCTTCGGCGGACCTTGTGCATTAAACGTCTGTTCCGCCGAGCAATATTGTTGATGCAGTCCAAGACGGTCTCTCTCCACTTTGGAATGATGAGTAATGCTCTTTTCTTCACCTATGATTGGCGATCTATGACATTACAACCATGTGACATAGTATCTTGAAAAGAGCGGGGTTGGAATGTCTTGAAGCGATCAGTTTGTCATCGCTATGGTATCATGGATCTTGAAACTGTTTTCTGCATATTAGAATGCAGTTCCCTGACGAGAATAACATTCTACGTTTTCCCTGTCTACCAGACTAGGTAGTTACTCGTCATGTATGCACGCGAACAGAACTTACCTTCGCAGCAATCGTGTTTTGATGCTTGAACAGGAAGCAATCGAGTGTGCTTTTTCTTCCGCGAGAGAAGCGGAAGTCAGACAAGTCACTTACAATCCTAGCTCTTCCTCTGGATTCTGACTCGCCTTCAGGGAGGAAGGAGTTTGTCCTCATCGAAGGACGCATAACCTAGAATTGGTAGTCACCAATCTATTTGTCCAAGACCTTTCAGGAGTCGTATGTTTTCTATTAACTTATCCTGCAGTATCTAACGTTCGCCGGAAGTTTTTTCTTTTCGGAAGAAGGCGACGTGTCAGCACCAGGATCGTGTAAGACGCATAGTTCTTCGGGGGAAAAGGTGCTCAGTTGGCTTCTGTTCACACTTCTCCTTCCCCAGTTTGGAGAAAGGTCTATTTCTTTCTTCTGAGGTCTAGCGACTACTGTTGACGGTATCTCACAGCATTGGATACGTTCAGTTCGCGCACAAGGCGCGCTTGAAATGTCATAGCGACTCTCCCAGGTCGCTCACAGGACTGCGGTGGATGTTTTCTCCCGGCCTTCGCCCATACTTGAGTTGGCGCACTCGCTACCCCCGAGTGTAGTTTTGGTCTGAGCTAAAAGAGGTCTATTTCATCTGTGTTTAGCGTTTACGATTCTTGGGGGGAGAAAATTTTCTCCTAAAGAATCTAGGACTACCATAGATCAAAGAAATGGTTTTCCGATTAGTGTCAGAAGGCATAGTTCTCCTATGCTTAGTAACGCTTCCTCGCAGGGATATGCTCGTGTTACGAGAAGTGTTACAGCGGGTGCTTGTAGCAGTCTGGTCTCTCTCTTACGGCAGACGTCATGCAGACACAGACGCAAGTTCTGGTCTCTCCCTCACGCAGTCCCAGACGCAGACACCAGTCTGGTCGTTTGTTGGACACTAACAGTCAAATTTGATCCTTTCAACAAGTTGTCCCATTTTCGCGGTCTGCGGGACGCGTGACTATCACTCATGCGGACGCATCCTACACGTGGACAACTCGCGGCAATCAGTTCCGTCTTTCCGTCAATGACCGGATGCGATGCTGTCGCTTCCACGCAGTACGCTGTGGATTTACAACAAGCGGGGCACACACACAGCGCTGCCCCCACACAACAAGGTGAACGCATACAGCACGCTGACACCTTACGGAAATGCAACCACATGCGACCATGCTAGACGCATACAGTCACGTCTTTTTCTCACAGCAGTTTAACCAGACTATTGTGTCTCCTTCGCGTCTTTCTGGCCTCGCAGCTACTGCTCCCTCTTGTCAAGCTTTGGCTTTGAGTTTGTTGAACACTCACTGATTGCACACGAATCAGGTCTTAACCTCACAGCATGAGGTTCACGTGGTTGACGCTTCTTTTCAACAAGCCTAGCTTTAATATCGGTTTCTTGCGACCGATATGGACGAGTTTTGGGAGGTGGATCTAGATCCCGATTCTATCTCACGACATGTTGAGTGTAGGCAGCATGCTGGAACCGTTTTGGACTCATGCTGGGACCATGCTGGGTGCATGGTGGAAGCATGTCTTTAGTCCTTTTCCCTGTGTCAGGTTCACGAACGTTTAATGTTAAACCTTCAAGCTTCAGGTCTAGCTGCCTCCAGTATTTCAGGAAACCCCTAAGATCTAGAGGGTTGTTCGAAGGAGACAGCTGAGGCTTTCGCTTGTACAAAGGACATTTGCCTCAAGGTTTTTCAATCCAATTAGAGTGCTTTATGGAGTAGTGTAGAGCTAGAGCCGGCTCTTCATTAGGTAACTCTAACACAGGTGGCCTATTTTTTCTTAGACCTTAGAAGAAAACACATTTTCTTCCCTCCTCGACCATCAAAGGGTACAGGAATATGTGGGCGTCTGTCTTCAGACGCAGAAGATTGGTTCTATCAAATAGAGACTTTATAGATCATCTCAGGTCATTTGAGAGGACTTGGAGGCATCAGCAAGATGCTCCAGCCTGAAATGTAGGGTTCGTTTCTGGAGCTTCGCGGTAGTGACAGATCCGACCCTTTACACTTGGTTTCTTTTTAAGGCCTAACTTTGGAGACTCTCTGAGTAGGTCTACCATAGTTGAGAGTCAGTGAAGTTCACTCTTTTAGCAAGAACACGGACTTCACATCGGTTAAGCCATAGGTACCTTGCAACCTGGATTCTTGGTCATTAATAAACATCTTTCTCATCCATAGCCTAAATCTTTCGGGATCACTATTCTCTCGAATTTGGTTTGTGATGGGCTGAGAAGAGTTTTTTGCCCGATTAAAACGAAGTTTTATTGGGACAAGAACAAAGAAGTTAAGAGTCTATTCATAACTCTTAGGTGCATGGTCAAGAAGCCTGTGCTATCCATGTCTAAACATTCTGTCATCTCGTATAGACTTTGATTACAAAGGTTCTTCCACACGGTTGGGTGACAGATCATAAGATGTTGTGAGAGTAAAGACTCACGAAGTTAGAGCTGTAGAAACTTCTGTAACTTTTAAACTAAACTGTTCTCTGCAAAGCATCGCATATACAGCCTTGGGAAGCGGTAATCCTGTATTCGCCTTGCATTACTTTTACCGTGTCCAGTCTTTTTATGAAGACGTCTACGTTTTGGGATCACTGGCAACAACGAGTGCAGTAGTAGGTGAAACATTCTCCACTACATTTCCCTAAATTCCTAGTACCCCTGTTCTTCTCTTGGAACTGTTATATATATTTTTATGATTGTATGTGAAGATTGCTCGGCAATCTTCCGCAATCTTTGACCTAGTCAGGTGGTCATTTTGTTCCTAGAGAGCGCCCGGAACAAGGGTATTAGTTGAGGTCCTGTCATGTTATAGGTGGTTGTACCGTTTGACAGCTCCTAGAGATCATCAGCCCCAAGTGGATCACTGGATCTCCTAAGGATAGCAGACAAAATGAGGCAGAGCATTGCTGTCAGCTTCCTTATCAGGTTAGAACCACTTAAGTTGTTTTTGTAACTCTTAAGTGAATTTCCAATTATACGGCTGTCTCTGACCCGCCACCAATGGGTGTCAATCAGCCATTATATAACCAGCAGGTAAGTTTTATATTTAAAAATGATATTTTCATAAAATAAATTTTTGAATATACTTACCCGCTGGTTATATAAGTTTTAGACCCTCCCTCCTCCCCTCTAGAGACCATGGGGCATGGAAAATCTGAATTGGTTGGGTATAGTTCTACCTGTGGTACCGCGAGGGCGCTGGGGTACACCTGTCTTATATGCGCTAAGCTGCGCAAGAGATTTTGAATTTTTTTGCCGTGGGCGTCGGGGACTTTAGCCATTATATAACCAGCGGGTAAGTATATTCAAAAATTTATTTTATTATGAAAATATCATTTCATTAACTTATAACAGTATTATCCTTCTCTAATAGTGGCTTATGAGAGCATTTTGTATGGAACAAATCCTCCTTCACTTTGCATAATAGCGCTCATATTCTACAAATTATTTAAGCATACCAATCTTTAGCATCTACTATATATGCCATGAATCTCGCTGTATCTAAAATTAGTATATTGACCTTACAGAATGACAACAAATTTGTTTCGTAAAAGACGTCTGGTGCCAGTCTACCAAGAGGAAAAAGGTCAAAATGTCGCCAGAGTCAAGAATGATTTAATTATCCCACTAGCTGTGATCGAGGCCATACTTGCTGCCGCCGTCTGTTACATCAATTACATACTAAGGTAAGAATCAATGACTATTATGTTAGCATGCATATAAATGTCCTTTTACACACACACACACTGCCATCCTTCCCTATCCTGCTTGTATTCTTGCTCTCCTTGGATATCTGAACCCTCCATTTCCAATAGGTCTTGCATGTCATCTATCCAAACCATTTTTGTCCTTTCTCCTACATTCTTGCACCTTTGAATTGTTATTTCACTTACCCAGAGCAACCTCAAAGTACTTTTATGTGTCCTTTCACCTATGCAACCCATCCATATATTTTTTTTACCACACATACTTGAGCACTTCATATTCACAGGTAACAAAAGAAAACTGTAAAAGTATTGGAAAATATATTAAGACTACAAAAGCACTCTGAGAGTGCAGACCTTCATCACGGCAGATTATTTCTCGAAACCAGCTTGCCTTTCCCAGAATCAATTTAGACCGTAGGCATATTTGAAGTCTGTGTGACAACCATGTGCAAACTTGGGGTGAAGGTTAATTCGGTTGACCTTTGCTTGACCTTAACCTTTGACATAGGATTTTCAAAATTGAATCCCTTCCACGTCTCAACATAACAATTAATCCCTGAAAGTTTCATTATTCTATAAAAAAGTTGTGGCCAGGAAATTGTTCACAAACAAACAAATGGACAAACATGCAAACAAGGGCGAAAACATAACCACCTCCCAACTTTATTGGCGGAGGTAAATACAGAATCCGTGAATAATATGTAAAGGGGTAAAAATGAAATAAGCTAACCATTAAAGGAGACGTCAAAACTAGTTATGATTAAACAGTAAATGTTCCAAAGCTTGTAGAAACAAAACTTGGATCACACATTGAGATTAATGTATAACTTAACCACCAAACATTGGCCTTTAAACAAAACTGCTAAAACGTAACCAAACAATTGCAAAATATTTGACCATACTGTAGAAAGAATTTTGAGCTCCAATTTGGTTTTGTTATAAATACAATTTCTGAAACCAGAAAAGCACCGAGTACAGAACGCCACCACAGTAGCTTATTTCTTGAAACCAGCTTGCCTTTCCCAGAATGAATTCAGACCATAGGAGTATTTGAAGTATATGCGATAACAGTGTGCGAACTTGCGGTTAAGGTTGGCGGAGGTAAGGAGGTCAAGTCCGTTAGAACCGCAAGAAAGTAATCTGGAAGTCTGTCTATAAAAATGTGTTCTAAAATCACAAAATAGAAGTTTAGATATAAATTTTCAGTTTGTTTGCATGAAAATATTTACGACTGGATCACTGGCAAAGTTGGTACCTGCTCTGTTTGGTTCCATTATCAAGTACTGTGAAATGTTATTTATTTGAGAGTATTTAAAACTGTATCAAGACGCTGAAATCTGGATCATAAGGGTTGCCTTTAAAACCCAGATTTTCCATCACTTATAGATCATAATTTTCTTCCATAAGGTAACACAGCTGCAACCAAAGTCCTACGTTTAGTAATAAGGATTTTACATTAATTCCTTTTCATTCATATAGACCTGGCCTCTCATTACAGACTTCTAAAAGATGATGAAATCAAAGTAACTTACCCGAGATACAATGTGTAATGGTGTCATTTTGGTTTGTAGAGTTGAAAAATCATCTTAAAGAAGCTTTTTGACTGACCTGAAGTATTTGTATGAACCGAAAGGGCTATAAGCATCATTATGACAAGAATAGGAATTATCAATTCAAAGCGGAGTACAAAAGTATTAGTTCAGTTTCCAAAAGAGTCAAAGGAAACTGTTACAACTTATAATAAAGAGGGATATGTGGAATTTAGAAAGGGGGTAATCATATGCAGTGCAAGAGATTTTGCAGAATATTGAAGCCTACAAATAAAGAGCAATGGATGAAGAAGCAACAACTGTCAGTAGAATGGAGATGAGGACCAGATGATTAAGGAGGACTGGCTATAAATTCCAACGCAAAAGGAAGAAGAAATACCAAAATGTCAACAATTGCAATGCACTGAGCAAGCAGCAGAATAGGCAGATGTTGCAACTACTTGAAAAATACCAAGGGAACACTTCACTTGGAGAATATAAAAAGGGATTGATAATTGATGTATTCTTTATTGCATGTTATTAAGGACTAGATTCAGAAATAATCTGAGAAAGTTTTTAACACTGGAATCATCAAAATGCAGTAATGTTGAAGAAAAATGGACCTAATAGGTGTTGTGTAAAATACTGTCAGCTGAATGCAGAGATTAAGCTCAGAAATGAACCTAAAGAAGACCAGGAAGCTCCAAGTACTTCAGTGTTTATGAATATCATATTTGTATAGGCTATAAAGAGAGGGGTTTTAATCACACTGCATAAAGTCATTGGCAGCATCATTTGCTATCTTATATATCACTTACACTATATGAATTGTAACAGCACCTGTCCGTACCTTTGACCTCTCCATTCAAAGAAACTCCTTTTAGATAAAATCTGAATTCTCATATCTTTGAAATGGGAATTTGATAATCTATAAGAACTTCAAATATGGATCCTTACTCTGATCACTACCATATTTCTAGAAATATTGAAATTCCACAAGACCAAAATAAAAAATAATGAGAAAAAAACCTTCCCAAAGTAACGTAACCTCTTGTTTTACGAAATCTCTTGAAATTAACGTTCATGTACTGTATATGTATTTTGTAAAGAAATTGAATCTTGCATGTATCCGATTTATATTTTTATCACCGTGATTGTTAATCTTTATCAGGTATGACCCTAATATCCGAGAAGACTGTAGCATGGTCAACTGGGAGGGAGTTCGCCTCCAATGCTCAGGGGATGGCTATGTTCCCTGGCCTGTTTACAACGAAACTGACTCGAGCTCAAAAGCCGTTACCTTCGACCTTCCCGAATGGGTTTTCTTCACTTGTGCAATTGTCGTGCCTTCTTGCCTGGTGGGTATTGTATTCATTTCTGCTCTTTTAGTTTCCTTCTCGTAAATGAAATGAGTAATACGTACATTTTAGGGACACACTTCAGTATCAAATTAGTTTTAAGTCAATTAGTGAGCTTTAGGAAATTAATCACTTGAGCAATTAAAAGCACTGAGAATAGTGGAGTTTTATACATATACAATACATACATTTATTAAAAAAATATGCAAAATTACAATTTATTTTAGTGCAGTATAGCCAAATACCACAGAAAATAAAAGGCAGAAGGTAGTAACAAGCACTTTCACGTATTCATGCATGCATCTTCAGATTACAAAATATGTTTGGATACACGCATGAAACCACTTGGTACTGATTTCTCCCTTTTATTCTGTTTTCAGGGATATTTGTTTATGTATATACCTGTGATATGTATATACTGTATATATATATATATATATATATATATATATATATATATATACTGTATATGTGTAATATATGTGTGTGTGTATATATATATATATATATATATATATATATATATATATATATATATATATATATATATATATATATATATATATACTGTATATGTGTAATATATGTGTGTGTGTATATATATATATATATATATATATATATATATATTTTATATATATATATATATATATATATATATATATATATATTTATATATTTATACACCGGTATATATATACACCAGTATATATATATTATATACTGTGTATATATTACATATACACAAGTCTATGTACATATAATTGATAGAATTAATCACAACAAAATTATAACATTCTCTCAGGTTATCGTGGTGGAATTTATCAGGGCCTGTTTTATGCCACAAAAGGTTAAAATTGTAACTACCTGTAAATTGTCCCTGATGCCAGCATTTAGGAGAATTCCTCGGTTTATAGGTAAGTTAATGTCTTTCCATGTTTATCATCAAGTATAAAGCCTTGTGCACCGAATTGTTTCGTATATCTTTTCTTCATATCACACAATATTTTTTGGAAATTTAACTTACCGGGCCATTGGCATTAAATTTCAGAAATGCATTGATGCACTGAGTAACCAAAGCTATGAAATAGCAAATTGTAGTTTATAAACTTGTTGAATGAGTCCATTTGCAAAGGGATTTAGTTGATGAATATGAACGTTTTATAAAACTGCAAAATTTAAAATTCAGATTCCAATTGAATGGCTGAATTTACAAGTGTAAGTAGCAGGAAACCACTTCGAATTTCTCGTTGCTAGAACATATTAAGATGAAACAATGAAACTAATCTATAGCAAATGTAAGCTTTATTTTAATAAAAAAAAAATCCCATCGTATGTTTATGAACTCACATTATGCTCCAACCTAATTCCTGATTTAAATATTGTGAATTTAGTAAACAGCAGCATAGAAAACTTAACACATTAGATTTAAAAGGCTGAGTCTGATGGAGTGAATATAATGCAGTAGTATATAGCCTCAAAAACCCATCTCTGTAACATTTTTTGCTATGCTTTAAATAGAAGTTACTGACAACTACTCTTGGTAGTTCATAGCGTATATGGCATCAGATTTTTTTTTGTGCCTGAAGTCCTGTTTCTAACAATAAAAGACTTAATTAAAGAATTTAGAGTTTATAATAATTTGATTTTTATTTTGTTAAATAAATTCTATGACCAACAAAAAAAAAAGCAGTTTGATTTACATTTTTGAGAAACAAAATCAATGTTTGAACAAAATTTCCAAAAAATTACATAGAATTACATACCTCTAAAAGAAATAAGATGAATGAAGAGGTTTATTTTAATGGAATTCAATTAGATCTGACAGTTTCAATAAAGAATACCCTAAGCTAAGCCTAACCTTATCTTTTGTTTCAAAGGGTATGGTTGCCTTAACTCATTACATAGCAAGGAATTGCTAAGAACTGTGATAAGTACCATGAACTTACACTAGGTAATGGTTGCCATGTGCATGCAACACACAACATATCACTAATTTTGGTAGTGGTTGAGAGATAACAATCATACATTTTTTAATCTAAGTACCAGTCCTTTCAATTCTTACCACAATTACACAAGCTATTCAATTGCAGTCTCGTTGATGATGGGTGGTGCTGTGATAGGGACTCTCGTGTCTGTTCTGAAGCTCTTGATTATATCTCCAAGACCCAACTTTTTAGCAGTGTGCTCTACTAATAGCACCGCAGTAGATGACTGTCTTGCAGGTGGAGCATGGTTCCCTAGCACAGCCTGCGAAGGAAACTTAGAGGATGTTCAAGAAGCACTTAGATCTTTCCCTTCATATCATGCTACTTTGGCAGCGTATTGGTAAGTAATGCTAAAGATATCTTTTTTTAATATCCAAGATGTTAGCAATCTATTTCTTTTAGTATCCAAGATCTTATCAATCTATACACGATACATAGCTAGAAATCCGCGGAAGTCCGGTCTCGGGTGACTTAATTTCCCATTTGGCGAGTTAGTTCAGGTACCAGCCGACCCAGCTGGCTAATTGCAAATATATTTTTGAAAAAGGGATAAGCTTGTTATTTTGAAAATATATACATTAAAAGCAGACATTTAAACACTGCGTTAACCAAGCCGCCACTAAACATTAATGTAACACACATGTATTTCATACATGCTCATACGCTGTAATCCTATTTTTTTTTTATCTCTCGCTCTCTCCCACTCTGATAATAGAAAAACCTGTTTAAGCTTGACATTGTATGTTTCACATTGTTTGAATTTTTGTGTCATTGGTGCTCTACCGTTTGCATATAAACTTATCTTGTTTGAAAATGGTAAGTTTTTTCCAGGCTGTCTTTTCATTACATTAAGACCCTTATCAGTGCCACAGTAAGTGTGTCAGATGTTTATAAGACAAATGTGTTGATTTTATTACCACTGCACATGTATGTGATGCGTCTTGCTGAATCTCACGTATTCGCGTAATAATAGGACAAGCAGATTTCAGTACTCATCACCATATCATCCATATAAATATGTGTTTTTGTTAACATCTTCAACTGTCAACACAGCTTTGTAATGTGAAATCTCCTGAAAGGTGTTAAGCCGCCACCTAAGATGGGGAAAATCTAAAGCATGGATCCTCCTTCAAGAACATCCTTTCACTAATGGACTTGGTTCTTAGTGTTCCTACCCACTTGGCTGACTGTGAGAGAAGCTTCAGTGAGATGAAGGCACTCAAAAGTGATTGGAGGAGTTGCCTTAAAACCAATACTCTTGCAGATCTGATGTTAATCAAGTTACATCATCCTGATGTTTCTACACATGACCCAACTGATGCCGTCCATCTGTGGAATTCAAATGCATTGTCACAAAGGAGGCCAATACATGCACCAGTAGGGAGAGAGAAAAAGTTTTTCTGTCCGAGTCTGACTCGGATGGATCCAATGTTGAAGTGATTGATGAACACGATTCATTTATTCATCTTCTACTCAAAACATTGTGCCACCAGTCATTACTGTATATTATATTTCTGGTGCTGAATATTTTTAATTATTCAATATTCTGGTGCTTAGAATTATGATGGTATTTTTATGTATAGAATAATATTGTTGTTGAGTCAGTTTCTAGTCCAATTTGAAGTACTGTACCTCAGTAAAGCAAATATCTATTTTGATTAATGTATTTTTACTGTAACATGAAATTGACAGGACTTCATTTAAATGCATGGCATTCTGTTTACTTAATCCTGCTGCTCTATTATATTTATTTTTATTTAATACTTGGTTGCCAAGGTTTGCAATATATTAATTACTTTTTTACTGTGGTGCTCTAAGTTTTTTTTTTTTTTATTGAACAACAGTACCAAAATGCTCTTGAAATAAATGACTATTATTTATGAACAATTGTATAAAGTCTTTTGTGTCATTTTTACCAACAGTTGAACTCGCTGAAATGAAGACACCTTTTGGCTAATTGATTTTCTGATTGGCTTGTGACTTCATTAGGTAACTAGTCTGGCTGACTGGTAACAAAAAAGAATTGAAATTCTAGGCCTGCAATAACAGAGAAAGACATTGATGCTATACTCATATTATTTTATTTTTTTTCCAGTGGTGTATGGACAGCAGTCTACCTGTCAACAGCAGCTCGTATTGTAGGGATTTACGGCGCTAGTCTTGTTATGGTTGGAGCTGTGTTTGTCATGACCATTTTTGGCATGACTCACCATCTTTTCATTGGTTTATCCTCTAATACGGATGTCGTTGTTGGTGGAATATTAGGAGCTATTGCTGCACTGTATGTGGTAAGGATGTCATATAAGATTGTCAAATACATCCAGAAATAAAGCGTTCATTAACAAATATCTTTTACAATTTCTCAAGCAGAAAAATTGCCATTTGAATAATTAAAAGACTTCTAATACTACTCTATTACAGAATATTGCCTTTTGCAACAATATTTTTTGAAATGTTGACGTGAAGATATAAGTTAACAAAAGTTTCAAATAATTTCCAACATTATAGTATAGTTCATGGTTTCTGATCACTAAGTACATTCCTATAAATGCTTTTGGCTTTGAGTATACTGTATAATGATAGTGTCATAGAACAGGAATGTAAATGCTGAAGAAGAATCTTATCAACGAAGCATTCATAAAGACCTTCATCATTCTCAAAACTTTTACTTACAAGGCTGTTTTACAGTACAGTAGTACTGTTTATACTTGATACTTTAGACGAATTCCTTAGTTTTCATGTAAACAAGTCAAAAAATGGCTATATGCTACAAAAAACACCTAACTATAATTTGCTAAAATTTCTAGTCTTTCAAACATGTTGTTATAACTACATATGCATTAAGAGGCAAACATAATTATTAGTAAGCTGTATTGAAACAAATGTTTGGAAAGCATTTTACTTGAGAAAGAAATAATTTTAGTATTTTCAGTTTTAAAAAATGTCAATATCAAGTAGTGGATTGAAAACCACCAACTAATTCTTGTTATTCCTCAATCTTTATCTGAGCAATGAGGGCTCGGTTACCATCCGCTTAGCATGTTCCATTTTTTTGTGGTGATGTCCCACATGGGTATTCAGGGTTAGTGGCTAATCCCCATTTGTGGGGGTTATCTCCAGTTTTGCCCACTTTTACCCTTGCTCTGTTTAGCGTTACCCAGTCCTGCCTGGTGAAGGTTGTTCCACTGGGCAGGCCTTCATTTGGGCCGGGCAGCTCCTTGTTGGATGGCCATTGGTGATTTTCTTGCCACTTCTCGAGCCTGTGAGCAGCTGCCAAGATTGATTCTAGTCCATCCTCTGTTTCAAAGCTTTTGCAGAATTTGTCTTTGCCTTGCTTCCTGTTAATTGTGGAATAGATGCTTAGTGTCAGTAATTTGTTTATTCTTTTCATTTTTTTCTAATGTTTCTTATCACGTATAGGAGGGTGGTATACTGGCTATTTTATATAAAGATAATTGAGGTTTTGATTTTAGGGTACCAGTAATAATCTGACAAGACTTTTTTAGTTCTGGGTGTACCTTATACACATGACATGATGTTACCCACACTGGTGCACAGTACAGTACGCTGCAGTAGAGTAACACAAGTGCTAGGACTGTTTGTCTCAGAGTCTGTTCCCCAGCAGGTGTTGGCGAGTTTGCCGAGCACGTTTCTAGTTGTTAATTTGTTTGCTTTTATTTGTGTGCTCTCTAAAGGAAAGTGCTATCGAGGATGACACCTAGGTAGACAGGGTAGGGGTGATTTTCATGTTCTTGGTCATCCCTTTTGATCTAAAGCTTTGTGTTTACCTGGTCATTGTTCAGGTGGAAGGCCGTTTAGCTTGGATTGGCATCGAGGTACCATTTTTTGCAGTAGGTAGAGAGGATTGTCAGGGTGCTTGACAATCTAACTTCAATGGTGGTGGAGTTCGATTGTGTGGAAATGCACAGGTTATCTGCATACATGTACCTGCAGATGTTCTGATACTGCAGCTGGTCATTTATATAGATGTTAAATAGTATTGGTGCCAGCACTGACCCGAGTGGAAGGCCTTGTTTTCTATCCTTTGCCTGCTTTTTCTGTCATCCATTTCTATGAAGAATTGCCAAATAGTAAGCAATGATTCAATAATGTAGACTACAGTATGCTGGTATTCCTTATAGTTTGAGCTGCCTTCCGAAGGAGTGTTCTCATGGTTTTTTCTTGCTTCAGTAAGGTCGACAAAGACTTTACCAGTGATTTACTCCTCCTCAAACCTGTCCTTGATGTATTGTCAGGTTATAATACCCAACTGCAACAGGAACAACCTGGTCTAAAGCCAGCTTGGTCTGTTGACAGTTGGTTGGATACAGGTTAAGATCATTTTTTTTTGTATAATTTGTACTGGATACAGAGTAAGGATATTGGTTGAAAGCTTTTGGGGGAAGATGGGTCTTTCCCCGGTTTAACAAGGCCATTACTCTCACTCTTCTCAAAATCTTTGGAATTTGGTAGGTTGTTGTACAGGAATTGAATGGAAGCAGGAGCCATGCTTTTGTCTCCAAAATTTAAGAATAGTTGTTATGCCACTTGGTGCGCTACTAGTTGGGGGTTATGGTAGCTAATGTAGTTTGGGCTTCTTTTCCGAGTTCATTTACCGATGGCTACCCAAGCTTTTTTGCTGTTTTGGGTCATGTCTATGGAAGTTATAACTTCGTACCAGGGTTTTTTTTTTCTGATGGAGACCAGAATTGCCTCTTCAAGTTCCACAGTACTTTCAATTAAGGGATCTTTGTTATATGCCTGAGTATACTTTGTATACTGTACTGCTCTTTTGATTGTTCACCGATTGATTTTTCAACATTATGATGTCTCAGTGAGGCAAATACTAAGTCTGGGTTATATCCCCGTCTCTAGCGTGTGCTCTGAAAGGGTTCTTTATCCTTTTCATCATGCTGGAGTGTTAGATCAATGGTTGCGGCCCAGTTCTTGACGACCTCGCCATCACCGTTTATATGGCTATAGCCCCAGGTGGTGCCATGGCTATTAAAGTCACCAATAACAAGTCATGCCTTGTTTCCTAGTTGGTGAGGCTGTGGCTTTGTGAAGTTTGCTGCTGGTGGTTTATACACACTCTTGATGGTAATGTGTTCAGCGTCCACTATTGGATTTCCAGCCTGCCAAATGATAAGTCTTTGCTGTTCTGGATGATAGATTTATCCTGGACGAAGATTGCATTTCCATGAACATGACTTGAGTAGGATATTTCTAGGTGCATGTCAGGTGTTCTTGGCAGAATCAGATCCTCATGTTTCTCCTGTCTACAAAGTATGTTGGCTCCTAAGTTGGCAAGGAGTTCCGATTTGATAGCAGATATTCCTTCAGCATTGAAGCTTATAATTCTGAAATTGGTAGTCACCTTGTTCAGGGGTTGAGGGTTTATCCTTTTACCACCACTTTATAAGTGGTACTGCAAGTGTTGTAGCAGTTGTTCTCCTTGCGAAATAGCAAGGGCACCATGTGAAGGCTTATCCAATGGAAAAACGATAAGCAAAATATTTTATCATTTTTAAGATTAATTACGCTTCCCAAAGCTGTTTAACTTTTTTCTTCAGAAAAGAATTAATCGTTGCTCAAACATCTAGCACATATGAAATAAAAAACAATCATGAATTTCACCAAGTTTATTCCTCATTGTCTTTGCAACAGACCCTGGTCATCCTGAATGGATTCCGAGAGCATGAGTTCAGTGTAAAAGTGGTACGCAAGTCATCGCCTTTGAAAATCGATCATCCAAATATACTGCCAATTGTCCCTCTTCATGGCGCCGACAAGATAACATTCTCACATAATGTAAGTTGCTCTCTCTCTCTCTCTCTCTCTCTCTCTCTCTCTCTCTCTCTCTCTCTCTCTCTTTTTTATATATATAAATGAATAAATAAATATATAGATAACCTTGGAGTTTTCATATCAATCTGAAATAAACTCCCAGGTCTGACTACTACACCACCCTGAAAAAACTAATCTAATTTTATTTGAAATTTTCAATATTTTAGAACCAGCCCATCACATATACAAACTGATATGTTTGCATGAAAATTCAAAGTAATTTTCTGTTTCAGAATTCATAATGAATAACATCCAAATATTTTGTAATAAGTTACATTTGAATTACAGAAGAAAATGCTTGTTATCTTGTACTGTATAATCCTCCCATAGTAATGGACTTATTTCCTTTTTTCCTTTTTTTATTTCTCAACTTTAGGGAGAAAAGGATGAAAATAAATGAAAAAATGAGCTCACAATATATATTGATTATGATATTCATAATTCATGAATACATGAATATGAAGGGGAAGAGATTAAATTACTTTTTTCAATTTTCTTTGAATTACAAATTATGGCATTGTAAGGTGTTAATCTAATAAGCCAAAGGAGATATTTATTATTATTATTATCATCATCATTATTATTCGATACCCTTTCTGAAGGTCTATCAACAGTATTTAGTCTAAATGGTCCCATTTTCCACTAACTTTCAACTAAATATTTGTAATTAGGAAAACCCACCTTGATAGGAAAAATACTTTACAATATATCAAATACTGTGACTTTAGGAATGTGATGAACCGATAAGGAAGCCCACATGATCTCTGGCTTGGAATTTTTGGAAATTTAGATTACTGCATTTTTTGGGCTAGGAGAATGTCCAAATTTCATGATTGAAATATTTTTTTAATGAAAACAATTTGTTTTATTGCTAGAAAATCCTTTCTATGTAGTTATGCAAGCATGTCACATTCCAAAGGCAACTTCAGTATCTATTTACCTTTTCTTCAAGAATTCCAAGGGAAGCTATTTATTTCAATATCACATATAATTTACAATATTTTTCTGAGGAATAAACTGTTTTCTTTATAAGCTACACAGTATGTTTAAATAAACGTTAATTCCATGTCTCTCTAAGGTATCTTTACATTTCTTTGTCTGCTCGCGTATTATTAACAATAATTTTTATAATCATGCTAAAAGATGCCTGAAATTTCAGACCTGATAATTAAATAGGCCAAAAATGTTAAATTTGCCCCCAAAATAGACAGATGAGATTATAAGAGTGTATTATGGTAGCCAGTCTTGGTCATGTGTGCACATTTGTAGGCTACATGTATCCATGATTAGTGGGAAGAGGGACATTTTTGGATTTGAGGGAAGGGAAGAGAATCTCCACTTTTAAGTAAATAATCTTAGAATTTGATGATTATATTCTTGCGATTTCCAGCAGTTGGGTAAAATTACTGCTAAAGGCCCATACTTGTACATACTAGTCTTCAATCTATCCATTCAAAAAAAAAAAAAAAAAAAATGACAGATTTTTCAAAATTTTAACATTTTTGAAGGATAAAGGATATTGACCAATTTTTGTCATTCAATCAATAGATGATAGGGAATTATACAGCCTACATTTGGTATATATACTATTAGCCAAAACAAAATTCTTGCATATGAGAAATAGTGACCTTTAAAAGTAGCATATATGGGTAAATAAGTATAAAATATGAAAATCATCAAAAGGACTAGAGTACAATTTCTTTTCATCTGGTATTTGGTTAATAAAGAGTATTAGACCAATCTTTGTTGTTGCTCTAAGTCATGTCACACAGTTTTATGGAAATATGAGAAACTAATGTTTTAGCAACGGTTTCAAATGAAAAAAAAATCGTAAAATGCAAGTTGAACCTGTGTTTATCTTAAAAATAAAAATTTTAGTTCTCCTTCTGCTTGGAATTTACCAATCACAATGGAATATAAAAACATTTGATCTTTTTGTATTCTTTGCAAAGGAACCGAAGGAAGTGCACTTTGAGGATGACCTGTTAGATAGTGAGGACTTCGGTATAGGAGAAAACGACTCTTCCAACTACATCACTTTCATACCTAGAGCCACCTCCAATGCTACGCATAGGGTAAGAGAAAAATTAAAACCTGGAAAATTGACAAATCTTCTGAACAGACTTAATGTTTCTGAGGAAGTGTGTGGGGATGTGCTTGCTACTCAGATAGCTTTTCCCTTTATGTATTTTCCTTCTAGGTTAGCTTGCTTAAATAATATATCACCTTTCCAGAGTCGAATTCCATCCACCTTTCCAACTCAAGCAGTTAATTCGAATGTTGGAAAACCACCCTCATCAAACATCCCTGTGCCGCCACCACTTCCTTCGTACGGACCTCCACCAAGTTACTCCAGAACTGAACATACATCGTCTTACAACGTTCCAAGGCAAAGGTCTGTGAGTTTAATATCATTTTAAAGGAGAAAGAACGAAGGTCAATAGTTCAGTCTCTTGTGCGGTTTGTGGAAAAGCTATTTCAAAATAAGAATTTTAAAACAATATAAACAGACATACATTTATACTGTACATACATACATTCATACATCGTGCATACATACATAGAGGGATAAATAGATGCTCATATTTATAGTGAACAGATTTATTTTGATCTTGATTATCTTTACAACTGTAACGCCACTTTGTGATATGAGGCAAACAATAAATCATTCCCTGTCACTTGTGAAAGCCAGCCAACCGAGA
>NC_090732.1:14068082-14160582 GCF_036898095.1 Palaemon carinicauda
TTTTTTCTTGTTTTCAATGAAAATTCATGTTAAGAGTGCGTACACAGACAGACAGACAGAGTGATAAGCTTATATACCTATATATGCTCTTTTATATATATATATATATATATATATATATATACCTATATATAAATATTGTATGTATATATATATATATATATATATATATATATATATATATATATATATATACATACATTCATATACCAAGGCACTTCCCCCAATTTTGGGGGTTAGGCGACATCAAACAAATGAAAGAGAAAAGGGGACCTCTCCTCTCTACATTCCTCCCAGCCTGACAAGGGACTCAACTTAGTTCGAGGATAAAAGAAGAAAATTTAGTGCATAAGCCTGTAAATGTTGGTTTCCTGTAAACCAACATTTACAGGCTCATGCACTAAATTTTCTTCTTTTATTCTTATACAATATAAGAGAAATCTTGTTTGCACTCTCACTTATAAAGCGTATAACCTTTGCTTTAATTACCTAAACATTCGTAAGGAACTAACGTATATTAAACAATTACTTTACAATAATGGATTCCCATATAATTTTACCGATACCTATATTGGGAAAACACTAAACAAACTTACGTTACCACCATGCCAAAAGAAATCCACTGCTCCTCGGAAAAATATATTTTTCACTATTCCTTATATGAGGTCCCACAGTTTTAAAATAAGAAATCGTTGCAATAGAATTGTGAGTGAATTTTATCCTCGGGTATCATTGAAGATCGTATTTTCCCCCTCCAATGTTATGAGCAAATTTTTCAAATTTAAAGACCGGGTCTCAGATGAAATTTGTTCGGGTGTCATATACAAATATTAGTGGGATCGCTGTAATGCATCATGTATTGGGAAAAGTGAGAGACATTACCGTGCAAGATTGTATGAGCACTTCGGTCGTTCACCTAGAACAGGGAATTACATGATAAAACTACCCTATTCAGCTATCAGACCATTCCCTAAGTGAGAACCACCCAATGTCCAAGGGTAATTTTTCCATCCTGGCCACTTCGCAGTGTAACCTCGACCTAGTGTTTATGGAGGCAATATATCAGCACCAACTTAGGCCAAACCTAGGCCGGGCAACGTATTATGAACTAACCTGTGTAATTTTAAAGAAGAAATTTATGTGTGCATCTGAGCTTTGTTTATTCCAGTCAAGATGCAAAAGTCCAAAGTAAGCATCTATGTCAATGATATAAAATTGTGTATTCTTTTTTTTCCTTGCCTCACTCAGCAGTCTACTTCACTGGCATTTTCCTGTCGATGTCCAAGCTCTTGTGCAGTTAGTTTGTAATGTCAAGTTGACAAAATTTCAGGGTTATTGCAGATTCTTATTACTAGACCCTTTGTTTTAGATAGTACTTCACGATCATTAACATGGTAAAAAGTTAAGATATGCTATGAAGCGGTCACTGCTGTTTTCCACTAATGAGCAATATTTTTAATACTATTGAGGAAAAAAAATTAAAACAAGGGCACTAGAGATGAAGACTGTCATCTAGAACAGTATGCATCCTAGTGATAGTTAAAGAAATTGATGTTTATTCCAGATGAGAGATGATAAAAAAACATTCTAGTAATAAGAGAGAGAATTTAGCAACTTATACTACACATGAAGGAATCCAAAGCTTTCTAGTCTGGAAGTGAACCTGCAATGAAAATTGATAAATTGACACGTTAGTAGTTGTCCAATGAAAAAGTTGATTGCTACACACTGGTGTAGTACAAGTTCAGTGCCTAAAGCAGACCGTAGGAGAAAATACTACGTATAAAGAATGTGTAACGCTGCTCCTAGAAAATTAGTTTCACAAATAGACATTGTTGATAACTAGTTGTAAAATATGAACTTTTATATGTCATTTCTGTATGACTTTTCAAGTAAATCCCTCAACATCTTGCCTAATTTGTGATTAGTTATAGGTCTCTTAGCCTTAAGAATGATTTCCTTGTTATTAATGTACAAATCCTAGAATGCTTTCTTTTCTTTAAAAATCTTCATATATTTACTTCAGAAAGGAAGCATAAATGTGCAAGAAATATATGAGGAGTAAATATACATTTAATTACTGTATGCCTAATATTTAACAGAAACATTTATCTTACATTTTATCCCTGAATTGAAAGTATTGTAACTAATAGTTAACATAATGATGAAAATATGTGTATTCTTTAGTTGACATTCAAAAAGAAAATTGTAGGAGATAGTCTGCCAATGCAGTATTTCCGAAATCTTGCTATTTGAAAATGCAAATTGCATATTCAGCAGAGGCAAAAGATATCATATATCTACCTTATATATATATATATATATATATATATATATATATATATATATATATATATATATATATATATATATATATATATATATATATATATTTCCTGATGGAAATACTTGCAACATATTGATGAAAGCTTCATTTGATTTGGTAAATATACAGTGACAATTAGAGCAGATGCCATAAAGGGTTCCATCGAGGATATGTTAGCTATACAGTAGTTTAATTCAAGGCTACAAGTGCTATTGTATAAGTATATTTGTCACATTTTTTGTTTAATTTTTTGTTTTATAGCTTTCAAATTCAAAATGTTAAAGCATAACTAACTAATATATTTTAAGAATTAATTTATCTATTCATCACTGATGTATGTTCTTTTTGGACCCGTTGCATCTGACTGTCATTGCTTTTTTTATATCTGATTATTAACTGTCCTTGCGGTCATACTATTAACTGTAGAATAAAAATTACAAGGTAAATAAATATAATGCCAACGTTCTTTTGTGCACTTTCCTTGATTTTCCTCTTCTGGCCAATGAGTGGCATTCCCGACATCAACACTGTCACCTTACCTGATGGGCCGGGAGCTACCTAATTACTACGCTTCGTGGTGTTTTTGGTTTTCCAGGGTTGGGGAACCACCAGTCTCCCTGACACTGGTGAACCACCACACCTTTCACCACTGGCATCACTGGAGACACTTGTGACACCTTTAATTGAAAAGGAGGTACCTGTGGGAGAGGTAGCCTTAGCTACCAACTCCCTCAACAAAGTCTTAGAGGGCCTACCTGAAAGACCTAAGTAAGCTCACAACTTCCCGAGGTCAAACTCATCAGAGCAGTCTGCACCGTCACAGGCAATTCAGCCTCCGAAGGGGAGCAGCAAACAATTAGAGGGTTGCCATGCATCGGTGAAACCTAAAAGGCTATCCGACGTACAGTAGCTCAGAGTACTACGAACCCCTGCAGTGTACTCCTAGGGAACCGATCCACGGATGTATGCACAGGAGCGTCAGGATCAGTTACATCCCCTGAAGGAGACAAAAGCAACGAAAGACTTTACCAGTCTAATTGGTCATTGTCTGACCCTGATGAACACTATGCTTGCTTCTTACCCTGCAAGACATATGCCTGCCACTCCACCGGAGGCCATGACCTACGCTAAGCACATGGGTGCCTGCAAATAATTGTGCCCCCTTGCAAGATGCAGAGAGAGAGAGCATAAATTTACAGTTGGTTTAGCCATAAAGCGGTTTCAGCGTCCACCCTACCCCAGGTAAACACAAAGTAGTTCTATCTGTATGTACATCGATACATGACAGCGGCCAAAATAAAATTGAAGGGTCTCCGGTTGACCCCCACCATCACCAGCTGGATAACCTCTTGTTATCTCACGTTAACGACCGAATCCAGCAGGCGCTTAAACACCCTAATTAAATGACTAGGGTTTGTATGATGTTAAGGAACAATCAGATTACACATAACAGAAAATGGTTATCAGTTTCAATTAAAATGACTGTGGTTTAAAGTTTAATCAAACTGTTCTATAAGTTATATCTAAACTCAATTCATTGCATGTAGAGTATAAGATTAATCAGTTACCTAATTTTGTTATAGAACACAATGATGTATTTAAAGGTCTTTCATTGCACTAATAAACAAAGATACAGTAGCTAATGCATGATCTCCCAGATATTGACTCATGACTTTATTGATAAGAATGTGAAATGTTGTTGGAAGGATTTAGTGAGCAATTTATTCTAGTGTTTCAGAAATTCTTTGAGCAGAGGTTAGGCTCATTGTTTGTAGAAGAAATTATGAAGGTTGATTTTTATCTTGTGTATCTGAAAATATTTGGTTGTATTTAATGTTTTTTATAAAATCAATAACAATTGTCAACTTGAACAAAAGTAATATTTATACTACCACTCCAAACTTTTTCTTTGCTACAAGCTGTCTAGTTTGGTTTCTGTTTGGAATTGCGACTCTGGTGATGGTAGTATTTTTGCGTTACAGTACTGTATATGGTTTATAGATTTATATAATAGGAGGGATCATGATATAATGACATGTCTCGTATATGTACAACAGAAGTTCAGTCATGCTTCACAAGCTCTTGACAGAACTTGATTCCTTTGTTAAACTTCAGAAGTCCACTGAATCCTCCCTTAATGGTAATTCTAGTCATTCATACCCTATTGCCAAACTGAACCGAAACCACGGGTTAATCTAACATAAAGAGTGTTTCATTTAGTAAGGATTCTTGAAGCCTCTCGCAGAGCTTCAAAATTTCTACATAATTTAGTTCCTTCTGCTGCTAAAGTTGCAATCCCCAATTCTAACTGCTCTATAAGACAGTTAGATTGTGAGGCAGAAGACTGAGCAAGTTGATCTAATCCTGATATCCCTATGCTTGCTTAAGTAAGCACTTTAATGTTCACTAGTTTTCTATTACTTATGTGGTTGCTGTGGCCTATTGTAAGATTTCTTTAAATTCTAAGGGGCCAACAAAGTTCCAACTAAAATAGTACAAGTTTTTGTGGCATTTTGATTTAATAACTACTTTTTTTTTTGGTTAGCTTTCTACTCGGGAAAAGCATAGAGTTTAATTATCCATTGGGTGGAGTATATCATGGTTCCTATTAGCAATTGTATCAATTTCCATTTTATGGAAATAGAGGGCATACACTGCACAGCGGTAAAGCCTATATAGTCACCCCATCTTATTCGCAAAGTGAGAATACAGAATCCTCAAATATTTGCTGCCCTATGCTGGGTTAACTCCTAACCTAACAACTCCCTGCCCATTGCATACATGCGGTAAACTAACACACCAAGTAACCAACTGTACTTCTTGTTTTTACTTGTCTTCTATCACAGTACTGTATAAGTACTGTATTGTATTAGGGTATGACCACATTTCAGTAAATGCACATTACTTGTACGCTCGTTTACCAAGTAATACAAGCAGTAAGATTACGGTATACATAACACTAGTCATCGGGACACTTACTCCGTATACAGTCTGTCCACCATATCCGCTGGTTCTTTCTTCGTGATTTCCCTCTTTCAAAATACAGAACTGTATAATCTATCAAATAAGAAATCATACACAGGTTCGCGAGAAGTGCGCAATGTTTTCCAACTTCCCGCGCTCCTTTGCACTTGGCTCGCTTCACTGCACTTCCCCCTCCACCCAGTACAATATCCCATCTCACGCTGACTCAGCCTTAATCTTGCATTCGATCTCCTCGCAGGTGCATCTCCCACTTCATTCGGTTTTTTAGAGAATCACGTTTTCATGTAAAAAAGTGATGTATTTGAATACAATGGTACATACTCCTGTACAATGTTTATATATACCGGTTAATGTAATGTAGACGTGTGATTTCCTACAGTACTGACCAAAGAGACGATACATTAGGAGTTGCGTTATGCTTCAAGACTGTGCAGAACTTCATTCGAAAAGAATTAGTGGTCTTTGTATAAAATATGTACACTAGTTAATCTTAAATACAGTGTCATTATACAGTACAGTATACTTGTTGTAGGCTACAGTACAGTATTATAGTATATATAGTATTGTGTATATTAGCTATGCTGTAGAGTACTGTAAATAAATTACCACTGTACTCTACAATGTGTAAATGTAAATGTAGGCTACGTATGCGGTGAGTTATCAAACGGTGTGAGTCATCCGAATGAAAACAGTTAAGCTGTTACCTTATGAATCTTGTACTGTACTGAACTGTAGAATTGGATAATGTATGTAAAACTTAGCTTGCCATTCTGTAAGGGGAGGATGATCGTGTATTTCATCATCATTGTTGAGCTCCATCATAGTTTCTGGAGGAGGGTTTCAGGGTCTGGAGATTCCATGGTTGGGAAGTGGTGGTGGTGGTAGCTGAAGCTTAGGCTTGGCATAGGTGGTGGTGACGGTTGTTTCTTGTAACTTGGGAAGAACGTGTTTATGGGTAGCTGGTTCTCTGACTTCTTTGATATAGTCCAAGATGCTCTTGTAGCCAGCGAAGTCTTCCATGGAACACATAAACTGCCAGGTACCAAGAAAAAATCAATGATGTCCGCTCTTTGCTTTAACTCTTCCACCAACCTTGACATTTCTGCCAACTTCTTGAGAGTGATGCCTTCCTCTTCCTTGTTGGGTTGATTGGTCTTCTCCTCTGCCTCATTTGCTGAACAGACCAATTTAGCCAGGTCTTCGTCATGGCCATCTAACAACTCCAAGATGTCTTCTTCAACTACTAAAGTAAAATCATCGCCTTTGACTGCCCTCGCTGAAGTCAAGATCTTCTTTATAGCCTGCTGGAAAGCTTCATTGGGACTGAAGCCGCTTAAGTCCTAAACGCACTCTGGCCACACTTTTCCAGCAGGTATTCACAGTAGCAGGCTTAACATCGGAAGGAATCCACAACAACAGACAGACAGTCGTAAACTTCTTTCAATACTCAATTATGCTGAGGTCAGGGTCATTGTCAGTGGCTTTTTGGAGTTGCTCTATCACTCATTGGCTATAGTGAGCCTTGAAGTTCTCATAGGCTGGATAAGGGCACTGGTAATAGAAGGAAAGAAAACCACTTGCACATTAGGGATCGTTACCCCGACGGAGGATGGATGTCCGCGAGCATTGTTTAGGGTGAGGACCTTGAACTCCTTACCCTTACAGTACTCTCGAGGTAGTCGACCTCTGGCAAGCAGTACTGAAATCAGCCCAAGAAGACCTTCATCCTCATTCCTTGTTCTGCATCCAGTTGATGGGTGGCAAATTCATGATGCAATGCCCTCTTAAAGAGAGAATGCCTTGATGAAGTTATCGTGCTGCAACAGGGAATATCGTTCCCATGTTGAAGCATTGTGATTTGCAAGAGGACTCTTGAACTTGGGGAAACTGCTCCCCCCAGCTCAAATCTAAATTTCTCTCCCTATTTTATTTCTTATTCTCAGCATTACTCCGACTTCCTCTTAATTTTATGAACTTTTTTGTCTTGCTGTACTCAGTGATATTTTCCTTATCTATATATATATATATATATATATATATATATATATATATATATATATATATATATATGTGTGTGTGTGCGTGTACTGTATATTTTTTATATCCAGTTTTTTAAATGGTGTGGCCATTTCCACATCGTTATTACTGCCTGCTTAGATGAAAAGAAGTGGTCACGGTTGGGAGGTATTTGCATTCAAAGCTATATGTGAGAGTATTGGAAGATCTTGGCCATCCTGAAGATAGTTTTTTGGAATAACTGTTCTCAAGGGTTAGGTCATCGGAATCCAGGGGTTTCCAATACTTGAGGTAGGACTCTCGGCTTCTGGCTGGAAGTCCATAATTTCAGATATGGAGATGATGATTCCCTATTTTCTTGGTCTCGGTTCTAACAGGTGGGTTTAGTCAACTCGCCAACCAACAACTAACTAAAATCTTGAAAATGGATCCTTCTGATGACAAGCCTCAGCCAATGGATATGCTGACTCCCATTCAGCTCTGTTTGCTACCTCTGGCAATTCTATTAAGGGAAATTCTGCTGACGACCTAGAAACAAATGAGGACTGCTCTTCAAATGTACAAAAAAGTGATGGAAATGTGAGGAAATTGAAAGACATTCATATATGTGATTTATCAATAACTTGACATGAGGAAACATTATAGATGACTTTTAGGCCTTATGGTAAAATTACTAAAAGATGATTTGCAGGAAAGATGGAAAATGGGAAGCATGGATATGCTTTAATAATCACAAGGAGGCTTTTAAAGCGATCTCTGAAAAATCAAAATTAGAAATAATAATAGTATGACTACAAAAGTGCTGTGCAATACTGCTGGAAACCTTTATATACTGACACCAAAATAAACTTAATAAAAGAAAGCTCAAGCCACCAATGTGGATTACTGTAGCTTTGAGGCGAGAAGAAAGCAATTATTTTAAATTTATCAAACTAATACAACAGAGAAGTCCATTTTGATTCATGATAAATCTTAAACAGTCATTTATGGTAAGCAACCTAAAGAGAGAAGAAAATTTGATGGTGGATATCAAACCGCTTTTGAATGTTATGTATGGAATAGAGGTGATTTTTAACAAAGACCCTTATGAATTTAGTAAAGAAGAAAAATTAATGTTCCCTAGAGAAGTATGGAAGGTTCATGAGATTCCCAGAACACTATTAACATTTCAAGAACATGAGGTACCCTTTAATGCATACAATAAAAATTAGAGTATTCCAGTTCACATCTATAAACAGAAACTTAAGTGGCAAAATTCAGACATACATCTAGAGTATGCAAAAAAAAAAAAAAAAAATATCTGCGACAATTTTTAGGATCCTGAGCATGGACCCTGCACTTCTAATGCAGAGTGCACTGATTGTAGCCAGAATCACAAAATAACTACTGTAAGAAGAAATGTCTTCAGTATGAAAGCTGCTGTTCAGAATTCAGATGCAGAGCATGTCAGTGTAGGATATGCTAGTTGACTTTTAAGCAAAACCAAAAGTTATGTCAAGGCCTTAATATCTAAGGATGTAGGGCATCCAGAGATAATTACACCACCACCTACACCAGGTAATGTAAAGTGTCTTCCTGCTAAACTACTTTTTAAGACTATTACCCTGCCTCATAATTCAGATTTGGTTCCTCTAGTCTAGAAGGTACCACCACCTCCCTCTAAAACTGCTACCCCTCGGATGAACAGACCAAGGATCTCATCTCATGTAACATCATTGCTAGATTTAGGGGAAGAATCCTATAATAGAGAGTTATTGGAAGTACTAGCCATAAAGATTTAAAGGTCACGCGAGAATGGCGGAGGCAAAGGACAGTGACATTGCCCTAGCAAGCAGAACAACGCCCTAGAGACTGATCTATCAGTGCCAAAGCTATTTCCAGGGAGAGCCAGACAATGGCTGCTGATGACAAGGCAGGTAGAACTATAGGCTCCCTCAAACCCCCCATTATTAGCACACAAGGATGGGGAGGTTGCAGCAACTAAAGAAGCTAATGAGTTTGAGTGGGTCTCAAAGCCCAGTCTGGCAGTTACGTTTTCAGTAGGCCACCACAACCCTATGGGAGGTAGGTAACCCTAATAGCTCTCCATCTTTCAATTGAAAAAGAGGGAGACCACCATTTCTCTCCCCTCTGAGAAATACAATAATACCCCTACCTATTGTAAATTTTATCTGATAAAGGTGAACTTTCAAAATATTTAAATACCTGTATATCAAATATCAGTGTTGAGGTTCACCATCCTCCTGAACAAATAAATAAGGCTAATAAGAAAAATATCAGAAGGGGAAAATTATTTGCATGATCTTATCTTCACTAGTATAATTTTTGCCTAAGTAGCTATAATTCATGAAAGCTAAATACCGGGAATGTCGTTCTGTTTACTAAATAAAGCATGCATGACGAATGACAGCGTCCAAAATGGCGCCTGCGGTGACCGGCTATGCTCCAATAAACACATTAAATTTATGCTAATTTCACTGTGAGAAGGGAGCTAAAAATGATGGACAGTAAAGATTAAATACTCAACTTTCCAGAGGCAGAAGATGCTGGAGAATGTATAATAAATCCTCGAGAATAGCGATTTAGAACACTAGATAAGCAGGGAGAAACACCGTGCGAAAGCGCTACTGAAATAGAAATGAGCGCCATCTTGGAGCCCTGTAATAGTAGGGGAGGAAGGGTAACCTTGATAACGGCTCCCCTTCAATTTCGCCACTCTTCCTCCTTAGAGCGAAAATGCTGTTCGGGGTGAAGATTGCCATGTGTCGTATCAAGATATACGTCCCCTGATATGCGATATCCTTAGGAAAAAGTTTAAGGATACTCGTGCCAGGAGTTAGAATTCTGGAGACCTATGGTCAATTCTCTGGGAGTATCACTGTAGCCAAATATCCCTTAGAAAGATGTCTATAGGAAGCTTTCATCAGGATGTCATGGCTATCTCACCCAAAAATAGATTTTTCGCTTTGCTTCAAAATCCGTTTATCAAGACCTAATTTTTCAAAGAGAATACCAGAGACCTCTATTAATTGAGAAAAAGCCTGATAGGAAGGCTTCTAAGGAATCCTCCAAAAAGTAAACTATTTTCCCATCAATATTACAGTTGAAGTGTCAAGGCCTGAGGGCTAAATATGAAAGAGTTGAAGCTTTTATTTCATGACCACTCATCTGTAGTTGCATGTTTACAAGAGATAATGTTAGATATTTTTACTCCTTGCCCTAAAGAATACATTGATTACAGGACACCATGTAATATTGAGGGAAGAAATCGTGGTGAAAGTCTTGTGCAGGTTCACCATAACATTCCCCAAAAAGTTTAAATTTACGTACTACCCTTGACGAGGTAGTGGTCCAAATAGATCTAAGTAGGAAATATACCATATGCTCATTACTTGCATCCTAATGAAAATATTTCATAAGATGATGTGGCTGAGCTGTTGAACCAACTCCCTCAACCATTCTTCCTCCTGGGTGATATGAACACCTACACCCATTATGGTTTTAGCATACTAAAAGATATAAATAATCATGCACCAATATCAATTAAAAGTAACTATGGTCTACTTGAATTCAGATTACAGTGAACCCTCGTTTATCGCGGTAGATAGGTTCCAGACGCGGCCGCGATAGGTGAAAATCCGCGAAGTAGTGACACCATATTTACCTATTTATTCAACATGTATATTCAGACTTTTAAAACCTTCCCTTGTACGTAGTACTGTTAACAAACTACCCTTTAATGTACAGAACACTTAATGCATGAACTACAGTACCCTAAACTAAAACAGGCACAAATATTGAAGGCGATTTTATATCATGTGTTTCCTAAACACGCTAAAAAGCATGATAAAAAATGGCAACCAATGTTTTGTTTACGTTTATCTCTGATCATAATGAAGAAACAAACTGGAGGTAGAGCTTTGCTTATTACCCAGACATATTTCTCATACTTTTCCCTTAGAACTACATCACATCTTCCTACTTTAGATATATATATATATATATATATATATATATATATATATATATATATATATATATATATATATGTGTGTGTGTGTGTGTGTTATATATATATATATATATATATATATATATATATATATATATATATATATATATATATATATAATATTTATATGTATACACATACATACCTACATATATACATAAATACATGCATACATATATATATATATATATATATATATATATATATATATATATATATTACTGTATATATATGGGTTATGGAAAAAATCCGCGAAGTGGTGAATCCGCGATGGTCGAACCGCGAAGTAGCGAGGGTTCACTGTACCTCAGTGGTGCATGAATAGAGCTGACGGGTAAAAATTTAAAGACCTAACAAAGTAGAAGGTACTGCAAACAAATTCGAAAATGTTGATGATGCCATTGATTTATTAAATGGAAGCCTTCACACAGCTGGAGTGCATTCCATCCCAAATATGACAGGTCAGTTCTGTCACCGACCAGTCCGTTGTTGGTCACCAGAAATTCAGGCATTACACAGTTCTGCTAGAATTGCATTAACAAGGTGCCTCAGAAATCGAACAGAATATTGTTACTGACAAAAAATGCAGAGCGTAATTTCGACGAGCAATCATAGCAGCTCGACGTTAGTCATGGTCAGATTTTGTTTCTTTGGTGAATAAAAGAACCCCACCTGCCATTTGCAGAAAAGGTCATAAAATTTCTGGCAAATATACTCCAAATCCTTCACCAGTATTAAAAATTAATGATCAATATCTCGTTAATCCTTTGGAAGTAATTCAGTAGCTGATCATTTTGAGAGAGTATTCAAAAAGTCGGAAGACACTCCAGGCTCCCTTTATGAGGTAGAGAAGAAGAGAATACTCTTTCACATCAAATGAATAAGACATACAATTTCCTATTTATGAAGAGAGAATTGGACTGCATTATCATCATGCATTGATACACCCCCAGGCCCAGACCAAATTCCTTATGCACACAACTAAACCACAAACTTCCCTGTTATGTGGCACCGAACCTGGACCCTCAGGCGTATGCTATGGACGCATTAACCCTAGACTGGAACCATTGGAAGAAGACTTACCTATTTCCTCCGGTGAATCTTCTTATGAAAGTCTCACACAAACTGCGCTCCTTCCACGGCGCAGTGGCTTTAGTAGCACCGAACTGGCCAAAAAGCAGTTGGTTTCCTCTCCTCCTCGAGTTGAAACTCCGTCCTTTCCGGATACCATTCCCCAAGCTGACCCAGGTAGTCCAAACTCGGATTGTGTCAGATTCCTCAAGGATAGCCCAAACCCTAACTTTGTGGATTTCATGAAGTTTGCAGCCCACAGGGACGCGAACATTGACCCGGAAAATGTCCTCTTTATAGAATCAGACAAAAGGGACTCTACGCTTAGACAGTACGATTCAGCCGTTAAGAAATTAGCAGATTTCCTAAAACAGTCAGAAGAGTCTCGGATGACCTCTAATCTGGCCATTTCTTTCTTCAGGTCCCTATTTGACAAGGGCCTAGCAGCTAGTACTATAACAGCAATTAAGTCAGCTCTGAAGAAGATCTTCCTTATGGGTTTCAATATTGACCTAGCGGATTCCTATTTTTCCTCTATCCCGAAAGCCTGCGCTAGGCTCAGACCTTCGGTTCGTCCGCAAAAAGTCTCATGGTCTCTGAACGACGTACTAAAACTTGCTTCAGACACTGATAACGAATCCTGCTCCTACATCTCCCTGCTTAGAAAAACATTATTTTTAACGGCTTTGGCCTCGGGTGCTAGAATCTCAGAATTAGCAGCTCTCTCACGTAATCCTGAAAATATATATTTCCTCCCGTCAGGCGAAGTCCTCCTTTCCCCAGACAGAGCCTTCCTAGCTAAAAACGAGGACCCCCAAAACAGGTGGTCCCCGTGGAAGATTATCCCTCTTCCCCAAGATACTTCTCTGTGTCCAGTCACTACACTCCGGGCCTTTTTAGCTAGAACTGCCACCCGCTCGTCTGGCCCCTTGTTTGTCAGAGAACAAGGAGGCACTATTTCCATTATGGGCATCAGACAGCAAATCCTTTACTTTATTAAACAAGCTAACCCGGAATCATTTCCCCATGCTCATGATATCCGGTCAGTGGCAATCTCCATCAATTACTTTCAAAATATGGATTTTGATAACCTTAAGAAATATACGGGTTGGAAATCCCCTATGGTATTCAAACGCCACTATTTAAAGAACTTACAGGCCCTTAAATTCTCCACGGTTGCAGCTGGGAGCCTCATCTCCCCTCAATAATTTCTCCATTCTTCCTTTCATCCATCTCTTTCCTTCTCCCTCCTACCTGCCACTCTCACCACATCGCCGCTCTCCGGGTGGTTCGTTTAGCCCTAAGATTACATTGTCATTATTGTGTTACTTTGGTTACTTACCGTTACCTGTTTATAACCTTACCTTTAAGATTGTTATGTTACCATTTCTATTTAGCCATGTAGGTTTGGTTTTTGTGATACTGGGACCTAGGGGTACTCCCCTTTCATCGCCCTTTATGTATTTTATATTATTATTATTATTTCCAGTATGGCACCTTTGGTAATCTTGTATATAATTTTGACATTACTTAATATAAAAACCTTTGGGACTTGTTGTTTTCTTACTGCAGTTTTATTTAGGGCTTGGAAGGCATTCTCTGGTACATTTTCACCGGGCGTCACAGGTCGACCCAGAAAAGGGATTTTGACGAAGGAAAAATCTATTTCTGGGGAGATACCTGTGACGCCCAGTGAAACCCTTCCCTTGTTATACCCCTCCCTTTCCTTTCCAAGCCATCATGTTCAATACAGAAGGATGTTGTTCAGATGGCGCTCGCGTCGGGCGTCGGTGGTGTGGTTCAGGTAACGTAGCTAGTGCCCCTGTATTGGCCCATCCCTTTTGACGAAGGAATTAGCTAAATGGAAGGCAGCCTGTGAATAGTGGTTTTCACACGCCCCTGCTTTATACACGACACCTTCAGGGTGCTCGCGCGAGGGTAGTAACCTCTGCATTCCATGCTCTTAACTTTCTCTGGTATATTTTGAAGTATTTATATCAGAAAAGTGTAAAGAAGGACCCTTTTCACCGGGCGTCACGGGTATCTCCCCAGAAATAGATTTTTCCTTCGTCAAAATCCCTTTTTTAAAACCTGAAAAGGATAAAAAGTTTTAGCTGCAAACTACCGACCAATTGTATTGACATGTTGTTTGTGTAAAATCATGGAAAAAATGGTCAGACCAAAGCTTATATGGATGCTAGAAAAGAAAGGCATTTTATCACAAGTGGTGTGGGTTTCAAAGAATGTACTCTACAATGGATGCACTTGTCTGTCTTGTCATCTTTTTGTGAGTCATTTGCTTCCAAGAAACATCATATGACAGTATTCTTTGATATTGAAAAGCCATATGGTACCATATGGAGATATTGTATCCTTAAAACTGTTCATGATATTGATCTGAGAAGTGAGTTGCCTTTATTTATTCCGGCTTTTTTAAAGAGATGCTTTTTAGGTTAGAGTAGGTAATGTTCTCCCTGAAAGAAAATGCCAGGAAGGAGTCCCAAAGGGCAGCGTGCTTGTTGCATTATTTGCGCTAGCAATTAATGGGATTTCTTGTGATTCCAGATGACATTCTCCACACTTTTTATGGATGGCCTTTCTATTTCATTTGCAGGAGCAAGAATGGCAACAGTTGAAAGAAAGCTTCAACTCAATATCAGTTGAATTATGAGATGGGCAGAATTTTGAAGGGCTTCAAGTTTTCTACAAGTAAGTCAGTTGTCATTCATTTCTGTCGCATTCCTGTTGTACATCCAGACTCGGATATATGTATGTATGTATGTATGTATGTACAGTGGAACCTCTACATCCGAACGTATCTACATCCGAATTTTCCAACATCCGAAGTAAAATTCGAGCAAATTTTTGACTCTACACCCGAATTTTATTTCGAAACACGAAGTAAACATTACGCCATTGAACGTCGAGTGCTCAGTTCTCTATTCTTGTGTGTATCGTGTGGTTGTCCTCTGTTTGGTCTGTTATTAACAGTGATTATTTTCTTCCTTTTCTCACATTTCCTTTTTGATTTTACCTATAATCATGGTGCCTAAGAAGCTAAGTTTCAGTACAGGAAGAAGGCAATTCTTTCATTAGAATTGAAGCAAGAAATTATAGAAAAACATGAGAGCAGTGTGCATGTGAGTGATACTGTATGGCTAAACAATATGGCCGGAATAGGCCTATGATCTCGAGGATCATCAAGCTGAAGGCAGCCATTAAAGCAAATAACCATCAAAGGGGATCACCAGTATTACAAGACATCGTAGCAATACCCTGTAAGAGATAGAACGCCTTTTGTTGATAGGGATAAAGGACAAAGAGATTGTTGGCAACGATCATTTGTGAGAAGGGCCAGCGTGATGAACAGAAAGAAAGAAAAAAGTGAAGCAAAGAAAACCAAGATAGCATTAACAAGCTCTTTTAAATAACACTTCTCTCTTTTTCTGTTTCTCTCTAAACATAGCATTAACATGTTCTTTAAATAAAATCTCTCTCTCTCTCTCTCTCGTTCTTCTTCGCTGTTATAGTGTTAAATACGTCTACGTCTATTATTTTTTTCCGAGAGAGAGAGAGAGAGAGAGAGAGAGAGAGAGAGAGAGAGAGAGAGAGAGAGAGAGATTAAACAAAAATGTGTTTAGAGTACATATGATTTTTAACAGCGTCAACGAGTTGAAAAACGATTAAATGAAACTAAGCAAGTAATAACAGCTAATCTGAATTCCTTTATTAACTAAAACAAATATTGATACAAACACACTCGTGTGCATATGCACAAACACACACACACTGGTGCAAGAATTGCTACGCAATAAGAGAGACGGTCGGGGAGGAGGTAGAGATGGTGACTGCGATAACATACCGTAACACGTCACTGAAAGTAATGAAAATAACAAATCAAAAGAAAAAAATGTAAAAAATATGAAATATAAAAATTAAAAAAATAAATAAATAAGCTAAGTTAGATTAAAATTTCCGTAGTGTAAGTTACGGTATGTTATCGCAGTCACCATCTCTACCTCCTAGCCGATCGTGTCTCCTCGTGCGTGTGTGTGTGTTTGCGCATACGCACACGAGTGTGTTTGTATCAATATTTGTTTTAGTTGATAAAGGAATTCAGATTCGCTGATATTGTTTTTTTAGTTACATTTAACTGTCTTTCAACTCGTTAACGCTGTTAAAAATCATATGTACACAACACATTTTTGTTTAATCTCTCATTTTTGTTTAATCTCTCTCTCTCTCTCTCTCTCTCTCTCTCTCTCTCTCTCTCTCTCTCTCTCTCTCTCTCTCTCTCTCAGAAAAAAAATTAATAGACGTCTCTAACACTAACAGTGAAGAAGAACAAGAGAGAGAGAGAGAGAGAGAGAGAGAGAGAATTTATTTAAAGAACATGTTAATACCATGTCTACCTTCTCGCCGATCGTCCGTCTCTTCCTGGCGTAGCAAATCCTACACCTGCGTTGGCCTGTCTCTAAGGTAAAGTGGCTATAAAACACATTTTTTATTCATTATTTCTTTATAATTATCTTTTTTATATGCTTCTTTCATATTATGCAGTTATGTTATTGTTATGTGTAATTATGTGTAGCCATTTATTAAGGATTTATTATGGGTTTTTAGGCTGAGGAACGAATTAAATGAATTACCATGTATTCTTATGAGAAAATTCGTTTCTACATCCAAACATTTTCTACATCCGAAGTAGGTTGTGGAACGAATTAAATTCGTATGTAGAGGTACCACTGTATGTATAAAACCATTGTATTACCTGTGTTGAAGAAATGAAATTTCAATGTCTAACCTTCGACAAAAAGTTTATTTGGGTCTCGCATCCTTAAAAGCTAAAATTTAAATGCTTTGAGATTTTAAATAATTTTAAAGTATTAGCCAATACATCTGCAGTATTAGATTGTCCGACTCTTCTGAGACTATTTAAACCCCTTATTTAATTGAAACTTTTATATGGATGTGAAATACTCTTCTGCAACCAAGTTGAAGATTTTAGATTACACTCGCTATACTGACATCAGATTAGTTACTGGTGCTTTTAGATCCTCTCCCATCCATAGTCTTTTTAGTAGATGCAGGTGAGTGGCCTCTGGACTTACATAGTCAGTCTACTATGATTATATATTGGTATAGATTACAGAGGCTTCCTAATTCATTTTCATTTGAAGCTTCCAATAAAGAGGATTTATTTTCTTACTGTAAGGGTCACTCTACATCCCCAAAGCCTTATGAATTGTGAAACAACTGCTAAATATAATACTTTTTAGGCTATCAGTCACCCCTCCCTTGGAACTTCTGGAGATACCCTCTGTAATTATTTTAGTGGCTCAAAAGGCAACATGATTGATGAAGAAATGCAGTCTACCTTTTTAGTAAATGGAGAACAACACAGGGATACTGAATTTATATTTACGGACAGCTCCAAATCCAGTGCTGGGGTGGATTTTGGGTGTACAATTCTTCTTTTAATTGTAAACGTGCACTCCCTTTAACACCACCTATCTTTACAGCAGAGCTGTATGGTATCCTGACTACTATTGAAAAAATAGCATTCATGAAAGAAGGTAATTTTACTATTTTTAGTGAAAAAAAAGTTTTGCAGGGAGACATTTTTTTATTCATCCAACCCTTTAGTTTATAAACTTTTTATAATGGCTCTATATTTGTTGCACTACAGGTAAAGAAGTTAAGTTTTGCTGGCTCCCGGCTTGTGTGGGTGTGCCAGAAAATGAAGAGGCAGACAAATTACTTCCTGGGAGATACCTTCTACCATGTAATGACTTTCTGTCTCATATAAAAAAGTCTCTTGTTGATATTTGGCAATGTTACTGGAATTCTACTGATCAAAATAAGATGAAAGGACAAATACTATACCTCCATGGAAGTATAGTAATATGCCAAGACAGTGGGAGACTGTCCTTTGTTGCCTGAAAATTGGCCACACACATTTGACTCTTGAATTCCTCGTGACTGGTAGATGTCAGCCATTGTATGATGATTGCTTGGTTTCTCTAAGGCATTTAGTTATTGAAAGCCCCTGTCTTGCTGTTATTAGGGAACAATTCCTGTTTGAAGCTCCTGGTGAGGATGGCAGGTACATCCTCACCAAGATCCATGGAAGCGACATTTTCTTATAATGCCAATGGCCTTTTTAAGTTCATATTGAAAGCTGCCCCCCCCCCCTTTTTTTTTTTTTTTTTTTTTTTTTTTTTTTTTTTTTTTTTTTACATTTTAAAAGTTTCATTAGTAAGTTGTTTATTAACTTCTGTTTTATCTTAGTTTTTTATCTTAAGTTATTACAGTAATTGTTTTTAAGCATACTCAAATCGGCATCAATGATTACTGATGTTATAATGCCAGAAAAATACAAATCATTCATTCATTTATTGATGTTGCGATGCTGAAGTGTACTGGGTCTTGCCAACTTATAAATAAAGCCTGGTTTATTAACATGGCCGGTAATGTTACCGCGCCTAATCAACGTACACCTGGGGAAGACAGGAAAAGGCATGTCTCAGAATAATATGATAAATAGTAAAAAAACAATAAACTCTATATTAAATGAAACAATCAATAAAAAAAGTGAATTTTATTGCACAGTTAAGTAAGACAAATGGAAACAAATTTATATCATTATCTTATCTGTCCTTTGCAGCCTTAAAACTGGAAGCACAGCAGTCCTCCTTGGCAATCTCTTAAATTTAGAAACCCAGCTTTTGCTGGCTTGGAAAGGTGTCTGTGGGATTGCAGCATCTTGGCTGATGGATGGCTGAGGATCATCACCCATGAAATGAGGAGTAGAGACTTGGCTTTTCCCCGGATAGTAAGTAAGTCAACTGCGATCATTCTTACAATGCTGGTTCTTGATCCACAAAAAAATGGGTATTTTCCATATTTATCGTGCCCTTGGACACAACCTTCACACTGCATACTTCATCCCTTCGTTGCACTTATCAAAACTTTTACTTCCCCTCTTGCGTCATGACCTCCTTCTGGCGTTTAGCTTTAGCAGAACTTGAGGAAGTCGAAGTATCTCTCTTGGGAGCTCTGATCCTGAACAAAGACAAGGCAAAAGTGGGGCAAAATATTTCGGAATGATTCGAGAGATGCACATGCAAGGACTCACACAGCAAGAGTGAGGCCGAGTCAACTAGAGACGAGATGTTGTGTTGGGAGGTGAGGGAAGCAGCACAAAGCAGGATAAGTACAAAGGAGTAGGGTTGGTTTGAAATCAAGCTGCGAGAGTACTTGTAGCAAAACAACGAACATGTAATTTTTATTTGATAGGTTATATGATTCTCTATATTGCGAGTGATCGAGTCTGTGAAGTCCGAGGGCTGGTAACAGAACAGTTGTCTTGCGAGGCTCATAACGGCCAATGGAAGTAATTTTTTTTAAGGGGAATTACAGAGAGGGATGTCAATGGCTGAACTACGTTAAAAACTCTGCTCCTCATCCAGTCAGCGAGTTAGGCAATGATGGATCTGGTTAGTACTCGGATGAGTTTAAAGAGAGGATAATATGATATGATACATCATGCTCTATTACCAGCTAAGTTAGTGATCCACCGTTTTAGTTTTATAACTTATTTAACTTTCTTTGTTATTCTCAAAGGCCAGTGAGCTTTCTCTTGTGGGTGGTAAGGTTGACTTGCCTTTACGGTTGTTTGAACTAACCTAACTTCATTAGTCAGATCTAATAACTTACTGTTCCTTCAGTAAGGATTCTTAATGTTCACTGTGCCTTACAGAGTCGAATACCTCTCAGAGTCTCGATTTCCTAATTTACTTTATTTCTTCTTGAGCTTAACCCTTGTTTTACTGCAAATGCTGAATTGGGTAGATGGATCCTTATATCCCACCTTTTGCTAAAGTGAGTTTAAAGAATATTGTTTTAGTTTAGGAAATGGTGTTTCATAATCCTTTATTCTTTTAAAATGTTTGATAATGGTGATGTTTCAGCTTAGTTCGTAGGTTGGAGCACGTAATCACTCTGGTTGATAGTATTTTAAGTTTACATACAAGCTTAGCCTCTAATTTACCCCGGGTTTACTTTACTGTGGAAATTTCTTACTCTTGTGTTTTTAATATCTTTACGAGTCTGGATGTAAAAAGATATAAATATTATACTGGATTTTCTGTACTTGAATTTTCACAATTCTAGTCCCTCTATATGACATCTAGATTATGAGAAAGAAGTGATTGGTACTGTGACTAGATCTCTATATCCTACCTTTCCCTAAAGCAACTGTTTTTAAACTATCTTTTTATTTGGTAATTGGTGTTTATTATCGTAAATGCTCTTTAAGATTTTTTGCTATTGATGTAAGATAAGCTCGGCTGTTAGATTACATCTCTAGTTCACTCTGGCTAACATTTACTTTTCATTCACTTACAAGCTCAGCCTCTAATTCATCAGAGGTTTAGTGTGATAACTTCTTTCATTCAGGGTTTTATTACCATTACTAGTTGGGCTGTGAAAAAAAGACAAACATCATATTGGATATTTAAATATAAGACTTACCTGGTAGTTATATATATAACTTACGTCCCTGACGTCACGGCAGAGAATTCAAAACTCTCGCCATCGCCGATTGGATAGCCAGGTGTACCACCTGTGCGCCCCTAGTGAGGTACCTTGGAACCATTCCATGATTCCTAATATCTTCCCTGCCGCCGCTAGCGGCAACATTGGTGGATATTCTCCTCGCTAATTATCTGATATTATTGCTGTTATTTTGGTGATGTACAATAATTTGGTTTTGACTCTCGCTTGATTGGATTTTTTATTGGATACTCTTGATTTATGTTTGGATTTTGATATTTTGACCCTTGCTTGTTTATCTCGCTTACAAATTTTTCAAAATGGCCATCCCCCCTTTAACTTTCAGTGTGTGTGTGAGTGGGTGTAAGAATGAGCCTGCGCTTAAAGATATGATAATGGCTATTCAAACGTTGGGCGCAAAGGTTGAATCTATCGCTGCGGACAGGACGCAATTAATGTCCGACGTTAAGCAGCTAAAAGGTGACATTGCGAGAAGAGCAGTGAACGTATTTAGTGCAGTGGAGGGTGCGCCTGCTCGGGCTTGTCGTTCTCCTAGTCTTAGACCTCTTCCAAGCTCCCCAACCCCTGGGAGAAGGAATGTCGAACGACGAAAGGAAACGAGAGGCTTTAGCTCCCGAGCAGATGTCCCCTCGAGCGTTCCTGTTGACGTTTCCCAGGACGTTCGCCCTCACCATAGGAAAGGTGAGGTTAAGGTGATTTCTTCATCCTCGGATGACGCAGTTCCTAAAAGAGGCTGGCGTCAAGCGTCTAGACCTCTTAACAGGAAATTGGACAATGTCAACCAGCGTCCTACCAGGACACTGCAAGTTTCTGGTTGTAGCCATTGGAGCAGTCCAGAGCATTTTCCTTCCACCAAAGAGAGCTCGCCTGCCAAACGTCCTGCTAGGACGTTGGATTCTGTAAAGAATCATCCAGTTGTTGGGCAGTTGTCTGAACCGGGCATGACCTCGGTTCATGCTCCTCCTCCACTATCAGATTGGTTATCGCCCTCTGGACGCTCTGAGCGTTCTTTGAGAGGCGTGGAGAGCGAACCTGTAATTGACGTAACGTCACCTGTATCAATAGTTGACCCGAATCTTAATATGCTGCAAGAGATGCAGCAAAGACTTTCGTCGTTTATGCAAAGCTACCAAGCTACAGACAGTAAAAGGGTAGCGTGCCTAGATCCTGAGTGTCAGGAAGCTTCCTTTCTGGACGTCAAGCAGCGCAAGGCGGTGAGTCGTGAGACTCTTGAAGACGAACGGTTGGACGTCTCCCCCGTTACATGTCCTAAGACTGTTCCTTATAAGGAAAGTGGGCATAATCTGGACCCCGAACGCAAACGTGACGCCAGGCGTCAAGCAGCCAGTCGTGATAGTGAGTGTCAAGTGACCAAACGCATTGAGTGTTCAACAGCGCGTAGCGCTGAGCGTCCTGGTAAACGTGACATTAAACGTACTACAACATGTAACGTTGAACGTCCAGCCATTCAGGAAGTCGAGCGTCCTACAAAGTGAGGCGCCGAACGTCCTAATACAGTAGAAGTGATGGTGAACGTCCTACAGGAAGTGCTTTTGAACGTCCAGCAAGACGCGATGTCGAGCGTCCTCCAGAGCGAGGCGTCGAGCGTCCTTCTTTATGTAGCATTGAACGTTCTTCAGGACGTGTTCTAGATCGTCCAGCAAAGCGTGACGTTGAGCGTTCCACTAGTCGTGACGTCGAGCGTCCTATGATCCAGGACGTCGAACGTCCAGCGAGACGTGAGGTCGAGCGTCCTCCAGGACGCGACGTCGAGCAGCCATGCAGGACGTCGAGTGTCAAGCGTCAAGTGATACGCGGTGTCGAGCGTCAAGCGATACGCGGTGTCGAGCGTCAAGCGTCAAGTAATACGCGTCGAGCGCCAAGTTGGACGCGATGTCGAGCGTGACACTGAACGTTGAGCTTCCTTACATGAAAGTCAAGAAAGGACTTATGACTTTAAGGATGCGAGCTTCGCACTTCAGGATGATATTAATTAAATCAAGAGTCGAGATCAAGCACTCTTTAGCTCTGATCGCGTGGATCGCGAGTGTTTCACAGAGCATCAAGGGGCTTTGTCAGAAGAAGAAATTGATGATCACCTTTCCCTGTCAAACTTTTTGAGGAGTTATCAGAAGGAGGAGACTCTTAAGTCGTTTCGTCTTTTAGTGGATTTGAAACTCATGAAAGTCTTCAACGATGAGTTCCCAGAGTCTTTTGATCCCGTTGCTCCACGTTCGCCTCCATCTGAATTCACGCTTGGGAAAACGGCGAAGAAGTCTCTGTTTACCAGAATGGTTCTGTCTCGATCGTCGAAAAGAGCTCTTAAGATGATGGGAGACTGGATGGAGTCCAAAAAGGACCAAGGGAAAGCAGCCTTCGCGTTCCCCCCAACTAGATTAGCATCTAGATACAGTATATGGTACAATACGGTAGAATCCCTAATTTGTTCTGTGGGTTGAGGGCCCATAATTTCCCACTAACTAAAAATGTTCTGACATTCCTTGTTAAAATTTGTTCACAAAAGTGCAAAAGGAATTAAGCCCAAAAATTATCAATGCTTGAGAATGAACGGGTATAATATGGGTAGCACAGCTAATTCCCCATTTTTTGTATAATTATTTCTTTGGAAAAGTTTCTAGCAGCAACTCAAACGCTTACCAAGTAGATGTTTGCAAAAGACCATCTTGAAAAGCTGATCTACAGTATATTCTGTATTTTTGATTACTGTACTTGAGTAAACATTCTAGAATCCACTATTTAAAACCCTAATTCTTACAGTCTATCAAAGTAAGTTAGACAAATAATCTAGACCAGGTTTCTAACCTTTACATTATTGCATTACTAAAATTTATTCCTCTCATTTCTTTCAATTGCGTCCCACCGCTAACAACGTGTGGGAGTCAGAAATATTAACATCAAGGGTAGTTCAAGGAAATAATTAATATTTCAATTTAAAAATTTAGTTCTATACTCGAATGATGTTCATATAAATCCCCACTGACTCATATTATCAAGAGGAGGGATAATGTCAACTTTGAAACAGAAAGCTAAATTTCCCTGTGCAACAACCTGGGCTTCTACCATTTACCACTAGGGTGCTCTGCCTCTGACAAGGGTTTGTATTGTTTGAAGCGAAAGAAAATGGGAAAATTGAAAAATCTTGAAAATTTTACAGCTGTGTCGATTAAACCTAGTTTCTATAGATGAAACAATGGGCTTCAGGAGATGAAACAAAATTAACATCAAGTGAGTATAGAAATAATTAGTCTTACTAAAATTTTTATTTTTAATGAAATTTTATATATACTTTCCAATAAAATTATTTCAATTGTGTGAATGTCTTACAGTTATGAGAGAATGTGGTTTTTAGGATACTTTGAAGATTTCAACAAAATTGAATATTTATTATGGCACTGAATGACTATTAAGATTTCAACCAAATTAGAAATTTATTATGGCGCTGAATGACTAAAACAGTCGCAGGGCCTGTGGCCTAAGAATTATTGTATAATCCAATCCAGCATGAAAGAGAAAAGAAAGTAGGAATTGGGGGGGGGATAGGGTATAAAGAAATGCTGCTATGACCCTGAAGTAATGTAAGGTACCTAACATGGAAAATCCTCAACAGAGTATCCGAGTATTGGCTTTTTGGAAATGGAAGGTACTGTACCAGCATTTTATGGTGGCTTTCCTTCATAATACTGATGTCATCCAGTCCAGCAATACCTATAGTAAGTCTTGTTACTTTTTTCTCTTATTGTGCTTGCATTAGGTCAGAGTTGACTTCTCTACTCTCCTTCTCTGGTGTTAGATTCATAAGCAAAGTAATCAAAGCCTGATATATTTGAATTATCTTTGCCTATCAGCTTAATTACTATTTTGGTTCTTGTAAAGCTAATCTTTAGACACTGCATTCTGCTAATAAAAATTCTATATTTTGAAGGCTAGACAAATTTTAGTTTAGTTTAGGTTAAAAGTTGTATGGAATTACTGTTAGCTGTTGTTGAACACAATAAATGTTCAGGTATAGGATGTACAATATGATATTAGTCACTTATCCAATTTTGTTAATTATTGGGACAAACTCCCAAAGCATATGACAATGTCTACTGAACTATGAAAGGTTTTTCATTTGTCTTGGATGGGCTCCTAACCTCCAGAACGGTCATTTCAAGAGGTACAAAATGACAAATTCTCAAGTAATTGGTATTATCCTAACAATAAAAACCAGAGTTCTTTACTACGGATATAGCTGTTAGCGCAAGCTGGCATAAGGCTATGAAACTTTCAAAAAGGTGTCGACAATCAGTCCAGTTGTTATGAGTGGTAGCGGGGCGAAGCACCCTCCCCCCTATTCATACCCGGGACTTTACATGGATACTTGATGGGGTTAAGGTAGGAGTAAAGAACTCGGTTTGTATAGTTAGGAAAAATAAAAATTACTTCCAAATTTATAATTTGTTCCAACACAAATACAAACTTTTTATTCTTTACTATGGAAACTTGCCTCTTAGGTGGGTGGAAGTCCCTTCATCTGGCTAAACCTTATTGACCCAGGATAGCTGCATGATAACGCGAGAGATCCTGACACCTCGAAAACCGATGGCTTGACAATACCAGTGGATTAATGGTCTGTGCAAAAGTAATTGTGAGCATAAGACTTTAACTGTGATTGTCATGGCCTAAGTATATTTTGCAGGGTTTGTGAAAACACATAAAAGGGACCAGACATCTTAACTCCCCTTGCAAGGATATTGGGGTTGTATATATTCTAGCTACCAGCAGTATGGGGCATATTGTACCTGCAGTCGAACAGATGCAGTTGACACAGTCGTCGGATGCTGTGCCCCAAGAGAATGGAAGAACTGAAAAGGGCCAGTTATTTCATTTGCATTTATCCCAGACTAACACCATAACCTCTATCCAAGAACAACTGCTAATAGTCCTATGAGGAGTTGAGATAGCTACATTACTCTCTGTGCAGCTACCACATGGGCTATCAAAATAGGGTCCTGTGTGTGCATCTTTAGGTAGTGGGTAATGATAGTAAATTGTCTCTTCCATACGCCACATTAGTAGTGCTTGCATAACAGAAAAGTTCTTCTGTCCGTGCTGACAAGCAAGTGCTTGATTCGTGGGCAAGATCCACGAAGGGGCCGGGTCGCTTCGAGGGGGGCGGGTCACCTCAAGGGTGCCGGGTTTCCACAAGGAGACTGGGTCAGTAAGAGGGCAACCCAAGCCCGGTCGCCATGAGGGTGCCACCCGAGTCCGGTCACCACAAGTGTGCCACCCGAGCCCGGTCGCCATGAGGTTACCACCCAATCCCGGTTGCCACCTGACCCTGATCACCAAAAGGGGACCACACGAGCCTGGTGGTCACGAGAGGGTACTCGAGCCCGACCGCCACGAAGGGGGCCACCCAAGCCCAGCCGCCATGGGGGCTGCCACCCGAGCCCGGCCACCACAAGAGGTTCACCCAAGCCCAGTCTCCACAAGGGGGCCACCCAACCTCGGTCACCTTGAGGGGCCACCTGAGCATGTTCGCCACTAAGGGCCACCCGAGCATGTTTGCCACTATGGGCCACCCGAGCCCAGTCACCACGAGGGGCCACCCGAACCTGGTCGCCACAAGGGGCCACCTAAGCCCAGTAGCCTCGAGGGACCACCCATGCCCTGTCGCCTCGAGCTGGCCGGTTCGCCACGAGGGGCGCTGGTCACCTCGAGGGGGCCGGGTTGCCACAAGGAGACTGGGTCAGCAAGAGGGGCCAACCAAGCCCAGTCTTCACGAAGGGTTCCACCTGAGCCTGGTCACCACAAGGGTGCCACCCGAGCCCGGTCACCATGATGGTGCCACCCAAGCCCGGTCGCTACGAGGTTGCCACCCAAGCCCGGTTGCTACGAGGTTGCCACCCAACCCCGGTCGCCACGAGGTTGCCACCTGACCCTGGTCACCACAAGGGTGCCACCCGAGCCCAGTCACCATGATGGTGCCACCCAAGCCCGGTCGCTACGAGGTTGCCACCCAAGCCCGGTTGCTACGAGGTTGCCACCCAACCCCGGTCGCCACGAGGTTGCCACCTGACCCTGGTCACCACAAGGGGACCACCCGAGCCCGGTCGCCAAGAGGGGGCCACCCGAGCCCGGTTGCCAAGAGGTGGCCACCCAAGCCCGATCGTCACAAGGGGGCCACCCGAGCCCGGTCGTCGCGAGAGGGCTACCCTAGCCTGGTCACCATGAGGGGACCACCCGAGCCTGGTCGCCACGAGGGGACCACTCAAGCCTGGTGGCCACCAGTGGGCTACCTGAGCCCGGTCGCCACGAGGGTGCCACCCGAGACCGGTTACCACGAGGAGCCACCCGGACCCAGTCGCCATGATGGGGACACTTGAGCTTGGTTGCCATGATGGGGCCACCCAAGCCCCGTCGCCAAGATGGGGCCATCCGAGCCCGGTTGCCACGGGAAGGTGACCCGAACCAGTCGGTGCGAGGGGAGACTCAAGCCCAGTCACCAAGATGGGCAACCCAAGCCCAGTTGCCACAAGGGGATACCCAAGCCTAGTCGCCATGAGGGGGCCACCCGAGCACGGTTGCCACGAGGGGCCAACTTAGCCTGGTCGCCACGAAGGGGCCATCTAAGCCCGGTCGCCACGAGGGGGCCACCTGAGCCCAGTCGCCACGAGGGGCCCACCCGAGCCCGGTCGCCATGAGAGGGCCACCTGAGCCTGGTCGCCAGGAAAAGGCAACCCGAACCCATCGCCATGAGGGGGCCACCGAACCCGGTTGGAGGGGCCACCTGAGCCCGTTCGAAAGGGCCACCTGAGCCCTGTTGAAGGGGCCACCCGATCCTGGCCGCGACCAGGGGACCACCCGAGCCCAGCCGCCATGAGGGGGCAATCAAGCCCGGCCGCCACGAGGGGGCCACCCAAGCCCGGCCGCCACAAGGGGGCCACCCAAGCTCAGTCGCCACAAGGGGGCCACCCAAGCCTGGTCGCCACGAGTGGGTCCCCCAACCTTGGTCACCTGGAGGGGCCACCCAAGCCTGTTCGCCACAAGGGAGCCACCCAAGCCCAGTCGCCACAAGGGGGCCACCCAAACCCAGTCGCCACAATGGCCCACCCAAGCCCGGTAGCCTTGAGGGGGCCTCCCATGCCCAGTCGCCACGAGCGGGCGGGCCACAAGGGGGCCACCCAAGCCTGGTCACTACGAGGGCCCACCCAAGCCCGGTCACCACGAGGGGGCCACCCAAACCCAATCGCCACGAGGGGGCCACCCAAGCCCAGTCGCCACAAGGGGGCCACCCAAACCCAATCGCCACGAGGGGGCCACCCAAGCCCGGTCGCCACGAGGGGGCCACCCAAGCCGGGTCACCACGAGGGGGCCACCCAAGCCCGGTCGCCACAAGGTTACCACCCAATCCCGGTTGCCACAAGGTTGCCACCTGACCCTGATCACCAAAAGGGGACCACACGAGCCTGGTCGTCACGAGAGGGTACTCGAGCCTGACCGCCACGAAGGGGGCCACCCGAGCCCAGCCGCCATGGGGGCCGCCACCCGAGCCCGGCCACCACAAGAGGTTCACCCAAGCCCAGTCTCCACAAGGGGGCCACCCAACCTCGGTCACCTTGAGGGGCCACCTGAGCATGTTCGCCACTGAGCATGTTCGCCACTATGGGCCACCCGAGCATGTTTGCCACTATGGGCCACCCGAGCCCAGTCACCACGAGGGGCCACCCGAACCCGGTCGCCACAAGGGGCCACCTAAGCCCAGTAGCCTTGAGGGACCACCCATGCCCTGTCGCCTCGAGCTGGCCGGTTCGCCACGAGGGGCGCTGGTCACCTCGAGGGGGCCGGGTTGCCACAAGGAGACTGGGTCAGCAAGAGGGGCGCTGGTCACCTCGAGGGGGCCGGGTTGCCACAAGGAGACTGGGTCAGCAAGAGGGGCCAACCAAGCCCAGTCTTCACGAGGGTTCCACCTGAGCCCGGTCACCACAAGGGTGCCACCCGAGCCCGGTCACCATGATGGTGCCACCCAAGCCCGGTCGCTACGAGGTTGCCACCCAAGCCCGGTTGCTACGAGGTTGCCACCCAACCCCGGTTGCCACGAGGTTGCCACCTGACCCTGGTCACCACAAGGGTGCCACCCGAGCCCGGTCACCATGATGGTGCCACCCAAGCCCGGTCGCTACGAGGTTGCCACCCAAGCCCGGTTGCTACGAGGTTGCCACCCAACCCCGGTCGCCACGAGGTTGCCACCTGACCCTGGTCACCACAAGGGGACCACCCGAGCCCGGTCGCCAAGAGGGGGCCACCCGAGCCCGGTTGCCAAGAGGTGGCCACCCAAGCCCGATCGTCACAAGGGGGCCACCCGAGCCCGGTCGTCGCGAGAGGGCTACCCTAGCCTGGTCACCATGAGGGGACCACCCGAGCCTGGTCGCCACGAGGGGACCACTCAAGCCTGGTGGCCACCAGTGGGCTACCTGAGCCCGGTCGCCACGAGGGTGCCACCCGAGACCGGTTACCACGAGGAGCCACCCGGACCCAGTCGCCATGATGGGGACACTTGAGCTTGGTTGCCATGATGGGGCCACCCAAGCCCCGTCGCCAAGATGGGGCCATCCGAGCCCGGTTGCCACGGGAAGGTGACCCGAACCAGTCGGCGCGAGGGGAGACTCAAGCCCAGTCACCAAGATGGGCAACCCAAGCCCAGTTGCCACAAGGGGATACCCAAGCCTAGTCGCCATGAGGGGGCCACCCGAGCACGGTTGCCACGAGGGGCCAACTTAGCCTGGTCGCCACGAAGGGGCCATCTAAGCCCGGTCGCCACGAGGGGGCCACCTGAGCCCAGTCGCCACGAGGGGCCCACCCGAGCCCGGTCGCCATGAGAAGGCCACCTGAGCCTGGTCGCCAGGAAAAGGCAACCCGAACCCATCGCCATGAGGGGGCCACCGAACCCGGTTGGAGGGGCCACCTGAGCCCGTTCGAAAGGGCCACCTGAGCCCTGTTGAAGGGGCCACCCGATCCTGGCCGCGACCAGGGGACCACCCGAGCCCGGCCGCCACGAGGGGGCCACCCAAGCCCGGCCGCCACAAGGGGGCCACCCAAGCTCAGTCGCCACAAGGGGGCCACCCAAGCCTGGTCGCCACGAGTGGGCCCCCCAACCTTGGTCACCTTGAGGGGCCACCCAAGCCTGTTTGCCACAAGGGGGCCACCCAAGCCCAGTCGCCACAAGGGGGCCACCCAAACCCAGTCGCCACAATGGCCCACCCAAGCCCGGTAGCCTTGAGGGGGCCTCCCATGCCCAGTCGCCACGAGCGGGCGGGCCACAAGGGGGCCACCCAAGCCTGGTCACTACGAGGGCCCACCCAAGCCCGGTCACCACGAGGGGGCCACCCAAACCCAATCGCCACGAGGGGGCCACCCAAGCCCAGTCGCCACAAGGGGGCCACCCAAACCCAATCGCCACGAGGGGGCCACCCAAGCCCGGTCGCCACAAGGGGGCCACCCAAGCCGGGTCACCACGAGGGGGCCACCCAAGCCCGGTCGCCACGAGGGGGCCACCCAAACCCAATTGCCACGAGGGGGCCCTCCGAACTTGGTCGCCATAAAGGGGACCACACGAGCCTAGTCGTCACGAGGGGATACTCAAGCCTGGTCGTCACGAGGGGGTACTCAAGCCCGGCCGCCACGAGGGGGCCACCCGAGTCCGGCCACCATGAGGGCGCCACCCGAGCCCGGCCACCACAAAGGGGCCACCCAAGCCCAGTCACCACAAGGGGGCCACCCAACCCCGGTAGCCATGAGGGGGCCATACAAGCCCAGTTGCCACGAGGGGGCCTGGTCGCTAAGAGGGGGGCGGGTCACCTCAAGGGTGCTGGGTTGCCACAAGGAGACTGTGTCAGTAAGAGGGCAACCCAAGCCCGGTCGCCATGAGGGTGCCACCCGAGCCCGGTCACCACAAGGGTGCCACCCGAGCCCGGTCGCCATGAGGTTACCACCCAATCCCGGTTACCACGAGGTTGCCACCTGACCCTGATCACCAAAAGGGGACCACACGAGCCTGGTCGTCACGAGGGGGGTACTCGAGCCCGACCGCCACGAATGGGGCCACCCGAGCCCAGCCGCCATGGGGCCGCCACCCGAGCCCGGCCACCACAAGGGGTTCACCCAAGCCCAGTCTCCACAAGGGGGCCACCCAACCTCGGTCACCTTGAGGGGCCACCCGAGCATGTTCGCCACTATGGGCCACCCGAGCCCAGTCACCACGAGGGGCCACCCGAACCCGGTCGCCACAAGGGGCCACCTTATCACGGTAGCCTCGACGGGCCACCCATGCCCTGTCGCCACGAGGAGCTAGGTCGCCTCGAGCTGGCCGGTTCGCCACGAGGGGCGCTGGTCACCTCGAGGGGGCCAGGTTGCCACAAAGAGACTGGGTCAGCAAGAGGGGCCAACCAAGCCCAGTCGCCACGAGGGTTCCACCCGAGCCCGGTCACCACAAGGGTGCCACCCGAGCCCGGTCACCATGATGGTGCCACCCTAGCCCGGTCGCTACGAGGTTGCCACCCAAGCCCGGACGCTACGAGGTTGCCACCCAACCCCGGTCGCCACAAGGTTGCCACCTGACCCTGGTCACCACAAGGGGACCACCCGAGCCCGGTCGCCAAGAGGGGGCCACCCGAGCCCGGTTGCCAAGAAGGGGCCACCCAAGCCCGATCGTCACAAGGGGGCCACCCGAGCCCGGTCGTCGCGAGAGGGCTACCCTAGCCTGGTCACCATGAGGGGACCACCCGAGCCTGGTCGCCACAAGGGGACTACTCAAGCCTGGTGGCCACCAGTGGGCTACCTGAGCCCGGTCGCCACGAGGGTGCCACCCGAGATCGGTTGCCACGAGGAGCCACCCGGACCCAGTCGCCATGATGGGGACACTTGAGCTTGGTTGCCATGATGGGACCACCCAAGCCCCGTCGCCAAGATGGGGCCATCCGAGCCCGGTTCCCACGGGAAGGTGACCCGAACCAGTCGGCGCGAGGGGAGACTCAAGCCCAGTCACCAAGAGGGGCAACCCAAGCCCAGTTGCCACAAGGGGATACCCAAGCCCGGTCGCCACGAGGGGGCCACCCGAGCACGGTTGCCACGAGGGGCCACCTGAGCCCGTTCGCCATGAGGGGGCCACACAAGCCCGGTCGCCATCAGGGGGCCGCCCGGAATCAGTCACCACGATTGGGCCACCTGAGCCCATTCGCCACGATAGGGCCATCTGAGCCTGGTCGCCACAAGGGGGCCACCCGAGCTTGGTCGCCACGAAGGTGCCACCTGAGCTTGGTCACCACGAAGGTGCCACCTGACCCCGGCCGCCACGAAGGTGCCACCCGAGCCCAGTCGCCACGAAGGTGCCACCAGAGCCCAGTCGCCACGAAGGTGGCACCCGAGCCCAGTCGCCACGAAGGTGCCACCTGAGCACGGTCGCCACAAGGGTGCCGCCATGACAGGGCCACCCTGACCCAGTCGCAATGACCGGGCCACCCGAGCTTGGTCCCCTCAAGGGGGCCACCCAAGCCTGGTACCCACGAGGGGGCCACCCGAGCCTGGACGCCACGAGGGGCCCAACAGAGCCCGGTCGCCATGAAGGTGCCACCTGAGCCCAGTCACCATGAGGGTGCAACCTGAGCTCGGTCACCTTGAGGGTGCCACCTAAGCCCAGTTGCCATGATGGAGCCACCAGAGCCCGGTTACCTCGAGGGGGCCACCCTGGCCCAGTCGCCACAAGGTCACCCAGACCCAGTCGCCACGATGGGGCCACCCGAGCCTGGTCGCCACCAGGGCCCAGTTGGTACGGGTAGGCGACCCGACAAGGGGGCCACCCGAGCCCGGACCCGTCCGCCATGAACAAGGCACCCGAGCCTGGTCGCCACAAGGGGGCCACCCGAGCCCGGTCGCCACGAGAGGACCACTCAAGCCCGTTTGCCACCAGCAGGCTACCTGAGCCCAGTTGCCATGAGGGTGCCACCCAAGACCGGTCGCCACGATGGGGCCCTCCAGACCCAGTCGCCGCGATTTGACCTCTCGAGCCTGGTTGCCATGATGGCGCCACCCAAGCCCCGTCGCCAAGATGGGGCCAACCACCTGAGCCCGGTCGCCACGTGGGGGCCATATAAGCCCGGTCGCGATGAAGGGCCATAAAAGCCCAGTCGCGACGAAGGGCCATACAAGCCCGGTCGCCACGAAGGTGCCACCTGAGCCCGGTCGCCATGAAGGTGCTACCTGAGCCCAGTCGCCACGAGGGTGCCACCTGAGCCCGGTTGCCAGGAGGGTGCCACCTGAGCCCGGTCGCCACGAGGGAGCCAACTGAGCCTGGTCGCCACGAGGGAGCCAACTGAGCCCAGTCGCCACGAGAGGGCCACACACGCGCGGTCGCCACGAAGGTGCCACCTGAGCCCAGTCGCTACGAAGGTGCCACCCGAGCTCAGTCGCCACGAGGGTGCCACCTAAGCCCGGTCACCACAAGGGTGCCACCTAAGCCCGGTCACCACGAGGGTGCCACCCTGACCCAGTCGCCACGACGGGGCCACCCCAGCTTGGTCGCCATGAGTGGGGCACCTGAGCCCGGTCCACCTAAGCCCATCCGCCACGAGGGGGCCACCCGGACCCAGTCCCCACAATGGGGCCACCCGAGCCTGGTCGCCACGATGGGGCCACATGGGCGCTGTTGCCACGTGATGGCGACCCAAATTGGTCGCTACAAGGGGCGACTCAAGCCTGGTCGCCACAGGGGGCCACGCAAGCCCGATTTCCACGAGGGAGCCACCCTAGCCCGGTCGCCGCTAGGAGGCCACCCGAGCCCTGTCGCCACGAAGGTGCCACCCAAGCCCGGTCGCCATGAGGGGCCAACTGAGCCCGTCGCCACGATGGTGCCACCCAAGCCCGGTCGCTTCAAAGGCCCTGTCGCCTCGAGGGGGCTGCGTCGCCACGAGGGGGACACCCGAGCCCAGTCGCCCTTAGTGGGCCACCCAACCCCTGTCGCCACTAGGGGCCACCCGAGCCCGGTCGCCACGAGAGGCCACCCGAGCCCAGTCGCCACGAGAGGCCACCCAAGCCCGGTCGCCACGAGAGGCCACCCGAGCCCGGTCGCCACGATGGGGCCATCTGATTGCTAAGAAGAGGCGAGTTGATGGCTAGAAAAGCAACCCGAGATGAAGAATTGAGCTTTGATTGCTAGGAAGGAGCGACCCAATCGCAAGGGCGAAGCGACCCTATCGCCATGTAGAAGCAGCCCAAAAATGCAACCCGATCGCAAGGAAGAAGTAACCTGATCGCTAGGAATGAGCAACCCCATCATTACGAAGAAGCGACCCAATCGCTAGAAAGAAGCGACCCGAAAGCTAGGAAGAAGAGACTCGAGGGCTAGAAAAGCGACCCGAGCCAAAGAATCAAGCTTTGATCTCTAGGAAGGAGCAACCCTATGGCTATGTAGAATTGGCTTGATAGCTTTGTAGAAGCGGCCTGATTGCTTGAAAGAAGCGACTCGATCACTAGGAAGAAGCGACTCGATAGCTAGGAAGAAGCGACTCGATAGCTAGGAAGAAGCGACTTGATTGCTAAATAAGCAACCCGAGCTGACCAATAGAATCAAGCTTTGATTGCTAGGAAGAAGCAATCTGATTGCTAATAAAAGCGTAAAGCAACATGATCACTAGAAAGTAACTCAATTTCTAGGAAAAAGGGACCAAATTGTTAGGAAGAAGAGACCAAATCACTATGTACAAGCGTTTCGACAATTAAGCTCAAGCTTCAAGATTACTAGGAAGAAGCGAACCGATCACTAAGAAGCAGCTACCTGATTGCTGGGAAAGCAACAACCATACCCAATCACTAGAAGAAGCAACCTGAATGCTAGACTTGAGCAACTGTATCGCTAAAAAGTGACCCAATTACTGTACTAGAAAGAAGCGACCCACTCTCTAGGAAAAAAGTGCGACCTGCTCACTTGGAAAAACGCAACCCGATTGCTTGGGGGAAAAAAAAAAAACCCGATTAATAGAAAAATGGGACCCAATTACTAGGAAAAGTGACCTGAAACCAATCGCTAGAATCATAAGGCTAAAGAAAGACTGGATTCCTTGAAAAAAAGCAACACGCTTGCTAAATACAAACGCCCAATTGCTAGATACAGCCGCCTGATCACTAAGCAAGTCAGGCGATCGGTCGTAAATCAACTGCTTCTAATAAGTGAGGCTGAAACATTGGATGAACAGCACTTGCAAAGACCCAAATTGCTTCACACGTGTCTGCCAATGGAACAGATTTCCTCTTCAGAGGTTTTTTTATCATTATTCCTTCTATCATTTTGTGAATGCATTCGCTCAACATGCGAGATTAGTCTCATGTCTCTAACCACGGCCAAGGTCAAAAGTGAAAGAGGTACGAGTGAGCCTGTGGGTGGGTTGCTTCTCCTTCCCCAACGCTGGTGACAAACGGAACAGGTGTTGTCACCTATGCACTATGTATATTCATAATAAAGAACGTAAGGTATGTATTTGTGTTGGAACAAAGTTGTTTTCATAAAAGAACATCTCTCGAAACCTGAATCATACAGGTGAGGAGGAATCTCGCCTATGCTCTAAAATTTTATGCGCTAAGTCATGCTAACCATACTTAAACATCAAGCCTGTTTGGCAATGATATTAGCTAAGTTATGGTAAAACAAGACAGAGAAGGATATTGGGAAAAACAAAATATGTTTCACTTTTATTTAGATATTCATTCAGTCAAGAGAAGTAACCCATCAAGAAAAAAATATGTAATTCAATCAGAATTTTAAAACAATTAACAGTGAAGAAGTACGAGTTTGCTATCTGTTCACATAAGAACAATGACGAGAATTAGGAAAATCCTTTAAATAAATATTTGAGTACAGTATACATTCATACTTCTTAACTATACTAGAGAAAACAGGAAGCAACAGAATTAATTTCATATGGATGGTATTAGGTCTAATGAATTAAAACTGTTCTTAAACTAAATAACAAAGTATCAGGTTGAATTATTATGATCTCTTAATTATCACCTTCACAACGACAAATTTGTGCCACTAATTTCCAGTTGGTTGTATGTGTGCAAAAAGAAAGGGACAACATCTAGTAGGATTCTTTGAAAATTACAAGTATGAATTAACTCTAATTTCTAATATAAATTATTTTACAAAATAATTACTCAATCTATTGAGGTCAACTAATAAATAGAAAGAATGGGTTACCATTTGTTAAGAAATTTTTAGATTATTCAATTTTTCATTGTTGTATTTCAGGAAGGGTGATAAGAATTTGAATTAACCAAGGCCTATTGACGGAATTATTCAACGACTTCCTACTCAGCGATAAGCAAGTACTATTTCTTTTGTTTTGCAACATCACCAATTCCACTATCTACCCAATCTTGAGTAGTTTAGTTACTCCACGTCATAACAGTAGTGAATCACAAAATTTCTAACAGCATCATAGAAAATTCACCTAAACCATCTACTGTACTTATCAGTCTAGCAATATTCCTCAATAAACTTGCCATTTCTTATAATAGTATTCCCCTCTGCACTGAAGTAACACTCCAAGAGAGCTACAAATGAAAATTCATTTTAAAACTGGGAATGATAGCACACAACTTGTATTGAATGACAATAGCCGACCATTTTAAACCTCTTTATATCAACAATTATTTTTCTTTATGCTTCAATTAGTACCTTCCTAAAAAAAAATTGTAATTTAAAGATAAGTAGCATGTCAAAGTGAAACTTTTAAACTTATTTATCAAAGAAAAATGCCTTAAATAATTACTGTACCATATTTCTAGGATGATTTTCTGTAAAGACACACCATAGACTCTACAGGTTTCCTTTGAAAAAATATTTTCATGGCAAATTACTCATTCATTCACTACGTTTTACATGGTAAAAATACAAGACAAAATACAGCAGTCACATACAGCAAATATAAAATCACATTCATATACAAGCTCCATAAGCCTGTATAAATTACTTACAAATATACTGTATTGAACAGTGAAAACCACATTTTTATCCTTGCTTGTCAAATAAATCCCAAACTAACATCATTTTTTTCAAAATTCCAGACTAGAAAACAGCCTTCAAAATGTTTTCAGTGAGGATAATGCAACTATATCTACAAGACACATTAGTTAACTCCGCAAAGTTTGGAATCACGTGAGGAGCAAGAGTCGACAACCTCTCTAAACTAACTTTCCCACCCTGACTCAATTACATAGCAACCAAATCTCATTTTCTAGTGGCAAGAGCATTGGCTAACCAGTCCATAGATTGGTCAAGACCTTCACCCTTAATAGCTGAAGTTTTGAAAATCTGGAAAGTTCTTGTCCTTAACGCATCCAAACCAAGCGCTGTATGGACTTCAGCAACTGTCATAGCTCCTTCCATATCTTGTTTGTTGGCTAGAACCACTAATATAGCTGATTTCAGTTCTTCTTCCTAAAAAATATTACAACAGAAGCACCTTAATACTGCAATAAATTTCAAATATAAAAAGTACAAAATGGGTACTGTAGCATGTATTGCAATCTGATAGTACTGAATCATATTGCACTATTTAGAAAAAAAAACACACAACAGTGGCAACATAATCATTGAGAAGGGATATCAAACATAATCATTGAGAAGGGATATCATACCTACCCAATAATTTTAATGACCACGTTAATATTTGGTTTAACCTCCTATATTTGTCTGAATGAAGTTTAGATATTATTTAGAAAATTATACTTTTTGAAAACTAAATAATTGGGTAAGTTGCAAATTAAGTAGATTCTATAATTTTTGAAAACTTAAAGTTGCAAATTAAGAACATTCTACAAAATTTCTTTCATTGACCTGTTTCCAAAAATTAACATTTGTTGTGGATCAAATTTTTGACATACTGTCTAAACAAAAGTTATACGTACATATATATAGGGGATAGGGTCACATGGGCTATTCATTAAATATCCATGGGTCAGACAGAAGTGACCAATTCTAAGAGTCAAAACTGCTCCAACGTATCCTTCATTCTAATATGAATACAGTAATTAAAGTTCAGTACTGGAATGGATATGTTTCAATTTGTAACTCTTGGGTTAATTTTCCTTATATATCCTGTTATTTATTGACGGGTTTCAGAGATGTTATACAGTACAGTCCTTAACCAAAATATCTTGATCAGATTATTAATTTACTTTGATGCCTACATGAAGACAAATTTAAAATATTTAAAAATTTTTACCATTTGCATAGAATTTCAGAAGTAAAAACTTAGATTTGTAATAAAATGGTTATTTTTGTATTCATGTATTCAAAGTTTTAACACGCTTTCATAGAACTTCTATAGTAGTGGGAAAATTATAATTTTAATAAAGAAATTTACTCACATGACGTTCATATTGCTTCTTACCCCTAACATTTTAAAATTATCTCATTTTCTATTGGTTCAAACAATAAATACCCTTAACATAGGCATAGACCCCCAAGCAGTAAGTGACAGGAGACCCCCAAGCAGTAAGTGACAGGAAGTCCAGGATGTCACATAGGAAATTACAGCTTTCAATTTGGGAGGAGAGTGGCACGTATATGAACATCAGGTGAAATAAGAAATTTTATTACTATATTTAAAATTCTGATTATTTCTATGAACTTCCCCTGACGTTCATATTGCGGACTCCCACATTGTTGGAGAAGGGTAAATTCGGTAAACCGTTGAGCTGCTGCAAAATCTTTTCCAAACAAATATTTTAACAACAAAAAATCAAGAAAGTAGGTGTGCTCCAAATATTATGTCCCTTCACTCTCAAGCACTGATGATTTTTTAAACCAATTGCTTGTGTACTTCTGTGTTCAAATTTTGAAAAGGAATGTCAGAACACTTATAATAAGTAGATAATTATGGCCCCTCAGCCCACAGAAAAAATAGGACTTCCTCTATTACAGTGTTTGAACAAATACAACTGTAAGGCTCTTACTGAACAAAAAACTATTTCTACTGTAAGGTCTTTATCCAGTTTTAGTGAAAGGATATGCAAAAATGGAGGCAGATAGTCATAAAAACATTTTCAATCTTAAGGAAGGTAGAAGCACCAAGATTATATTGTTCCCCAAGGTCTACCTTGATCGACAACTCTTTCAATTAATTTATGCATGTACCAGAAGCTAAAGCCAACAGCACGCTAAGCTTTTACCGAATAGGGTAGATGCCGTAATTAAGTTGGGGGTAAAACTGGGTAGTCCAGGCCTGAGTTATTTACTCTGATTCCACAACTAAGTTTATTTCTGAGCTACAAGAAGAGAAGTTATTGGTCTTATTCACCACATAAACCAATTGAGTTACATTTTGTATAGTTGAGCTACAACTATCTCTGCATACTTGGAAGAAAAATTAAAGTTAGTTTATCGTAAGATTTCTAAAAACATTGATCCTGTTTACATCTAGAATGTTTGTGTTGTGCATAGGCTGAGGCTTATGGCCAAAATGTTAAGCTTATGTAGCGGCATTTCCCGGGGTATTTAGAAGTAACTAAGCACCTCCAGAAGGATTTACAGCTCATGCATTTAATGCATTAGAAAATTAACCTTTTATCATTTTTAACTGTACAGTAATTGTTACCTAAATACAGATAATCCAATATAATTTTTTTTTTCTTTTTACAGTTCTACTCGTAATGATACTAACAACCTAAGTGTAAGAAATTACAACACTAAAGTAAATCCATGAAGAATAACAGGCCTAGGTTGCAAGCTAAAGAAAATGCCCTGTTATCTGGAGTGACGAAGAGATGTAACTTGTGCTGATACCACACCATTAACAAAAAACTTGAAGAGGGTCTACAATAAAAATATCATTTTCCAAAACAAACAGATATTGCTTTAAACACACTTGCTTTATTGAGAAGTGGTATATACTGATCCATCTACCATACTCTGTCCTCTGAATCATAATCTAGATGTCCTATAAAGCAACACGAATAGCAGAATTGCAAGTACAGAAAACCCAATATAAGATTTTTTTTTTATTACAGCCAGACTTGTAAAGGTACTAACAACCCGAGAATAATAAAATACCACACCGAAGTAAACCTGTGATGAAAACGCACCATCATCTGGAGTGATCACGTCATGCAACCTACCAACTGAGCTGAAACATCACCAATAACAAACAATTTTAAGGCATCAGCTATGTGAAATGCCATTTCCCACACTAAAGCAAAATTGTTTAAATTCATTTAGTTTAGCGAGAGGTGAGATAGTATTGTAGTAATGCATGATTGAGCTGCAGAAGGAAAAATGTAGACACACTGAGACGACGAGAGGGACTGAACTCTGCAAGGCGCAGTGAACCTTCTGAACCCTTACAGAAGGAACCCTAAGTAACTAGACCTGACTAATGAAGTTAGGTTAGTTCAAACGATGAGGAAGGCAAGATAATTAAATAAATTAAAAACTAAACAGGTTTATCACTAAGTTGGCTGGTAAGTGAGCATGACATGTCATATCATCGTCTACTCTATAAATAAAAAACCTCTATTTAACTGACCAGACCAGGCAATGCTTAAGTTGTTGACTAGGCAAGAAGCGCCGTTTCAACATGATATGGCTGTTGACTTCTATCTCTGTAATTACCCTTGACAAAAATTACGCTGTTACCACTGCGCAGTGTATACTCTAATTTTCCACAAATGTTAACTAGTAACATAATTGCTAATAGGCACCATGAGATACTGTCCTATTCACAGAGGATACTTAAACTCTGTGCTTTCCTTGTGTAGAAAGCTGACCAAACGATTATTGAATTAAAATACCATAAAAACTTATGTTGTAAAACTTTAGTTGAAACTTCGTCAAGCCCATCAGAGTTTTCAAGAAATCATACAATATGACATGCCAACCACATAAGTAATATGAGACTAATGAGAAGCGGAGGGATATTAGGATTTTCTGGCTCACCATTTAGCCGTCTTACAGAGAGATTACAGTAGAATTGTGGAATGCGAGGGTTTAGCAGCAGAAGGAACTAAATTATGTAAAGAATTTGAGGGTCTGTGTCAGGCATTTGAACCTGTAGCGTGCAGCTTACTTTCAGAACTCTTACTGAATGAAATGCTAATATTAGATTGACATCGGGAGTTTAGGTTCAGTTTGGCAATAGGGTGTGTGAATGACCAGAATTACCATTAGTACAGAATGAAAGGGGATTTGCTGGACTAATGAAGTTTAACAAAGGAATAAAGTTTTATCAATAGATTGTGAAGCTCATGACTATCGAAATATGATTGAACTTGTATTGCCCAAAGGTGGAGGCATGTCATAATTGTCATCCTCCCAGCTATTATAGAACCATAAATATAACAAGGGAAAATACTACAAAAGATCTGAAACTGGGATAAACTGTGTATCACTTGCATTACAATCCCAAATAAAAAAAAACAACTAGTTAGCTTGTAGCAAAGTGGAAGTTTGGAGCAGTAGAATAAATGTTACTATTGTTTTAATTGATAATTGTGGTTAATTATATAATGAAAATTAATTACAACTCCATATTCGCAGACAATCGAGAAATAAATAAGTCATCACTTCCTCTGTAAACAATGAGCCAAGCCTTTTCAGCACCAAGGAATTTCTGAAACACTAGCACTAACTGCACAGTAAATCCTTCTGATAACATTTCACATATTCTTATCCACAAGTGCCACGAGTAAAATATCTTGCAGACCCTTCATTCTTATTATTATTGTAAGCTAAGCTACTACCTTAATTGGAAAAGCAGGATAAGCCAAAGGCTCCAATAGGGAAAAATAGCCCAGTGAGGAAAAGAAACAAGGAAATAAATAAACTACAACAGGAGTAATAAACAATTAAAATAAAATATTTTATGAACAGTAACATTATATCTTTCATATATAAACTATAAATACTTGAAAAAAACAAGAGGATGTGAGATATCATAAATTAGTGTACCCTCAAGCAATAGAAAACTAACCTAAGACAGTGGAAGACCGCAGTACTGAGGCTATGGCACTAGCCAAGACTAGAGGACAATGGTTTGATTTCTTTTGAGTGTCCTCCATGAAGAGCTACTTAACATAGCTAAAGAGTCTTCTACCCTTACCAAGAGAAAAGTAGCCACTGAATAATTACATTAAGTAGTTAACCGCCTTAAGCAAAGAGGAATTGTCTGGTATGCTGTCAGGTGTATAAAGAAATACAAGAATGTGGACAGAATAGGCCAGACTATTCAGTTTATATGTAGGTAAAGGAAAAATGAGCCTTAACGAGAGAGAGGGATCCTATGTAGTACTGTCTGGCTAGTCAAAGGACCCAATAACTCTCTAGCGGTAGTATCTCAACGGATGGCTGGTGCCCTCGCCAACCTACTACCTTATAAATACAGGATTTCCATTAATTAGTGTATGAATGAAGTTTGAAGAAAGCATTATATTTTAAAAAGTTAGGTAACTGATTAATGTTATAAGTGAATAATTGCTTATTGAACAGTTTGATGAAACCTTAAACCACATAGTTATTTTAACTGAAAATTATAACTATTTAATACATAACCTGAATTTCAAAGATTTATTTTATGAGGCATAATGATTGCATCTTAATGGTTTACCAAATCGTCCTCCAAGAAGAGGTCTGGTACTTGAACTACCTTGTATCAATTAGCAGTGTGTGTTAAAGAGGGTTTAAGCAATAAATGTGAACCTGAATCTCGCCTTTCTCTCAACCTAAGATGACAATCCTTTGTGTTCAAAATAAAGCTGGAAAGTTGGTTTGTAAACTGCTTTGAAAGTACTGTTTTTTCATTTGATAGAATAAGATACTTCCAAACTTGCCTTAAACCCTTTATTAGGGTATATGTAGCAATAAGGTTATGCAAAGATTAAAAATGTGGTACCGACTTACATTCATTGTCTGACTGAGTTTCCTCTTCCTCATTTACCTGATCTACAAGAAATTCTGAGAGGATATTGGCTAATTTCTCAGATCTTTTACCCTTTAGAAAAGGGGTGGCAGCAGGAACATGTAGACTTGTATAAGATTTGTATTTACTGTACTAGGTTATTGGAGATGAGAGCTAGTGACCAAGCTTTGCAGTGAACAGTGAATACTGTTGTGTGAAACATTTAGAAAATGATCAAAATTAGTTGAAACTTTCAGAATTTAAAGGAATCATACGATATGACATGCCATCCACATAAGCAACATGAGACTTTTTAATTAAGGAATCATATGATATGACATGCCATCCACATAAGCATCATGAGACTTTTTATAACTAGTAGGTTGGCTAGGCCACCAGCCACCCATTGAGATACTACCACTAGACAGTTATGGGGTCTTTCAACTGGCCAGACAGTACTACACTGGATCCTTCTCTCTGGTTACGATTCATTTTCCCTTTGCCTACACACTGAATAGTCTGGCCTATTCTTTACATATCCTCTTCTGTCCTCATACACCTTGCAACACATATTACCAAACAATTCTCCTTCACTCAAGGGGTTACTGCACTGTAATTGTTCAGTGCCTACTTTCCTCTTGGTAATGGTAGAAGAGACTTCAGCTATGGTAAGCAACTCTTCTAGGAGAAGGATACTCCAAACTCAAACCACTGTTCCCTAGTCTTGGGTAGTGCCATAGCCTCTGTACCATGGTCTTCCACTGTCTTGGGTTAGAGCTCTCTTGCTTAGAGGTACACTCGAGCATACTATTCTATATTTCTCTTCCTCTTGTTTGGTAAAGTTTTATAGTTTATATAGGAGATATTTATTTTAATGTTACTCTTCTTAAAATGTTTTATTTTCCTTTTTTCCTTTCTTCACTGAGCTATTTTCCCCGTTGGAGCCCCTGGGCTTGTAGCGTCCTGCTTTTTCAACTAGGGTTGTGGCTTGGCAGGTAATAATAATAAAGAGTGAGAACAGCTTACTTTAGCAGGGGATATTAGGATCAGACCAACCTGCTTGATCTTCTGCCTCACAATCTAGTTTAGTCTTATAAAGCAACTAGAGTTGTGAAACACAAAGGTTTAGCAGCAGAACAAACTGAAGAATGTAAAGATTTTGAGGCTCTGTGTGAGGCTTTCAAATCTATGGAGTAGCGTACGTTCAGAAACCTTACTGAATGAAATTCTATTAATTTATGATTATGGGAGGAAGAGTTATGTTTGACAACCGAGTTGAGAAAGACTAAAATTATTGTACCAATACTAAGGAAGGATTCACTGGAATTCTGAAATATAAACATAGGGAACAAGTGATGTTGAAAGCTTGTGAAGCTCATCACTATCGACAAAAGGCTGAACTTGTATGTTGTCTAAAGGTAGCAACATGTCAATATTGACGTCATTCCGCTATAATTTACTAGTCTAGTCTTCCCTGCACGCAAGAATAACTTAATCGTTGATCATGGAAACATTTCCCCCTTGGTGGTACTAAGAGTGAAACACATACTTCACAACAATAATTAAATATGACAAATTCGGAGATAATTTGTATTTTTCCTAACCATACAAACCTTAGCTATTTACATAGGGGTATTACTTTCGGCGTAGCTGAAATGGCGAGCCATTAGATTTTTAACGAGGGTTAACTAACCCCCTCGCGCTAGTTAGCAGGGGGTAGGGGAGGGGTAGCTAGCTACCCCTCCCCCCTCACACACTGGTGAACTGACTCACTTCGCTTAAAGGTAGGACTTGACTTAGGGGACAGGGCTGGCGGGCAAATATGTGTAAATAGCTAAGGTTTGTATGGTTAGGAAAAATACAAATTATCTCCGAATTTGTCATTTGTTCCGTAACCGAAATACAAACCACGCTATTTACATAGGGTGCCTTACCCCTTAGGAAGGGTGGAAAGTCCCCAGCCATACTGGCTTTGGCTTTACCCGGGGACTCAGAATCCGAGTGAGCAGCACTTTCAGAAAAAGTGTCCCTGCACCTCACAAGTTCCTTGCTCCGCAAGGAGCGTGCGGCCTACATAAGCTTGTGTGTGGAGGGATGAAGTGTGACTTGTCCTAGGCAGTCGACCTGAAGACCTTTAGATGGAATTCTGGACTAGGACTTTCCCAATACCACCTCGTCAGGGTATGGGAGACGCGACAGTATTATCTTTTGAGGTCAGCTATGCAGAGAACCTAGGATGCTGCTTTCCCCAAGAGAGGGGAGGATGAAGAAAGAAGTAAGGGCCAGACATACCTCTTTCATTCATGCAGTCTGACACCGGGTAACAATGCCCTCAACCTTCTGCTACTTGTCCATTAAGGAGTCTGAGGTTAGACCAGCTGTTGTGTAGCCACCACAGGCTGATAGAAAAACGTATCGAGGCTCCTGTGGGTCACGTCCTGCAGGTAGTGGGCTGTGAAGGTCGTCCGACGCTTCCAGACTCCAGTTTGTAGCACCTGCGTCACAGAGTAGTTTTCTTGAAGACCAGTGACCTTGCGATGCCTCTGACATTGTGTGCTCTAAGGCTACATGACGGAGGAGGGTCTGGATTCAGGGCGAGATGGATGGTCCTTGAATCCAGGCTGCAAAGGTATTCTTGGTGACCCTCCTCTTCGTCCTTCCTGTGCTCCCAAACAGGGCTTGCACGTGAGGACGTACTGCAGCTGTTCTTTAAGATAACACCTCCGACTCCTTACTGGGCATAGTAGGAGAAGGCCTGGGTCATCTGTTACAGAACGGAGACTCGAAATCCTGAAGGAGTCGAACCAAAGGTTTGTGACTCCAAGATCTTGAGTCTAGTAACCGACTCAGGGACGAACCCGAACGTTACCTCTCCCTATCTTCTTGAATGGGCGAAGTCGTACGAGAGACCATGAAGTACGCTGATACGCTTGGCCGAAGCCAGAGCGAGCCGGGCCACCGTCTTCTAAGTCAGGTGCCTATCAGATGCCTAGTGTAATGGTTCACAGGGAGAAGTCTTAAGATCCCTAAGAACCCGAGCCATGTTCCATGGAGGTGGTCTCACTTCCGACTGGGTGCAGGCAAGTTCGTAGCTTCGTATAAGCGAAGAAAGATCCCGCGAGGAGGAATTGTCTAACCTTAGAGCCTGAAGGCCAGGCTTGAGGCTGAGCGATAGGCTTTACCGCCGAGAGCAAAAGGCATATTTCCTCCCGCAGATGGACAATAACTCCGCTAACGCTGGAATAGTGGCATCGAGGGGAGAGATACCTCTCCCACGATACCAACCACAGAAGACTCTCCATCTCGCCTGGTGGACCCCTGCGGATGACTTCGCAGGGGTCAAGACATCCGCTCCGCGACCTGTTGCGGAACGCCTCTCTCTGTGAGGAGATGCTGGATGGACTCCAGGCGTGGAGCCGAAGCGGAGCTACGGCTTGTGGTAGATGTAGTGGTGTGGTTGCTTTAGCTCTTGTCGTGGGGGAAGCTCTCTCGGGAGTTTCATCAAGGGATGCAGAAGGTCCGGAAACCACTCTGCATGATACCATAGCGGAGCTATCAGAGTCATCGACAGGTTGACTGATAGTCTGGTCTTGTTGAGCCCCCCTTCCCCTCAGACCCAACGGCGGCAAGGCGTAGACGTCGATGTTGTCCCACCGATGTGGGTAGACATCTCGGCAGGGTGCCTTGGGGTCCGGGGCTGGGGAGAAGTACAGCGACAGCTTGAAATTCAAGGTTGTCGCGAACAGGACCACAAGCTCAGGGCTTGTTGGCTACTGGGGGTTCCAAAGACCACTCGGTACTCTCTATCTGCGATGCTCTGTTCCGACTGTCGGAGAGCATATTCCTTTGTCCGGAATGAAGCGAGCCGATAGTGGTATTGAGTGGACTTCGGGTCATCTCAGTATCTCTACTGTAAGATGGGAAGACTGTTATGAAAAGGTACCTCCCCGCTTGATGAAATAAGCAACTACCGTGGTGTTGTCACTCACAGAGTGACTCGCCGGGGCCTGTTGTAACTGTTGACGGGCCAGAATATGGCCTTCATCCCTAGCCAATTGATGTGGAGGTACCCTTCTAGTTCTGGCCATAGGCTTGAGATCCTTTGGTTCAGAACGTGCCCCCCCCCCCCTTCTTTGAGCGTCCGAGAACAGCATCAAATGCGGAGGAGGGACGAGAAGATCCACTCTCTAGCAAAGGCTTCGTAGGTCAACCACCACTGCAGGATCCCTCGTTCGGCAGGTCCCATAGGACCAGAATGTCTGGGGAATCGTAGTCTTGATTCCACCGGGACTTGAGTCACCAAAGCAGGAGACTCATCCTGAGGCGAGTGTTTGGGACTAGAGGGGTCAAGGAGGATGGTGATCTAGGAGGCGTAACCAGAAAAAGGCTGGAGACTCTCCTCGCCTGAGGAAAGGTTCTACTACTCTCCTCCGCCTTGCTATCCTGTCATCTGGTGGGAAGGCTTAACGGAGATTGGAGTCTAAAATCAAGCCTAGATATCCCAGTTGTTGCGATGGAAACAGAGAAAACTTCTCGAGATTACCATGATCCTTAGATCTTGGCAAAGTCCCAGAGGCTTGTCTCGGAGTCGAAGAAGGGTCGATACCGAAACTGCCGGGGTAGCCAGTCATCCAGAAAGCGGAGGCGGATGCCGCTCCTGTGTGGACATGAGGATTCGGGATGAACTTCCTGGTGAATGCCTGAGGTGCTGTGGAAAGATCGAAGCACAGCACCTAGAACTGGTATATCTGTTGCCTAGGCTGAATTCCAAGTACTTCCTGTAAAGACGGATGGATTGGGATCTGGAAGTACCCGTCTTTCGGATCCAGTATGTACGTGAAGTCTTGTGGTTTCCCTACAAGTCTGACCGAATCTGTTGTACCATACTGACCGAAGTTTGTACGACGAACTTGTTCAGGGCCAAGAGGACGATGGTGGGTCTCCAGCCTGCAGGCGCTTCTTACAAGAAAGTGTCATTTGAAGAACCTTGGGGGAAGCCGCCAACAACCTTGGAGAGCATCCTTCTAGAGCATGGTCTCGCCCTCTGCCCGAGGGGCTAGCCCCTTTGCCGATCCCATGGCATAGGGGCTCAGCGACACTGGATTCGCTGACAGGGGAGGTAGAGATGCTACAAAACGGGACACGAAATCCCTGGCTGATCATGGAGATCGTTCAGGAATCGGCCCCGAGTTGCTGCCACTTAAAGGCGCAAATCCAGGCATCCCCCCCACTGGGGGATGCAGGTAGGGGTCGCCAATCCTTGCGTTTGCGGCCTAGGCCGCCCCCTCTAGGATTATTGCTTTCCCAGAAGGGCTCCTCGCCCTTTTTCCCGACAGGAGGGGGGAAGCTGCATAGACACCTTGTCTAGCTGCCCGAGCCGGTTCTGATGTCCTGGGCTGAACGAGGCTGTTGAAGTTGAGGCGCTGGAGGCTTGTAGGGACTGGATGTAAGCGCCTTGGAGGAGCGAATCGTGATACGATTTTCTCCACCTCTCAGTCGCTCGTTCCTTGTCCTTGGGCTGAAACAAACCCCTTCCAAGGATGGAAGAGTCTCTGGCTTTGCCGATATCCACGGTAGGGACCTTCGAGAGAAAACCTCTCGGTCACTGCATCTCAATGCTTCAACATCGAGTTTGTCCCCAAGTTCGACACTTGGTGTCGGGAAACGAAGGTGCACGTGTCCGAGAGGAGGAAAGTTCCATAACCTTTCCGGAGCTTCCTGGCCTGTCTGGTCCCCTTTGCGGCTTCCTCCTGGTTCAAGATTCCCGAAGTCGAGAATGTCACCTGCCGGGCGGAGAGTTTCTCGAGGGAAAAACCCCCGGAAGGCCCGTTGCACGGAATGGTGGAGAGGAAGAGCTAAATCAGGCTACCCCATGATCTCGAAGTATTCCCTCTGTTGACGACTGACAGAGGCAGTGTCAGCAGCCACCGTTGGAGGGAAGGGGATCGGGCGATCCTGAGGAGAGGAATGATGGGGTCTGCCTGAAAAGGGAGAAGAATGTTACCCAGACTCTTCTGAAGATTCTTCTTGCTCTTGTACGTGCCATGCTCTGCACTTACGAGGTGAAGATCGTGACTATGATGATCTGAAAGTATGGGCTCCAGAAAAACTCGCCAGGTTGCCCGTGTTGCGAAACCCAATGGGAATCGCGGTCGAAATCGCCCTTGGCCCTCGCGCGATGGTACAATCGTTGGTTCGCGCGCGGGCGAACATGTGTGCGCATGCGCGTGGGTGCGCACATGCGCGCGAGGACGCGAGGGCACGTAGGCGCGGTCGGAAGACCGAAAAACGCTTAAGCGAGTGATGGTGTGTTGGCGAGCGATGGCGCGATTGGCGAGCGATGGTTCTTTGCGGGAGATGGCGCGTTGGTGAGCGATGGCGCGTTGGTGAGCGATGGCGCATTGGCGAGCGATGGTGCGTAGCGACCGATCGCGTACAGGAGAGCCAACGCGTGGCCGCGTACGGCGATCTGAAGCGTGGGCGCGTTGTAAACGCTAGCGGGCAGGCGAAGAATCGCGCGCGATCGCTAGGAGATCGCTGGCGCGTAGGAGATCAATGGAGCGCGGTTGCGCGGCCAGAAGATATCAGCGAGGGGCAGAACCAGATGGTGAGGTTGCGCATAATAGCGAACGCTCGTGGGCGAGAACAGAAGACTTCTCGTGGGCGCGCAGGCGCTCAGAGACTCGTTCAAATCTAGAGCACAGGAGATCGTCGGCGAAGAGGTGAAGGAAACATCTCTTTCGCCTCCACCCACATCTGGAACCTCGTGGAGTACGCTGGTACGCATTGCGCACATCAGGAAAGGGCGCGCAGATGTGCGCTGGCGAGCAGGCAATCGTGGGTGTAAAAACAAGGAACAATCTCCTTGCCTGTGCCTAGATCCAAAGATCGTGGGCACGAGGGCGAACGTTGGCGCGCATTGCGCACATTAGAAAAGGGCGCGCAGATGTGCGCTGGCGCGCAGGCGATCGTGGGCATACAGGAGACCGTTGGCGCACAAGGCGCGTAGCAGGAAAAGGGCGTCCAGAAGTGCGCTGGCGAGCTGAAGAGAGCTGGCGCACAGAAGGTCTCAGAGGCGCAGGAGAGCGCTGGCGATCAGGAGATCTACGGCGAGACTCAGCTACAGGAGATCGCAGGAGAGAAATCTGGAACACAGCAGGAGAGCGCAAGCGCGCTACTCGCGCAGGTAAAACCTGGCACTTAAGGGACTTACCCACATTGTGGAGTAAGCCCTTTTGCCCCGAAGGGACCGGTGCTCGTTGGAAACGAGGTACGTTGACGCCCACTGCGCATCTGCGTCCAGGAGAAGGTCTGGCAGGAGGATCCTCTGCGGGGAAGGTGAAGATGAAGACGACCACAGGCAGGAGCACCATCATCAGACCTCCGAAGAGGAGTCTCTGGAGTGAACTCCCCCAAGGGGGAGAAGCACTTGCAGGAGAGACCGTGGCATCAGCTGCCCCAGAAGGGGACTGAGCCCTCAGCAATAACAGCAGAAGGAGACATCCGAAGAGGAGTCTCTGTGGTGAACTTCCCCCCTGGGGAAGAAACACTCGCAGGAGAGACCGTAGGGCTCAGCTGCCCCCCGAAGGGGACTGAGCCTTCAGCAACAACAGCAGAAGGAGTCCTCCAAAGAGGAGTCTCTATGAGTGTCCTCTCTCGCGAACGAGAGAGGAACACTTCGTAGAAGAGACTGAAGATGGAGCCCATAGGACCGAAGGGTCAGCCAGTGACCTAGGAGCCAACCTCTGAAGAGGCGCTCCTGCAGCTGCGTAGCTGCAGGTGAGACCGCTCAGCACCAAGAGCATAGTCACACAAAAACTATGGTCCGGGAATGTAACCGCTCAGCCCCTTGAGCAAGGTTACAAAAGCGGTCGCTCAGCACCAAGAGCAAAACCGCCGGAGGACCAGGAACATATCATAATTATTAATGGTAAGAGAAGTTTCCCCCGAAAGGGAAAGAAACTCAAACCTGGGCAGGGAACCTCCCTCGGAAGGGAAGTTACCCACCCAAGGAGGCGAACCTCCTGAGAGTTCTAAGATGAACTGAAGAGCTGTCAGTTGTCTCGGGAGAACTTCCAGGAGAAGGAGACACGCCCCTGACGAAGTCCTATAGAGGAGGCAGCAACAGCCGACTCCCCGAGTCCCAACAAGACAGCTCTGCTTCGTTGTCACATTAGGCAAACGGAAAAACAGATCGTTAACTGTGAAAATAAAAAATAATTAGTTAACATTCATTCCCCCAGGAAGACTCCGAAGAGGAAACCCGAGGGAAAAGAACACAAGAATTACATAACAGGCAAGAGCCCTCAACCCCACCTACACTCACGGGAAGGGGGAAGGGCGAGAACTGTAACAAAAACAGAATTATAAGTTATAATTATGCAACTCATTAAAGAATGTTCACAAAAAGTAAGAACGAAAAACCCCGAAGGGAAACGTTCTAAAAAGCTGAAAAGTTAACAAATACAATTAGATTTTATAATAAAAATATAATTGAGATAAAAAGTACTGCGTAGCAACTCCACCCGAACGGAGGAGCTATCGTAGTATGTAGAAAACGTAGTAAAAGGGTGAACGACCTCCAGAGAGAGAGAGAGAGAGACCGTAGTCAAACTACACTCTCGCGTTCCTACGCTGAACCCCATCTTCCCCGTAGGAAAAGAGGAGTAGCGGAGAAACAAAATAATAAGTCCAGCAATGACGACTCCCCACGGCGCCCGTGGAAGGAGCCGACCGAAGGACCAAGGAAGAGATCGCGGTCCATGGAATTACATCGTAGTGGCCTGACCTCCGGCGGCTACACGGTGATATCGTACACACACACACACACACACACACACACACACACACACACACAGCACGAACACTGAAAAGGAAACTTACTGATTTATATACTCAAATACATACATAACCATAAAAATATGTTTACATATATATATGAGTACAAGAAAAGTAAGTAATTAAGTAAAGACAAAACAATAAATGGCTGCCATGCGAGGACGGGAACAGAGACATCCGTTCGTCGTCCGAGCCAAAAGCGAAGTGAGTCAGTTCACCAGTGTGTGAGGGGGGAGGGGTAGCTAGCTACCCCTCCCCTACCCCCTTGCTAACTAGCGCGGGGATAGTTAACCCTCGTTAAAAATCTAATGGCTCGCCATTTCAGCTACGCCGAAAGTAATACCCCTATGTAAAAAGCGTGGTTTGTATTTCGGTTACGGAACAAAGCACAATTACCTGACATGATACAAGGTAATGCAGAACATGATCTCCCATTAGTAATTTTCGTGCACATTCCCAGCAATAATTATAAACTAAACCAGGTCAAGACATCTTAAAATGCATTATGTAAACAATCTAAGAGTATGCTTGATAATTGCTGGATCAACAGCGAAACTGAAGACAATATTCCCCAAGGAGACAACCTGGGCTTCCTACCACTTATGGTTCAGGCCTCTGTTACTTTATTAAGGGCATGTGTAGCTTGAAGTAAAAGAAATGGGATAGTTTTGCATGTGTCATTTCAAGCAAAAGAAATGGGGAAATTTTTTTAATTTTTAAAATCTTATGAGTAATGTCGATTAAAACTGGCTTCTGGAGAAGCAATAAGAACATCAGGGGAGATTCACATTAATAATACATTTTTCCTTCGTCAAAACCACATACAGTACTAGTACAATATCAGCTTTTCTGTATATCAAAGGAAAAAACTACTGTTATTCGTTTGTGATCAAATCTTATCTTGTATGCAAATTGACAATGTAAAATAGAGGTTCTGGATCAAACAAGACAGACTTGGAAATATAAAATATTGACCTAAAGGTAGTTAAGAGATGATCACTCCAGCTAACGGGTAGTTACATAGGGTTTGGATGATTAGTCCTCTGGCTGGTCCAGAAGGGGGAGAAGGATGTGGAGAGTAATTTATTTATTTCCTATTTCTATCTATACTAACATTGTGAAGCTATTTTTGTATCAGAAAGCAATATTCAGGGAAATGGTATACACATTAGTGTACTTTTATGAAACTCGTACAGTAAAAACAATATATCAGTACCCCAAGTCAATACTGTATCATGTTATAGTAGAATTGGAAATCCTGTGCTTCAACTTACCTCTAACATAGACACCAATTCTTGTTTGGATATTCCTATTCTGTCTCTGTCAGCCGAATCGACTACATATATGATGGCATCAGTGTTAGAATAATAACATCGCCAATAAGGTCTGTAATTAAAAAAAACAATGTATTAGCTAAAATAATAACACCAGCAGTCTAACATTAATCATACAGCAAAAAATCTTTAAAAAGGGTATCAGTGAAGTTTCACCCATCCCAGAAATTTGATTAAATACAGTCCCTCTATTTTTCACACAGCATAACCCACCAACTTTTTTCCTAAAGGAAATTCATTTCAGCAATTTTAAGCTTAAGCAGGTTTAATTAAGGTAACAACTGCCTATTTACCATTTCACCCTGCATTTTCTTTTGCAAAATTTAAAGTGAAGACTGCTGTCAATATGTTTATTATGAGCAAGTCTGTCATAATACCTAATGTTATCATCATCATTGTTGTTTTGTTTAAGTAAGGGCTTTCCTACAGTGTTTTCTATACAGTATTGCATAACTGTTCTGTACAAAAGCGCTTGAAGATTTCAAGAGCTTTTATAATACTGTATAGTACAATAACCTATCTTAGCAAGTGAAGGAATACAGTGTTACGATCAACAACACTGTCATCTGCCTTGCAATATCACTAATCTCGAAAGTAATTTGCATTTTTCCTAACTTTATAAAACCGAGTCCTTTAATAGATGTATGCTCTCAGCACAGCTGGAATTAGACTTTCAAGATTTATAATGAGGTATTGGTAATTACTGGTGCGTAAGCCCACCACCCTAGGCACACTGAATAGCCACTTTGACCTTCACCTGCGCCTTGTGGGGTGGATGTGGCAGGAAGTATAACTTAAGAGAAATACTGTACAAATAACTATTTAAAATTTTGTGATTTGATCCTTCACAAATGCAAACTTTCATCCTTTAGAGGAAGTTCATCTTTGAGGGGAGGGGGGTAGGAAGTACCTGTCACGAAACTGGTTGGCTAAAATCCCAAAACGTCTAAATGCTCAGACCTCTTGGGAGCAGAGTCATGACTCCCATCCACTTCCTATGGCACTATTTTCAGGCTAAATGGTAGATACTATCTAATGACAGTTGGTCATTGAAAAACTTTTATCCTTGTAAAAAGATACCGTGTCTGTAATGTAAGGCAATAGTAAATTGTTGGGTTTACATTACTATCCATCCTTTCCTCATTAGAAGAATGTGGGGAATGAAGGCTATTTAAATTACAATAGCAAAGTTATTCAGTAGTCCTACAACATAATGGTGTGACTACAGCACTAGAAGGAAGAAGAAGAAAGGCCAAACATTCTTACTCTCATCCTAGACTAATGACACAACTGATATCTTAAAATATGATGCTTCTTGTCCTATGATGGAGCTAGGTTTACTACACTACCAGTTAAGCAGCTACAACAGGTCCTTTGGTAAAGGGAGGTGAAGGTGGTCTGACATTTCCAGACACCTTCTTCCAAAAGGCTACGGTAGATCTTACATTCTGGCTTCGTGTGATTGAAACCGGGATGGTCTTCTCATCCACTTACTAGAGAGAACAGTTTTATGATCTCTTTCCATATACCTTCTGTACTGAAAGAAGAGTTATAGTGCCACCAGCTCCCCCTGGAAGAGGAAAATAAGTCCTAGTCCCCAACAGTATACTTTGTAGGGAAGAGCCAAAGAAAGGTTGGACTCGTGGCTACCTGGATTCGAGATCCTGGCTATTAACTCCTGAACTTAGGCAATGGGGATCCTCTATCCTTCAGAATGATTAGCGACACTGAAAAAGACTATTTGTTTCGTAGTCGCTTCACCGGGGTTACCCCCACCCAGTAGAGTCCTTTTGTTTTCCGGTTTTGAACTGTCCCAAGAGGAGGTGAAGCATGGCACTGCACCCGACCTATAGTCCAGCCAGGACGTGCCTTGAGGCTCTCCCTGGATGCCACTTCCATGTTGGCCGACTCAGAAGCTCAGATGATGGTAGGTTCCGATCAGTCTTTCCATCCATGTCCCTTGACTAAGGAACATAACCTTGGTATAATTAGACCAAGGGAAAGGATTGGCTTCCATGATTGCACAAAATCTCTTATGTCATAAACTAGCGTGTTTGCTTTCTTGATTGCTTCGAAACTCAGTTCAAACCAGGGAAATTCCAAGGTGGGTCTTGAGGCCCTGCGGTCTTTCCCATCTTGACCAGAGCCATGGAAGCTTACCCTTAGCCGTTAATTTGTCTGATAATGGCAAGGTCCTTTAAGAAGGTTGCTTCAGATTATGGGTTTTTGGTTTCCCTTGAGTAGGCCCTAGATCCTGAGTACAGTATTGTGATAGGATCTATGTCTCATGACTTGCCCCCTAAAATTAGTAAGGAGGAGTCGGAACGGTCAACCGGTAGTCAAATTTCAACTCATTCTCTTCCTGGTTCTAATATAAACCTGGCCTGTATTCCAATGCAGAGAAGGCCATGGCCAAGGGGTTCTCTTCCTTAGCAGCCTTGGAGGTGTCCTTTGATCCCACATGAGCCTTGGGTGACTGATTAAATACCTGTATTGCTGAAGGGCTCATGCATTCACTCTAGAAGACCCTGTGGACCATCTTGTCTATGGGTTGCCTTTCTAAGGTTAAGGAATTCGTTCAGCTAGGCCAAGCGTAATCGCAAATGAGAGATTGCTCACAAACAGGCAAGTTCTTTCAAACTGATAAGCACTTATGGCTAAGGGAATAAGCATGTCCAGTTTATTGTCTTTTCCATGGAGGACGAGAGCCCAAATAAGTATTTGATCAAAGACCTGTACCAGTGAAAGGGCCATATATTAACTCTAAAAAACCCTGTGGACTTTCTCTTCTTAATAGAGGACGTGCACTCTGGGCTGCACGAGTACAGTACAAAAATGAGGGTCCACCTCTAGTTCCAGCTCTTCTTCAGAAAAATAAGTGTCCTCTAGGGCAAAGATGAGGTTCCACCTCATAAGTAGCTCTTCTTTAGAATCGTAAATGAGCTCTGGGGGCACGCATGTGGAGTTCTTCACCCGAAAATTAGATGTGATCTTGTGGCGCGAACCCACACACAAGAGGATTAAGTATAAGTAACAGATGGCAAAAAGTCGTTTTTGAAGAGCACCATAGCGAGTACAGGATAGGAATGTAATATCTGGTGTTCCTCAGGTTACAGTAGTGTTCTTGGCCTACTATTTTTCATACTACATATGCAAGGTATGGAATTTCCATGATAAAATTAATATTAATAATTCTTACTAGGATAATTTAGCTAGCCCTGCATTCTAAAACCCCACCCAAATTTCGGCAGAACAAGAATTTCACTCGCCTTTATAGTCAGTTGTGTAATATCAGAAGTGGGGGAAGTATGGGTGGGACTAGCTGAATTATCCAGGTAAGTAATAATATTATTTTATTATGAAACTTCCATATTAATAAACATTACCCTAGGATGATTTATCTAGCCCAATTATCTACATTAACGGGGGAGAATATAGGAGAATTTCCCCCTTTTTGGGTCAGAACAGGAGGATCCTAAAATAAAGCAAGAAAATGCAGAACCTAAACCTGAGCAATATTTATCTGTTTAATAACAGACTGTGACAGAATAAGTCAAGGGAAAATTGAAGGTCAATCCGCTAGGTTTTACAAGTCCGAGAAAAGGGCACGAAAACTGGCAACGAAGACCAGAGCCGAACCCATCCTCGCTAGAGAAACAGGTTAGTATAACACATAGAACCCACTCAGAATAAATTGGTCTCGTTAGATAAACGTAAAAGGGAGTGACAACACTCCTTTAAAAGCCCATGAAAGACTGCGTGCTACTGACTACTGTATTCCCTATCTCTAGTGCCAAAAGAATGATCGCTAAGATCTCCTTTACTTTCAGGACAGACGACTGGTCATGAACCAAACACTAATGGGGGTGGGATGAAAGCATCCCAAAAGCGCTGACTGAGAATGCTGCACCAGTATCGCGAGACTCTTGAGAACTGACATCAAGAGGGTAGAGGCATTGAGTAGAAGGTGCCTCATTCCTATGGAGTGGGGCCTGTACTGACCAATTGGTTCATTGTCTGGAGACATTGGGGTTATGTCAATGCAGCCCAAAGTCATCCACAGACCAGCATACCACATGCCACCTTACTTACAAGGGAGCTATCGCCAAGAGGAAGGGGGCCACAAGTTGAACCCTAACAAAATTTAAAGTATGATTGTAAGTAGGTCGAGGTCAGTGGCTCCTCATCATTCGGATCTCAACTCTAAATGACTTAAAATTTTAGGTGTGGTTCTTGAGAGTAAATTTACTTTTGCGAAACACATTCGGCCGGTCTCTTTTTCAATTGCACAAAAAATGTTATTTTCATTAGTAAAATAAATTTTTGAATATACTTACCCGGTGATCATATAGCTGTCAGCTCTGCTGCCCGACAGAAAAACCTAAGGACAAAATACGCCAGCGATCGCTATACAGGTGGGGGTGTACATCAACTGCGCCATCTGTCGAGCAGGTACTCAAGTACTCCATGTCAACACAGAACCAATTTTCTCCTCGGCCCACTGGGTCTCTATTGGGGAGGAAGGGAGGGTCCTTTAATCTATGATCACCGGGTAAGTATATTCAAAAATTTATTTTACTAATGAAAATAACATTTTTCAATATTAAACTTAGCCGGTGATCATATAGCTGATTCACACCCAGGGGGGTGGGTAGAGACCAGCATTACATGTTGACATTATTATGAGCTAAGTATTTTGTATTTCATTTTAGCAGTTATTCAAAATAACAAACATAAAATAAATAAGTACCTGGTAAGGAAGTCGACTTGAACAATTACTCTGCCTTTTTAAGTACGTCTTCCTTACTGAGCCTCGCGATCCTCATAGGATGCTGAGCGACTCCTAGGAGCTGAAGTATGAAGGGTTGCAACCCATACTAAAGGACCTCATCAAAACCTCTAATCTAGGCGCTTCTCAAGAAATGACTTTGACCACCCGCCAAATCAAGTAGGATGCGAAAGGCTTCTTAGCCTTCCGGACAACCCAAAAACAATAATAAAACATTTCAAGAGAAAGATTAAAAAAGGTTATGGAATTAGGGAATTGTAGTGGTTGAGCCCTCACCCACTACTGCACTCGTTGCTACGAATGGTCCCAGAGTGTAGCAGTTCTCGTAAAGAGACTGGACATTCTTAAGATAAAAAGACGCGAACACTGATTTGCTTTTCCAATAGGTTGCGTCGAATATACTTTGCAGAGATCTATTTTGTTTAAAGGCCACGGAAGTTGCGACAGCTCTAACTTTGTGTGTCCTTACCTTCAGCAAAGCTTGGTCTTCCTCATTCAGATGGGAATGAGCTTCTCGTATTAACAGTCTGATAAAATAGGATAAAGCATTCTTTGACATAGGCAAAGATGGATTCTTAACTGAACACCATAAAGCTTCAGACGGGCCTCGTAAAGGTTTTAAATAGAACTTAAGAGCTCTTACAGGACATAAGACTCTCTCTAGTTCATTTCCAACTATACGATAAGTTTGGAATATCGAACGATATTGGTCAAGGCCGAGAAGGCAGCTCGTGTTTGGCTAGAAAACCAAGTTGTAGAACATGTAGCCGTTTCGGATGAGAATCCGATGTTCTTGCTGAAGGCATGAATCTCACTGACTCTTTTAGCTGTGGCTAAGCATATCAGGAAAAGAGTCTTAAAGGTGAGATCTTTCAGGGAGGCTGATTGTAGCGGTTCGAACCTGTCTGACATAAGGAATCTTAGTACCACGTCTAAATTCCAACCAGGTGTAACCAAACGACGCTCCTTCGTGGTCTCAAAAGACTTAAGGAGGTCCTGTAGATCTTTATTGTTGGAAAGATCTAAGCCTCTGTGACGGAAGACTGATGCCAACATGCTTCTGTAACCCTTGATAGTGGGAGCTGAAAGAGATCGTTCTTTCCTCAGATATAAGAGAAAGTCAGCTATTTGAGTTACAGAGGTACTGGTCGAGGATACGGATACTGACTTGCACCAGTTTCGGAAGATTTCCCACTTCGATTGGTAGACTCTAAGGGTGGATGTTCTCCTTGCTCTAGCAATCGCTCTGGTTGCCTCCTTCGAAAAGCCTCTAGCTCTCTCGAGTCTTTCGATAGTCTGAAGGCAGTCAGACGAAGAGCGTGGAGGCCTTGGTGTACCTTCTTTACGCGTGGCTGACGTAGAAGGTCCACCCTTAGGGGAAGTGTTCTGGGAACGTCTACTAGCCATCGAAGTACCTCGGTGAGCCATTCTCTCGCGGGCCAGAGGGAAGCAACTAGCGTCAACCTTGTCCCTTCGTGAGAGGCGAACTTCTGCAGTACCATGTTGACAATCTTGAACGGAGGGAATGCATATAGATCTAGATGTGACCAATCTAGTAGAAAGGCATCTATATGAACTGCTGCTGGGTCCGGGATTGGTGAGCAAAATATTGGGAGCCTCTTGGTCATCGAGGTTGCGAAGAGATCTATGGTTGGCTGGCTCCAGGTGGCCCAAAGTCTCTTGTGGAGGGTCCATTCTGTTGGAATTATTTGTCCCTTCCGACTGAGACAATCTGCCATGACATTCAAGTTGCCTTGGATGAACCTCGTTACTAGTGAAATGTCTAGACCTTTCGACCAGGTGCGGAGGTCCCTAGCGATCTCGTACCACGTCAGAGAGTAGGTCCCTCCTTGCTTGGAGATGTACGCCAAAGCCGTGGTGTTGTCCGAGTTCACCTCCACCACTTTGCCTTGAAGGAGAGACCTGAAGCTTTTCCAGGTCAGACGTACTGCCAGTAGCTTCTTGCAGTTGAAATGCATTGTCCTTTGACTCGAGTTCCATAATCCCGAGCATTCCCTACCGTCTAATGTCGCACCCCAGCCTACGTCCGATGCGTCCGAGAAGAGAACGTGGTTGGGAGTCTGAACAGTCAGGGGAAGACCCTCTCTAAGGTTGATATAGTCCTTTCACCAAGTCAGACAAGACTTTATCTTTCCGGAAACCGGGATCGAGACCGCTTCTAGCGTCTTGTCCTTTTTCCAGTGAAAAGCTAGATGGTATAGAAGAGGACGGAGGTGTAGTCTTCCTAGTGACACAAATTGATCCACGGATGACAGTGTCCCTACCAGACTCATCCACAGCCTGACTGGGCAGCGTTCCTTCTTCAGCATCTTCTGGATGGATAGCAGGGCTGGGGGTTGATCGTCTTGTTCAGCAACGTCCTCATCAGAGGGTTCCTCATCCGAAACTGATGACGAAACGGCAACGGAGTGGGCAACGTCTGACTCGCTGAATCCGGTCGCACTGGTGGATGCGTGACGGAGCCGGACGCAATATCATGGCACTGCTGCACAGTCTGTGAACTGTCAACAACCATGGGTGCGCGAGGAAGTACAGCGTCAACCCGAAACTGTCTAGACTGTCTGGGTTGTGCAGTCAACACCCTACCGGGTTGCTGAGGTTGACGCACTGCGTCACAACAAGTCACCTCTGCTGGTTGTTGAACGTCTTCCTAGTGACACACTGAACGTCAACAACCACCTCCGAGCGTCGCTTAACGTCAACGTGCGACTGGCAACCCACACTGGGTCGCATCGGTGGAGGAGCCACCTCAACTGGCAGACGCGAGTAGGATACCTCAGCGTCAACAGGGCGCACAACCAACCGGTTGGAAGGTTGTTGGCCAGAAGGTTCTTCTCCGTATTTAAGTCCTCTATCAAGGACACAAGCTTGGACTGCATGTCTTGCAGCAAAGCCCATTTAGGGTCTACGGGAGCAGGTGTGGCAACAGACGGGGTTAGCGACTGAGGCGGAACCAATTACCATCCCTGGAAGTCTTGTTATGTGTGACAATAGTACAGCAAAACTTCAAAGGCTCGACAAAAGTTGAGAAGTTGACCTGTAAACAACTTGGAGCGTCTCCTGGCTAGGCGCCAGGGCGAGTCTACCAGAATTGAGAAGTCTACCTGGGCAGAGGCATGAACTCCCAAGCCGAGAACTTCTCTCGAGTCCTATCAGACTCTCGCTCTATAAGCCAGTTTAAAAGAAGGGAAATCAAAGGCTGTATCCCTAAAACTCCTCCTGGTGCAAAAACCAGTCGCCTAGCCAACGTAACGCTCTCTAGGAGAGCGAGAGAGCACTAGCTTAACAACAACGGCTTCGAAGTAGCTAGGCCTAGTGTAAGTTCTGACGTTAGGCGAACGAGGAGCAGCAGTTACAAGATCCGGACGAAGATCCTTAAAAAATCATCATGATTTAATTAAAGTCCAAAGGAGGCTAAGCAGCTTAAGGCTCCTCTCCAAATGACAGAGTCCTCAAAGGAATATCAGTAGGAGGGAGAACAGCACTTTCTCATCTACAGGAACCTTGTCCGAGAAAAGCTAGGATATCTCAGTGAGGGTCTCACTGGTGCAGTAGCAGCAGACCAGAAGGCAACGTTATGTAACTGCTTGACAGTCTGTGAACTGTCAAAAACTGAACTGTCAACCACACCAGGTGCGTGAGGACATACAGCACTGGTGCATTAGTAGCAGACCAGAAGGCAACGTCATGTAACTGCTTGACAGTCTGTGAGCTGGCAACAACCATAGCTGTGTGGGGAAGCAAAGCCTCTACTCCTGACTGACTAGTCTGCTGCGGGCGAGTAGCGGTAACCACAGTGGGTTGCGGAGGTTGACACACAGCGTCAAAACAAAGCAACTTAACTCCACCCTCCTGTTGTTGTGGTAACTCGCGAACGTCAACGGAGGGTAGCGTGCGTCTGTGAACGTCAGCGTGCGGCTGGCAGGGTACACTGCGCATGGGAGGTGGAACTCTCACAGGCGGAGTGCGGGAGCAGGTAGCGTCAGTGTCTACTGTACGCACAACTGTGGTTGGTTGTAGGCTAACGGGTGCAGCGTCAACCTTCTCCGCACGATACTCCTGCATAAAAGATGCTAACTGTGTCTGCATAGACTGTAGCAAAGACCACTTAGGGTCTACAGCAGCAGGTGCGGCAACAGACGGTGTTACTGCCTGTTGCGGTACCACTTTGCCTCTCTTAGGAGGTGTGCAGTCATTGGAAGACTGCAGCGAGTCCGAACTGACCCAGTGGCTACACCTGGGCCGTTGGACTTGCGCGGAAGGGACCGACTTGCGCTTAATAAGCTGCGAGACCTTGGTCCAAGGTTTCTTACGAGAAACCTCTTCCGCAGACGAGAAGTAAATGGGCTCTCTCGTCTTTGTGTGGGTGGGGCGATCTTGGGTAGATACGCCCGAAACCACGGAGGGAAAAACGTCTGTTTGTTGATCAAGGCCTGACGAACCCATAAGTCGTTCGACATTACTTCTCCCCTGGGCTTGGGAGCTTGCAAGAGGTCCCGGACTAGGTGAACGACAGGCACGAACAGACGAACCCTCGGACGCAACACTAACACTTTGCGCATATCACTTTATCACTTCGATTTTCTGTTTTGCACTTATTTCACTGAAATCGAAATTAATACTAGCAAAAACAGAAAACATATATAAAGATAAAGAATTCAGTGGCTGGAAAAGAGACTAAACACTAGTTCAAATAAACTACGTTTACAATCTCTCACCGCACATAGCCTGGGGACAAGAATAAAACCCTAGAAACGTTTTACCTTCTTCCCCGTACAGCGACTAGGGAGGAGAGTAACACGAGAACAACGTTATCCGCTTGAACGGAACGTTTTTTTTTTTTTTTTCTCCTCTCTCTCCCTCCGTCTCTATCTCTCTCTTTCTCTCTTGATTTCGCACCTGAGAGAAGAGCCCAAATATATATCGTCAAAACATGTTATTTGGCTAAAGGAAAAAACTGAAAAGTTTTCCAAATAAAAAGTTCTTTTAATTTCGAATTTAAACCATTTAAGCTAAGAAAGAACGAACGAAAACGTCAGAATCGATTTACTCTTACTGCAAAGTGAAACCGTGATACACTCTCTCTCTATCGTAACGATAGAGCGCATGTTGAACGTCCTGAACGTCAACAACTGCGTAGTCTAAAAAACTAAACGTTAGTTCATCTTTGAAAACAGTACGAGACTATCAAAGAAATTCTTTCATAAAACATTAAATTTAAAAAGTTTTAAATTCTTTAAAGGCTAAATACGATATAACGGGCTCAACGTTGATTAACTTCGGTTCCAAGTTAGGACCGCCTACTATCAGGAAAGGTCGCATATAAACAAAACATATAAATTTATTTTTATATGTTTATAATAAATGGAAAGTTAATCGAAGAGGCCTAATAAAGGCGGAGAGATATAAAATATATAGATCTATAACGTGTTAAGCAAAATTACTAAAAACCTAAACACACTTCCGTCTAAGGGAAGGGTCGGCCATTTAAAAGTGAAAGAGAGTCCATACTCTCTTTGTCACCATAATTAAATCTATCCAAAACGAGTTCAAGTTTTGAGATGAAGATAAAACCCCTGCATAGCGAAAGCTCAAAACTGGAATAGTGTACTTCACCAAATAGTTGTGAAAACAAATCCAGTTAGTAACAGCGTATTTAGTAGGTCTTGCCAGTGGCACGACAGAGAGAAAATTGGTTCTGTGTTGACATGGAGTACTTGAGTACCTGCTCGACAGATGGCGCAGTTGATGTACACCCCCACCTGTATAGCGATCGCTGGCGTATTTTGTCCTTAGGTTTTTCTGTCGGGCAGCAGAGCTGACAGCTATATGATCACCGGCTAAGTTTAATATTGAAAAATTGGTTTATTGAGAAATTTGTTTTAAATTTTCAGTGTCCCAAAGGACGAGGAGATGGTGAAGCTCGTCCATGCGCGCTGCTCGTGGGAGGAGCCTTGGTCTCTAGAAGATCATCACCTATAGCTGAAGTGACAGTGTGGGGAGAAATAGAGAGCTGAAGGTTAACGAATGTCCCAGAATGGGGAGTGGGATCGTTGTCAACAGGAGGCTGTTGGAGGGGCATCTCTTGAGAAGGGTCCTTCCTGGCACCACGCTGAAGGAGTCGAACAAGCTATTCATTCCTAGGGGGTGCAGCAACCCCTGAGAACGGCCACACCTGCAAAACATCTGCAAGGGAAAATGGTTCCCCGCCGGCTGGAGGTGAAATTACTCCTCTAGGGGAAGCAACTATCCCCCAGTACCCTGGGGTTGCCAAGGAGTTAGACGGTCTGCGCTCCTGCTCGACTGCCCCTCGGAAGAGTGCGAACGAGAAGGAGCTTTTGAAAGAGATTTGGGGGTGTGAGAGTGAGAAGATCACGCTTTCCTTGCCTCTGTGGGAGAAAGATCATGCTAAGCCTTCTTCTTCCTGCTCCGTACAAATTTCTTCCATTGGGAGGCAGGCCACTCCCTACACTCTGCACAGGTTGAACCTTTCTCGCAACGATGCCCTCTACACGAAGGACACAGGGAGTGCGGGTCGGTATCCAGTGATGACAAAGGTACCGCATGCAGCGTCCTCGTGCCCAGGACAAGTCCGCATGAAGGCGATCAGAAGAAAGCAAGCACACATGAAAGAGAAAAATGAAAATAAAAAGAGTCCAATGACAGTCTTGGGAGAGAGAGGATAGTCCAATCTCTACCAAGCCAAAAGAAAAAGTGACGTGGCTCACAGCTGTGAGTATATATAAAGGTGGCTGGGTAACGCTCCGCCAACCCCGGCCTACCCACTCAAGTGGTTAGGTAGGGTTGCCACCTCGCACTTTTAGTCTAACGGCTACCTTCCAGCTTCGCCGAAAGAATATCCACACAAATAATGGAAGGTTTGTTAGTATGGGAACTAATTATTTTTCAAATGTTTTTTTAACTGAAAGTAATTGGTCGAGAAACAAAAAAGTGTTTAGAGTTTGAAGTAACCCCAAAATAAAATGGTTTTAATGGATCCACGTCGTGCTCCTCATGAGGCAGAACAGCAAGATGTATGAAAGAAAGCAAGAACAGAGGTACAGTAGAAGGCTATAAAGTTGGTGGAGGTAAGGGCAAAAGATGCTATCTAAAAAGCACAGACGAGGTGCACTGTCAACCCAATTTCCTATATGGTCTTTTAGTAGATTGAGCCTATGAGAGAGAGCAAGGAAGGGATACACAGGAGTACGTAAACTGCAGTATAAGGAAACCCCCAAATAATTAAACAGGTTTAAAAAGGAGGGAAGGAATAAGATATAAAATTATTTAAAGGCAGTCCACAGATTACAATGGCCTTAGAGTTACAACGATTTTCCATTACAAACAGGCTCCCATAAGGTACTGTACTTAAAATATTAATGGTAACTCAAATTAAGAGTTACAATGTTTGGTTTGTTGATGCAACGAACTACTTGCCAATACTGTGTTCGCATAGTGCGTTAAGCATCAATTAAACATAAATTCGACATTTTTGTTTATGATACTCATTCAGGATTTCGGTGCTGCTGTTTTTGGATATTTTTGTGCCTTTAATTGCTATGCACCAAATCTGGAAAGTGTATGGGAGACTTCTGATGGCAGTGTATTTCTTATTGCCTAATACAGTAGTTACATTTAAGTATGGGTGCACTACTGTATAGGGTACAAGTATTTGTATGCACATATTAGGTACAGTGATTTATGAAGGGTAATAATTTTCTCTCTTTTAAGTATGCATATCCAATATGTATGTATGTAAGTACATACAGTATGTTATGTATAGAAAACCTGACTTACGACGCATTCTAAGACCGGATCTCATAACTCCAGGACCTCCAGTAGTTCTAAGCAGTAGGTGTATTGAACTCTGTGTATGTACAGATATACAGTATGAAGTAAACTGTCCAAGTTTTAATACTAAGGTTATCACTTGGCAGACCTATTACAACATCCAACTTACAGAAAAATCATATGATAATATGTTATTTTCATTAGTAAAATAAATTTTTGAATATACTTACCCGATGATCATGTAGCTGTCAACTCCGTTGCCCGACAGAAATCTACGGTCGGGATACGCCAGCGATCGCTATCCAGGTGGGGGTGTACACAACAGCGCCATCTGTGGTCAGGTACTCAAGTACTTCTTGTCAACAAGACCTCAATTTTCTCCTTGGTCCACTGGTTCTCTATGGGGAGGAAGGGCGGGTCCTTTAAATCATGATCATCGGGTAAGTATATTCAAAAATTTATTTTACTAATGAAAATAACATTTTTCAATATTAATCTTACCCGATGATCATGTAGCTGATTCACACCCAGGGTGGTGGGTGGAGACCAGCATACATGTTAACAAAGAAGCTAAGTATCCCGTATTTCATTTTATTATTCAAAATAACAATATAAAATAAATAAGTACCTGGTAAGGAAGTCGACTTGAACCATTACTCTGCCTTTATTAAGTACGTCTTCCTTACTGAGCGTAGCGGTCCTCTTAGGATGCTGAACGACTCTTAGGTGCTGAAGTATAAAGGGCTGCAACCCATACTAAAGGACCTCATCACAACCTCTAACCTAGGCGCTTCTCAAGAAAGAATTGACCACCCGCCAAATCAACCAGGATGCGGAAGGCTTCTTAGCCGACCGTACAACCCAAAAACAACAATAAAAAGTATTCAAGAGAAAGGTTAAAAAGGTTATGGGATTATGGGAATGTAGTGGCTGAGCCCTCACCTACTACTGCACTCGCTGCTACGAATGGTCCCAGGGTGTAGCAGTTCTCGTAAAGAGACTGGACATCTTTGAGATAGAATGATGCGAACACTGACTTGCTTCTCCAATAGGTTGCATCCATAACACTCTGCAGAGAACGGTTCTGTTTGAAGGCCACTGAAGTAGCCACAGCTCTCACTTCATGTGTCCTTACCTTCAGCAAAGCAAGGTCTTCTTCCTTCATATGAGAATGAGCTCCTCTAATCAGAAGCCTGATGTAGTAAGAAACTGCGTTCTTAGACATTGGTAGCGAAGGCTTCTTAACAGCACACCATAAGGCTTCTGATTGTCCTCGTAAGGGTTTTGACCTTTTTAGATAGTACCTAAGAGCTCTGACTGGGCAAAGTACTCTCTCCAGTTCGTTACCCACCAAGTTGGACAGGCTAGGGATCTCGAACGATTTAGGCCAAGGACGTGAAGGAAGCTCGTTTTTAGCCAAAAAACCGAGCTGCAAGGAACATGTAGCCGTTTCCGATGTGAAACCTATGTTCCTGCTGAAGGCGTGGATCTCACTTACTCTTTTAGCTGTTACTAGGCATACGAGGAAAAGAGTTTTTAATGTGAGGTCCTTAAAAGAGGCTGATTGGAGCGGTTCAAATCTAGATGACATAAGGAACCTTAGGACCACGTCTAGATTCCAGCCTGGAGTGGACAACCGACATTCCTTTGAGGTCTCAAAAGACCTAAGGAGGTCCTGTAGATCTTTGTTGGTGGAAAGATCCAAGCCTCTGTGGCGGAAAATCGCTGCCAACATACTTCTGTAACCCTTGATCGTAGGAGCTGATAGGGATCTAACGTTCCTTAGATGTAACAGGAAGTCAGCAATCTGGGTTACAGTGGTACTGGTTGAGGAAACTGCATTGGCCTTGCACCAGCTTCGGAAGACTTCCCATTTAGATTGATAGACTCTGAGAGTGGATGTCCTCCTTGCTCTGGCAATCGCTCTGGCTGCCTCCTTCGAAAAGCCTCTAGCTCTTGAGAGTCTTTCGATAGTCTGAAGGCAGTCAGACGAAGAGCGTGGAGGTTTGGGTGTACCTTCTTTACGTGAGGTTGACGCAGAAGGTCCACTCTTAGAGGGAGAGTCCTGGGAACGTCGACCAGCCATTGCAGTACCTCTGTGAACCATTCTCTCGCGGGCCAGAGGGGAGCAACCAACGTCAGCCGTGTCCCTTTGTGAGAGGCGAACTTCTGAAGTACCCTGTTGACAATCTTGAACGGCGGGAATGCATACAGGTCGAGATGGGACCAATCCAGCAGAAAGGCATCCACGTGAACTGCTGCTGGGTCTGGAATCGGAGAACAATACAATGGGAGCCTCTTGGTCATCGAGGTAGCGAACAGATCTATGGTTGGGTGACCCCACAGGGTCCAAAGTCTGCTGCAAACATTCTTGTGAAGGGTCCACTCTGTGGGGATGACCTGACCCTTCCGGCTGAGGCGATCTGCCATGACATTCATATCGCCCTGAATGAACCTCGTTACCAGCGTGAGCCTTCGATCTTTTGACCAAATGAGGAGGTCCCTTGCGATCTCGAACAACTTCCTCGAATGAGTCCCCCCCTGCTTGGAGATGTAAGCCAAGGCTGTGGTGTTGTCGGAGTTCACCTCCACCACCTTGTTTAGCTGGAGGGACTTGAAGTTTATTAAGGCCAGATGAACCGCCAACAACTCCTTGCAATTGATGTGAAGTGTCCTTTGCTCCTGATTCCATGTTCCCGAGCATTCCTGTCCGTCCAATGTCGCACCCCAGCCCGAGTCTGATGCGTCCGAGAAGAGACGGTGGTCGGGGGTCTGAACAGCTAACGAAAGACCTTCCTTGAGAAGAATGCTGTTCTTCCACCACGTTAGAGTAGACCTCATCTCTTCGGAAACAGGAACTGAGACCGTCTCTAGCGTCATGTCCTTTATCCAGTGAGCAGCTAGATGATACTGAAGGGGGCGGAGGTGGAGTCTCCCTAACTCGATGAACAGGGCCAGCGATGAAAGTGTCCCTGTTAGACTCATCCACTGCCTGACTGAGCATCGGTTCCTTCTCAGCATGCTCAGGATGCACTCTAGGGCTTGGTTGATCCTTGGGGCCGACGGAAAAGCCCGAAAAGCTCGACTCTGAATCTCCATACCCAGGTAAACAATGGTCTGGGATGGGACGAGCTGGGACTTCTCTAAATTGACCAGGAGGCCCAGTTCCTTGGTCAGATCCATAGTCCATCTGAGATTCTCCAGACAGCGACGACTTGTGGGAGCTCTTAAAAGCCAGTCGTCTAAATAGAGGGAGGCTCTGATGTCTGCCAAGTGAAGGAATTTCGCAATATTCCTCATCAGTCTCGTAAACACAAGAGGTGCCGTGCTTAGGCCAAAGCACAGGGCTTGGAACTGGTACACAACCTTTCCAAAGACGAATCTTAGGAAAGGTTGGGAGTCTGGATGGATGGGGACGTGAAAGTATGCGTCTTTCAGGTCTAACGAGACCATCCAGTCCTCCTGCCTGACCGCTGCTAGGACCGACTTCGTCGTCTCCATCGTGAACGTCTGCTTGGTGACATAAGCATTGAGAGCACTGACGTCCAGCACCGGTCTCCAACCTCCTGTCTTCTTGGCTACCAGAAAGAGACGGTTGTAAAAGCCCGGGGATTGATGATCCCGGACTATGACCACTGCTTCCTTTTGTAGCAAGAGCGACACCTCTTGTTGCAACGCTAGCCTCTTGTCCTTCTCCTTGTAGTTGGGAGAGAGGTTGATGGGAGATGTAGCTAGAGGGGGATTGAGGCAGAACGGAATTCTGTATCCCTCCCTTAGCCACTTCACAGACTGAGCGTCTGCACCTCTGCTCTCCCAAGCTTGCCAGAAGGTCTTGAGTCTGGCTCCTACTGCTGTCTGGAGAGGAAGGCAGTCAAAACTTGCCTTTTGCGGACTTGGAACCCTTCTTGGACTTGCCACGGTGACTGTCTGCACGGGTACCTCCTCTGCTGGAGGTTCTGCCACGAAAGGGCGGGATGAACCTAGAAGCAGGTGTATCAACTGCTAAAGGGCGGAAGGGTCTAGGCACGGAAGGTAAGGTTTTAGCCTTACGTGCAGAAGAAGCCATGAGGTCATGCGTATCCTTCTGGATAAGAGAGGCAGCCATCCCCTTAATCAACTCCTCCGGAAACAGACACTTGGAGAGAGGAGCAAACAGCAACTCTGACTTCTGGCAAGGAGTGATACCAGCAGATAAGAAGGAGCACAGATGTTCTCTCTTCTTGAGGACCCCTGATACATATGAAGCCGCAAGTTCACCAGACCCATCCCGTATTGCCTTGTCCATGCTGGACATGATCAGCATGGCCGAGTCCTTGTCAGAAGGGGAAGTCTTCCTGCTTAAGGCTCCCAAACACCAATCGAGGAAGTTGAATATCTCGAAGGCACGAAAGACTCCCTTCAACATATGATCAAGATCGGAAAAGGACCAGCAGATCTTCGAACGTCTCATAGCCAACCTGCGGGGAGAGTCAACCAGACTTGAGAAGTCGGCCTGGGCAGAGGCAGGAACCCCCAAGCCAGGTTCCTCTCCCGTGGCATACCAGACGCTCGACTTAGAAGCCAGCTTGGGAGGAGGAAACACAAAAGAGGTCCTTCCCAGTTGCTTCTTGGAATGCAACCAGTCCCCCATAACCCTCAAAGCTCTCCTTGATGATCTGGCGAGAACAAGCTTGGTGAAGGCAGGCGCAGCAGACTGCATGCCCAGAGCAAACTCGGAGGGAGGAGAACGAGGGGTTGCAGACACAAAGTGTTCAGGATACAATTCTCTGAACAAAGCAAGGACTTTGCGAAAGTCTAAGGAGGGTGGCGAAGACTTGTGTCCTTCAACATCAGAGTGAGGATCATCCAGATGAGCAGCTTCATCCTCCGATACATCCTCATCCGAAAGTTGAGTTGTGAGTGGCAAAGGCAGAGCAGCAAGCTGAGCGGCTGAATCCTGCAGAACGGGTGCATGCGTACCTGCGGATCCATCATCATGCCTCTGCTGGACAGACTGTGAGCTGGCAACAACAAAAGCAGAGGGCCGGTGTGTGGGAGGGTCTGCGGTGGGCTGAGGAGCATGCGGTATGGTATGCAGAGCATGTTGTAAGGCATGCGGCTCATGCTGCATGGTATGCGGCTCATGCTGCATGGTATGCGGCTCATGCTGCATGGTATGCGGCTCATGCTGCATGGTATGCGGCTCATGCTGCATGGTATGCGGAGCATGCTGTAAGGCCTGCAGAGCATGCTGCATGGGCTGAGGAGAATGCCGCATAGTGCTGGAACCCGGCAACTCCTGATGCGGCAGCTCACGCATGTTAGCAGATGGTGCAGCAAGAACATGCGTCTGGCAGTGAGGACTGCGCATCGGTGGAGGAGCTCTCACAGGTGGGGTGTGGGAGCAGGCAGCCGCAGTATCTGCTGAGCGCACAACCTCTGCGGGTTGTAGGTTAACAGGAGAGGTGTTAACCTTCTCGGCATGATACTCCTGCATAAAAGCCGCAAGCTGAGACTGCATAGTCTGCAGCATGGACCACTTAGGGTCTACTGTGGTTGGAGCAACAACAGACGGAGCAGAGGCCTGTTGAGGGACCACTCTACCTCTCTTGGGAGGTGTGCAGTCATCAGATGACTGCGGCGAGTCCGAACTGACCCAGTGGCTACACCTGGGCCGTTGGACTAGCTCGGAAGGGACCTTACGTTTAAGCGGTCGTGAGACCTTGGTCCACCGTTTCCTCCTGGAAACCTCTTCCACAGACGAGGAATGTAAGGGCTCATTCGTCTGGGAGTGGAAGGGACGATCCTTAGCAGATGCGTCCGCAACCACTGAGGATACATCCGTGCGCCGATCAAGGCCTGCCGAACCCTTTGGTCCTTCGACATTGCTTCTCCCCTGGGCTTGGGAGCTTGCAAGAGGTCCCGGACTGGGAGGACGACTGGCACGCACAGATGTACCCTCATGCGCAACACTGACACTGACACTATGCACAGCACTAGCACTAACACTTCCCACTGCACTCTTCGCTTTCAGCTCTCTGACATCTGCCAAGAGCTGATTGCGGTCACTAACCAACGACTCCACCTTATCACCGAGAGCCTGAATGGCACGCAACATGTCAGCCATTACAGGCTGAGCACTCGTAGCAGGTTCGGGAGTCACCACCACAGGGGAAGGAAAAGGTTGAGGGGCATGGGGAGAGGAAAAATCCACAGAGCGAGAAGAACTCCTCCTATCTCTCTCCTTCTCTAACCTACGTGTATATCTGAGGAATTCATTAAAATCGAATTCCGAAAGCCCAGCACATTCCCCACATCGATCTTCCAATTGACAGGATTTTCCCCTACAATTGGAACATACGGTGTGAGGATCTATAGAGGCCTTCGGAAGACGCCTATTACAAGTCCTAACACTACACTGCCTGTATTTAGGAACTTGGGAATGGTCAGACATCTTGAATTTAGAGGTAGTCAAGGGGGAATTCCAAAATAAAGCAAAGATCGTTAACCAATGAATCAAATTAATTCCAAAAGCTTGCTAAGCTAAGGATAAAGCTTCCTGAACAGCGAAGGCTAAATTTCAGAGCAAATACATCACCAAAACGTGAACAAAAGACTCCAAAATCAACAGCGTATCCATGTAGGTCTTGCCGGCGGCACGACAGAGGAAAAATTGAGGTCTTGTTGACAAGAAGTACTTGAGTACCTGACCACAGATGGCGCTGTTGTGTACACCCCCACCTGGATAGCTATCGCTGGCGTATCCCGACCGTAGATTTCTGTCGGGCAACGGAGTTGACAGCTACATGATCATCGGGTAAGATTAATATTGAAAAAGAGTACAGTACTGTATAAGTCATCCTACCTTATGCTAGTTTGTCCACCTAAATCCCAGACCTGAAATCTTAGGTTTTTATAAGTGACTTGTTCCACATTGAAACCTATCGTAGGAATGGTAGTGACCACTTCCCCTACTTGTAGACGATATAATATTGTTGTCTTTCCAGCGCCATCCAAGCCAAGAATAAGAATTCTCATTTCCCTGGAGCCAATAAGACTTCGAAAATAGCTGAGTAACGCCCCTGTAACAAGATAAATAATACGCTTGCATTAAAATTTATGAAATTATTAAAACACACTAATACTGTATGCCTATACCTGTATTACAAGTAAAAATACAACAATCCTTTAAGCACAGTGGATATACATTCAACTACATTATGTATTATTATACAGTATACCACTCTACTAATAGAAATATACAAAAGATCTTCAAATTAACTATATTCAGCATATCATAATCCACCACAGGAAAATAACTCGTGATATCTCAGGCTTAAAAGAAAATCTATACTACTGTAGAAGCTTTTCTCTCAAAAATATCAATGATAGGGTAGGCTTTCTTTCTATCAGCTAACAACACATGGCAAGGTGATATTTTCCACTACTCTGTTTTTTAGAAGTTTTTTAAGGTGATATGTAATTTATTATTCCTCTATAGATTATTTTACTGGCTTTCAAAATTTTCTTTCATGGCACTTGGAGAGATCCCAACTTCAAGGACTGCCAATTTCGATCCATTAACACTTTTTACATGAACTTCCCAATGATTTTTAAGTTCGTGTCACATCAATTTCAGTTGTTTTGTGAACTATGGATGACCAGGGAGGGTCAATTATCCTAGCTATATTATATAAATCTTGACTTACGCACTATTGGTTGATAAGGCACCTGTATGGGAGTGAAGGGTAAGTTCCTTACCATAGTGAATGGACAGTTAATGAATTTGATGACTCAGGTCTACTCTCTCTGTAAAAAAAATATTTTCCAAATAAAATTTATCATTTCAATGTTTACCCAATATGCATAAGCATATATTGTATGCTTCATATGCAAACGTTTGAAAAAAAAAAAAAAACATAGGAACAAAGTTTCTACCAGTGCATTTATCCTCTTCTCTCAGTTAGCATCTAAGCCCACTTGAATGTGGGAAGGGGGAGGGTATTTATGAATGTTAGTTAAGTATTAAAATCATATATATTGTTAATAAAATTTCCCTTATTATTTATGAGTATTATCTATTATTCATAAGTGGATTACTAGATTGGATAGGATGGATGGATTATGGTACATACAACTGGAATATTAAAATCCAAATTAATGTAAACAGGGAATAAAGATTCAAGAAAATTGCTTGAGTATGTAATCCAATCTGCTACCTATACTACTGTACAGTACTTGCTGCAGTCAGAGGATGGTGGTAGACATTGAGTTTCTCTTGGATGAGCGAGTGACTTGAGGAGCACTATATACGAGGCTGAACGACTGCATTAGAAAAAGAAATACTGTACAGTACTCCCCGTACTTAGGACTTGGTTCTACAAGAAAAGGTGGGGCTATCAAAAAACTAAAATAAATAACGATGAAAAGGTACATCTATACATAGTACTGTAACATGTGCCTCTTGTTCACCAAATACTCAATACCTGTATTGTAAACAATAAGGGGAAAATCATGAAAAAAAGAGGTTAGCTATCCTTTGGTTCAAGGTGTGCCCCATGCGGCGACTAAGAGACCTACAGTATGACATACATCATAAACCCTTTGAATATCCTCCAAATACTTTAAAGTGCAGAACACAGAATTGCACTTCCACTGAACTGCACTTACAATTTCTCAAGGGAGAGGTTCTTCAAGGAATTGAAAAGTTGTGTCCCCTCTTATATTATGTGCCTTTACCGTTATGAAAGGCAGAGCTTTCACTCAGATTAGGGTGTGCAACTTTTTTTGTAAGAAAGGCCTATCATTCTTTGACATACTTAACTGTTGCTTATAAAACAAAAAGTTCTCTACGAGTGAGAAGGTTACATGTCTGTAAGGCCTTTGGCTATGTAATGAGTTGGACTAAGAGAATACTCAGAAAAATTTTTTGAGACTTGAGACATGCCTTCAACTATAAGTGGTAACTTTCCCTAATTCTCAATCAGTCTTACTTCATAATTAACCTTATTCTCACATATGTCGATGGGAAAAAATATATCCTCCGTGTCAAGACAACCCCATAAATGGGGCATGCAAATGGGATTAGTACCTATGGAGAGCATTTCTCAGCTACAATGGTCATAAATAGCACTCGTTGCAGGAAGACAATAGCGTATAATTGTGACCCTGCAAAGCATACTCAAAAGGTGGATATCAATGGCTGACAAGGACATAAACCTGCCACAGCGTTTTGTGCCCTTGCCAGGGTACAATCTAGTTTCATGAATTTCCATCAACAATCACATACTGTATACATACTGTTAAGAGAAAAAGATTAATAGCCAGAATATACAGTAAGGAGCCAGCAAGAGTACGTTCTCTATTATAACCAGTTAAGTTACAACCCTAGTTGGAAAAGGGAGATGCCATAAGCTCAAGGGCTCCAACAGGGAAAAATAGCTCAGTGAGGAAAGGAAATAAGGAAATAAATAAACGATATAAGTAATGAAAAATTAAAATATTTTAAAAACATTAACAACATTAAAACAGAAATTTGATATATAAACTGTAAAAGGACTTACGGTATGTAAGCCTGTTCAACATAAAACAACTTGCTGCGAGTTTGAACTTTTGAAGTTCTACTGATTCAACTACCCGATTAGGAAGATCATTCCACAACTTGGCCACAGCTGGAATAAAACTTCTAGACTACTGTGTAGTATTGAGCCTTATGATGGAGAAGGCCTGACTAGAATTAACTGCCTGGCCTAGTATTACGAACAGGATGGAACTATCCATGAAGATCTGAATGTAAATGATGGGCAGAATTATAAAAAATCTTATACAACATGCATAATGAACTAATTGAATGACAGTGCCAGAGATTAATATCTAGATCAGGAGTAAGGAATTTAATAGACCGTAAGTTCCTGTCCAACAAATTGAGATGAGAATCAGCAGCTGAAGACCAGACAAGAGAACAAAACTCAAAACAAGGTAAAATGAAAGAATTAAAACACTTCTTTAGAATAGATTGATCACCAAAAATCTCAAGAGATTTTTTCAATAAACGAATTTTATATGCAATTGAAGAAGACACAGACCTAATGTGTTTCCCAAAAGTAAATTTGCTGTCGAGAATCACACCTAAAATTTTAAGAGAGTCATTCAAAGTTAAAGAAATATCATCAATGCTGAGATCCAGATGTTGAGGAGCCACGGTCCTTGACCTACTTACAATCATACTTTGAGTTTTCTTAATGTTTTCTTAGGATTCAACTTCATACCCCATAATCTGCATTATGCACTAATTTTAGCTAGATCTCTATTAAAGGATTCAGCAACCCCAGATCTACATTCAAGAGATGGAATTGATGCAGAGTAGCATCTTCTGCATATGCAACAAGCTTGTTTTCTAAACCAAACTACATGTCGTGTATATAGCATGAAAAGTAATGGGCCCAGAACACTACCCTGAGGAACACCAGATATCACATTCCTGTACTCACTATGGTGCCCATCAACAACAACTCTTCGCGATATATTACATAAAAATTCAATAATGATGCTCAGAAACGACCCACCCACTCTCAACTGTTCGAGTTGGAAAACAAGGGCATCATGATTAACACGGTCAAAGGTAACACTAAAAGCAAGGCCAATCATACAAACTTCATGACCACAATCAAGGGCTTTCTGTACAGCATTGGAGATTGTAAGAAGGGCATCAAATGCTTCAAGGCCTTTACAAAAACCAAATTGCAAACTAGGGAACAGGCGATTACAGTACTTGCAACACGCAGGAGTTGCGTTTAAATGCCAAGGATGTACTAATTCCCGACATTACGGGCTATAGGTCGGCGAGCCGGAGGAGGATCCGGAGCCAAGGGTCTTTCGATCACTTGGCGGATCCAGGAGGAGACCTTGTTCTTAGTGATCCTCCTCTTTACTCTCCCTGAGCTAACAAACAGAGGTGTTAGTCAGGGCCATGTTGCTGCAGTGCATTTAAGATACAGTAGTATCTCAAACTCCTAACTGCGCATAGTAACAACTGATCTGGGTCATTGGTTATGGAATGGAGACTCTAGATAGGATGGATGGATTTTGGTACATACAGCTAGAATCTATGGTCCAGTACCCCCGGATTTTGAGTCTTAGTAATGAACTCAGGGACAAAGCTGAGTGTAACTTCCCCCCACCCCCTTTGAATGGGGGATGTCATACGAGAGGCCGTGAAGTTCACCGACTCTCTTTGCCGAGGCTAAAGCGAGCAGGAACGCCGTCTTCAAAGTGAGATTTCGGTCAGTTGCATGGCATAATGGTACGTAAGGAGGTTCTTTTAAGGATCTCAGGACAGAAACCACGTTCCAAGGATGAGGATAATCTCATAACTCCGTATGAGTAAAAAAAAAGCTCCAACAAAGAAGAAATGTCAACTCTTTTCAGCTTAAAGGCGAGGCTTAAAGGCTGAGCAATAGCCTTTCACCACCGAGACAGAAAGAAGCTTTTCCTCCTGAAGGTATACAAGGAACTCCGCTATTACTGGAATAGTGGCATCGAGTGGAGAGATATTCCTTCCACGACACCAACCACAGAAGATTCTCCATTTAGCCTGGTTGACTAAGGCTGAGGACTTACACAAGTAACCGGACATTCAATGTGCATATGAAGTCCCTTGGATGAACAGCTTGAATAACCGCATCTATTGTCACCATTCTAAACTGAGTCTGTTGCACAAACTTGTTCAGAGGAGAGAGATTGATGACTGGTCTCCAGCCTCCAGTCGCATTTTTCACCAGAAAAATTTGACTGTAGAAGCCTGGGGACCCATCTGCAACCTCTAGGAGAGTGCCCTTCTGCAGCATGGTCTGTAGTTCTGCCCTGAGGGCCAGCACCTTTGAGGATCCCTTCACATAGAAGCTTCAATGCACTGGATCCCGAGTCAGAGGAGGGAGAGATTGAATGAACAGACGTAATACCCTAGAGCGATCACTTCGACCGTCCAGGGTTCTGCCCCATGAAGCTGCCACCTCTGCCAGAGGCACTGTAGGCATCCTCCCACAGGTGGTAGATGAAGAGGAATAACATTCCTAGTGGGAGTGACCACCTCCCTTTCCTCCCTTCTTCCTCTGAAGGACTTGGTTCCTTTCTGGCCTTTAGATGGAAAGGGCCACTTTAACACATTTGTAGATCCTGAGGACCTAGAAGCTGAAGGGTGAGAAGAGGGAGGTGCTTGCTGAGTATGAGATGACTGGGAAGGTCTACCATAGGGCCTCGATGTCATGGCCCTATGGAGGAGAGAATCGTTGGATGATTTCCTCCATCGCTCAGCAGCCCTCTCTATCTCTTCTGGAACGAAGAGAAGAACCCTCAAGGGTGGAGGTCCCCAACTGGGAGACTTACACCTTCGGCACATGTTTGTGGACTTTACCAATGATGGTATCCCTTCTCTTGAGTATCGCATTTGCTCACAAGTTGACAGTGTGGTGCGACAGGAACTCCAGAGTTCGGGTACCCGACAACAGTAAAGACTCCAAAGTCTTCCTGGCCGACTCCTTCGAGAGATCGTGGAATCAGGTCATGAAGCCTAAGGATCCTAGCCATAGATCAAGCCTGCTGAGAGGGAGACCCAAAGAGAGGAGAGGGTTTGAGTCGGAAGACCCTTCGTTAAAGATTCTACTGAAGGGTCAAGAAATATGGTGGAATGAAGTTCCCCCTCAATCTGATAGTACTTCCTTTGTAAGATAAAAGGAAGTGAAAGAGACTGGGAGGAGGATCCTGCCCTCAAGGAACTAGAAGTTCCTGCTATCTGAGCGATAGCTTTCCTTTTGGTGGCTGTCATGCCTTTAGACCAGGGCAAAGCCGCATTGGACCTGGAAGGCTTCTGGGTCTCGAATATTTCAAAGAGAACCATGTCCTTACCCTCATGGGTGGTGGAACCAGGAGCAGATAGCCTATTAATGGTCCTCATACAAGCAAGGACCTGCCAAAAGGTGTGCTCTGACTCACGTCTCTCTTGGTCAGAGTGGTAGTTCGGACTAGCCGCCTTTGGAAGATTCTCATTATGGAATCCAAGGGGTCGTTCACCTCCAGGCTCAGCTCATGTCCATAGCCTGGGGTAGGTCAGGGTCATCAACAGTCCTCTTCTTTGTGCTTCAGCCATATGAGCTTCCCTTGCCGCAGCGTTCTTGGGTTTTGTCTTGGTGTCTTTCAACTCCCTACGCACAGGACGTTCCTCCGCAGTCTTAGGAGGGGGAACGTGCAAGGTTTTCGAGGCACCCGACGAAGCTTTAGCAGCAGGAGCTGAAGGCTTTTCCTCTGGAGGAGGTGAGGAAATTGGACACTGGTATGGTCTTGATGATTGAAGGAATTGATAGTCATCTCCCTTGTCAAACCTATGTCCCTACTCGTCCTGGGGCGGATGATGTGGCATGAGGTGGTTACACCTCTCATCCTTCTCTTCTGCCTCTTGGTCATGGTTTCCCTTGCCTTCACAAGGGTAAACGGTAGGTTGGCCATGTAAGAATCAGAAGATCGAGGACCCTCGGCACACAATCAGGATGGAGGTGATCTATGAGTCTTGTCCAACATTGATCTCCTTCTAGGATCTAGACTCCCAACGGACAAACTTGACGAGGATTCCAAGGGAATCCTAAGGGTCGCTTTGACTGGAGCAGTCGGAGGTTATGGCGGTGGAGGAGCCACACCCAGAATCTTCTGCAGGGTGGGAAGGAAATTGCTCCATGCAGGAAGCTTAGAACCTCAAGGTAAGTCATGGGCTTCCCTTGGAGGTCTAGGAGGAGAACGTTCCCTGGGGGGATTTCTAGAAGGAGCCTTAGTCAATGCAGGGAAGAGTCTCTGTGGCGGAGGAACACATTTCTTCGATGGATGAGAAGGACGGTCCGGACTAATAGGAACATCTGCGAACCTATTAGGAGGCTCCTTGAAACCCTCTGGAAAGGGTATTGGCCTGCCGCTAGAGGTGGTAGAAGCTGGAGGTGGAGGCGAAGGTGTTGGTAAGGCATTTTCTCGCAGTTCTGCATATCTGCTTGTGAATTGCTCGCAAAATCGCGGGTTTCACGCGTCAATGGATGCAATTCACGAGCAGAAATGCTTGCAACAGAAGCATTATGAGCCACACTAGAAGAGGAAGGTCTAATCTTCCTGCGACCGCAAAGAAGCACCTACGTCCAACAAAGTCAGCAGAGAGGGCCTCTCAGGAGGGACAACCCTGAGCATTGGAGAACATGTCACAGCATTAAGCATTTCCAAGCGTCGCATGGGCGAACGCTTTGCTAATACTCTCCAGGCGGTAAAAGGCCCTGGGGGTTTAGATAGACGCCTGTCTGAGGGATGGTCATTCTCATGATCAGGTTCGGTCCAAGGTTATTTGGGACAAGGTCGGGTTAAGGGGCTATGCGCTAATGGGCTGCGCGAACGCCTACCTCTACCTCTAGACGAGGAACAGGACCGTCTAGCTCTCGTTCGAGAACAGCATGAGCATCATGACTGCCAATCTCGCGAACGTGAGTGTTGGCCTTGTGAACATGAACGTCGTTCTCATAAACGGTGCCTTCACGAGCGTGAATGCCGCCCTCATGAACGTGAGCGCCATCCTCATGAGAGCCATTCTCGTGATCTAGATTGTTGAGATCTAGAACGCAAGCGTCTGGACCTAGGTCACGATGCTCACGATACTTCTCCTCGTGAAGAAGAATGCCTTCGAGGAGAGCGTCGAGACCAGAGGTGTCGTGAGCGCGAAGCTCTAGAGCATGAATGCCTCCCAGAAGAAGAGCTTTCGGATCATGATGACCTACGATCCATCAGATCTTCCGATCGTCGTGAACGGCAATTAGGGGAAATGTGTCCAGAAAGGCGAGGCGATGGCAATGCTCGTCCTTTCGCGCTGCTGGTGAAAGGAGCGCTGGTCCGTGGAAGATCAACACCTACAACCGCCGGGTTCCTGTAAGAAGAAACAAAGGTTTGGAGGTTACACGACGAAGAGGTCCCAGGATGGCGAGTGGGGTCGTCGTCAGCAGGAGGCCGTTGGAGAGGCGAACGCGAACGATCACCTCGTCCGTGCGTGGATGGTCCAGGAGAAGGTGACAGGTGTACTTCGCACAGTTCCAGAGTGTGAGATGTTAACGGCTCTGAAGAAGGGTCCCTCCTAGCACCGTGCTGAAGGAGACGCAGAAGTTCTTCCTTCGAAGGGGGTCCCGAAATTCCTAAGGTTGGCCACACCTGCAGAACATCTGAAGGGAGAATAGCTCCCCGGTGGCTGGAGGTGAAGTTGCACCTCTAGGGGAAGCAACAAGCCCCCCAGTATCCCGGGACCCCAGGGTTGCCAAGGAGTTAGTCGGTCTGTGCCCCAACTCAGTCGTCCCTCAGAAGAGCGCAAGCGAGCAGGAGCTTTTGAAAGAGATTTGAGATGTGAGATGAAGAAGACAGCTCTTTCCTCGGCCCTGAGGAAGAAAGATCGCGCATAGCCTTCTTCTTCCTACGCCGTCCGAATTTCTCCCATTGGGAGGCAGGCCACTCCCTACACACTGCGCAGGGCGAACCCTGCTCGCAGCGCTTCCCTCTGCACGAAGGACACACAAAGTGCAGGTCGGTCTCCAACGATGACATGAAGGCCCTCACGCCCTGGACAAATTCACATGAAGGTGATCGAAGAGAAAATACGCACACCTGAAAAGAAAAAAAAGAATATATAAAAAAGTCCAATGACAGTCTGGGGAGAGAGAGGACATGTCCGATCTCTACTGAGCCAAAAGCAAAAAAGTGACGTACAGTACCTCACAGCTGTGAGAGTATATATATAGGTGGCTGGGTACTCCCAGCCTACCCACTCAAGCGGTTAGGTAAGGTTGCCACCTCGCTCTTCAAGTCTAATGGCTACCTTCCAGCTTCGCCGAAAGATAATCCAATAAATAACGGAAGGTTTGTTAGTATGGGAACAAACACTATTTTGAATACCATATACTACTGGTGGAAACCTAAAGTTACAGATTTCTATTAAAAATGACAAACTTATAACAGAGTTTGTATTTTTCCTAACATACAAACCCGAATTCTTTACTATAGGAGATATTCTAGCGCGAGCTGGAAAATACGGCAGAAAAACCTTAACAAGGTCGTTCACGACCGGGCAGGTAGTTACCCACCTGTTAGTAGTGGGGGGATCGTCGGATGGTAGCTGCTGTTTACCTTCAATCGGATTCTAGCTTGGACTATTCCAAGGGGCGGTGATGGAGGGAAGATTTGTGTAAAGAATTCGGGTTTGTATGTTAGGAAAAATACAAACTCTGTTATAAGTTTGTCATTTGTTCCTACACTTGATACAAACTCTAATTCTTTACTATAGGAGACTTAGTGTTGAACCCAGGGTGGCCAAGGAGTTCCCTATTCCTAGGGAAGATAGTCCTCAGACTAGACTCTTTTGAAGCAACAATCTTCCATTAATCTTCTTTCTTTGTAGATCCCCATAATCTCAGCATGACTGAAGGTTTGTGGCTTCGTGGAAACAAATGTTTCAGGATGAAGTGGGTCAGGAACATTCAACTCGGACCCCTTCAAACTTAGGATTCCCTCGACCTTGAAAAGGTGAAACCTCGTGACCATGAGTATAACTTATACCCTGTGAGAGGAATCCGATTAGTGTCATATCTTATTTCCATTGGCGAGTCCAGCTGAAACTGGATACAAACTAGGATCCCCAGATGGGAGGGAGAAGGAGATGAAGAAGATAGATGGATGTCCTTAAAACCTAGTGTTACCCAGTATTCTCAGCCAATGGTTACTGTGCCCTGGAAGGGAGTAAGGTAGCTACAGCACCCGTTGACCTGTAACAATAGGCCCTATAGAAAGGGTGTCTAGAGACTTATGTGTCACGTCACTCAAATAGTGAGCGGTGAATGTAGATTGGCGTTTGCAGACCCCAGCACTTGAGACTTGGGAGACTGAGAAATTTCTCTTAAATGCCAGTGAGGCAGCCACTCCCCCAACTTGATGGGCTCTGGGTTGTGCTGCCTCCGGGTCTCCGTAAAAAGACCTCGCAATAACTTTCTTGAGCCAGAAAGGGATGGTGTTGCGAGAGGTTCTCTTCTTTACCTTGTTGGTACTAAGCAAGAGATGACGCGCTTCAGGTATTTCTTTAGCACCCTGACTGGGCATAGTAATGACTAGTCTGTATTCTGTGTTACCTTAATGAGGCTGGAAAACTGAAATTCTCAAAATCTCTCATCGGCAGATGAAGGATCATGAGTCTAGCCACCAGCCCGGTACGAAGTTGCGAGACACTTCTCCCACCCCATCCCTTAAAATGGGTGACGGCGTAAGACAGACCATGTAGCACACTGACCCTTTTAGCCGAGGACAGAGGTACGAGGAAGACTGTCTTAAGGTTCAGAAAGTAGCCTGAGGCCCTTAAGGGTTCAAAGGGCAGACCCTTCAGGGAACGTAAGACATGTCTCACGGTGACGGTCTAATCTCAACTGGGGGAGCAAGATCACTCAGAACCCTGAATCAACCAAAGTGATGTCTTCCGGGACGGAGAGGTCAACCCCTTCTCAGTCTACAGATGAGGCTCAAGGCTGAGCGATAGCCCCTAATCGCCGTCACTGAGAGGAGCTTTTCCTCACTGAGGTACAAAAGTAAGTCTGGGAACTACTGATTCCTTCCTTTTGAGAACCCAATTGCTCCACATGGTCGCTGTTGTAGCGGTTAAGAAGTCCATTGTCTTAGCCCCAGCAGTTAGGACTTCCTGTAGGCACTGCATGGAGTCTTGGTTTGACAAGTCCTCGTGGCTCGCGAGGTAGCCGACTGTACCAGACCACGTGTCAAGCCAAGAAGGAGCCTCCAGAGGGGACATTGAAGCCGCTTCCATTGCCGAGGCTTCTGTGACTGAGAAGAGCCTGGTAGAGTAAAGTGTCTCTTCAAGGATTAGCCCGGTGTAAGCCTCGCCGTGAGGGGATCCAAGATCAGAGGAGAAGGGTTGACATCTCTGATCTCGTAAAGGGCTTTTGTCTCTTAAACGGGAATTTATTGGATTCCTGAGACTTCAGGGAACCCGTTTCTCCCGCGATCCCCTGCGATACCTCCTCAGACGGCCTGCAGGGCGAACAGACCAGGTTTAAAGGATTAAAGGTCGCTCATGAATGGCAGAGGCAAGGGACAGTGACATTGCACTAGCAGTTAGGACAATGCCCTAGAGACTGACCATACTGTATATTATATGGTCAACGACCAAGCCTCCTCTCCATCTCAGCTGGGACCAGGGAGGGCCAGGCAGTGGCTGCTGATGACTCAGCAGATAGACCTATAGGCTCCCCCAAACACCCCAACCTTAGCTCACAAAGATGGTAAGGTTGCAGACACTAATGGCACTAACGAGTCTGAGCGTGACTCGAATCCCATACAGTCAAACACCAGTCAGAGATGTTAGCAATCAAGCCACAGCCAGAAGATGAATTCTGGTCTTAGGGTATGAGGTGGACGACAGAGCCTGTCTAAGGCTGGAGCGTCAAGAGGTCGAGGAGACAGATGCAAATCGCCGAGGCATGAGATATTACACATAGTTCTTAGAGTCCTTAAATAGGAGGATTCTAAGTACTTCGACGGCAGATCTTCCAAGGAATCCTCAGGATGCGCTAATTCGACGCGTGTTAATACAGGTAGAGTGGAGACGCGAGTAGCAGACAAACCTTATATCTTACCCCTCGCATCTTTTTTTTTGAAAGGGGAAGAACGGTAGAAGTCGGAGTGTCTGGAGGTAATGGCGAAGACCATAGACTAGAGTCGGAAGACTCTCTGTCATAAAAGTAAAACTCTTGATGACGATGGTCGTGCGCATAGCGCTAATTGCGTGCATGCGCGGACACACTGTGCTAATTGTTACGAAAGCCCGACGACTCAGCGTAACTGAAACTCGAAGGTTCCACGTCGTGTGAACTCGAAAGTCCAGCGCGACAGAGGCCCGAAGGACTCCTAAGGTTATGAGAACCCGCCAGATCAACATGACGGGAGTTCAAAGGCTCCCAGTCACGCCCGCCGAAAGGGTGATCGTCACGAGACCCCGAGGGGTCAACGTGAGGAGAACCAGTAGGTTAAAAAAGACGTCTCCTTACAGCACGAGAGGGAGAACGTCAGGGATCAAGAGAACCCCTCCGCAGGGTAGGTTTGTTCTCCCGAAGGAGAAGGTCGCTTAAGACAAGGTTCTCGCTCCGCCCTGGAGGAGAACCAAAAGCGTAAGGGGGAGGAGCGTGGATCAGCAAACTCCTACAAGTTTTCTCTCGTGAATGGGAGGAAGGTTCTCCCGAAGGAGATCGCCTATAACAAGCTTTCTCCCTGCTCTATGGGGAAAAGCATAGGCGTAATAAACTCTCTCCCGCGAACGAGGAGAAGTCCTCCCGAAGGTGGATATCGCCTAAGGCAAGTTTTCTCCCAGTTTTATGGGAAAAAATCATAGGCGTAATAATCTCTCTCTCGCTCGCGAGAGAGAAGTTTTCCGGAAGGAGGACATTGCCTACGACAAGTTTTCTCCCAGTTCTCTGGGAAAAACGTAGGCATAATAATCTCCCTCTCGTGAATGAGAGAGAAGGAGGACATCTAAGACAAGCTTTCTCCCAGTTCTATGGGAAAAAAGCATAGGCATAATAATCTCTCTCTTGCGAACGAGAGAGAATTCTCCTGAAGAAGGACATCGCTAAGACAAGTTTTCTCCTAGTTTTATGCGAAAAACGTAGGCGTAATAATCTCTCTCTCGTGAACGAGAGAGAAGTCCTCCCAAAGGAGGACATCGCCTGAGCCAAGCTTTCTCCCAGCTCTTATGGGAAAAAAGTGTAGGCGTAATAATCTCTCACGCGAACGAGGGAGAAGTTCCCCTCGAAGGAGGAACAAGCCTTAGACTTGCTTTTCCCCAGCTCAATGGGAGAAAGCACAGTCTTCGGGGACGAGATAGCAGAGGTAAAACTCGTCGATCTGTCCGCAACTCTTCACAAAGGAGGGAAGGTTGCTGAATGGCTGAAATGAGGAAGCTCTCCCTCGGAAGTGGGGTGGTTCTCTCACGCAGCCCAATTCCGAGGAAGGTTATCACTCCCTCGTAAGGGGAGGTTCTCTAACCCCTGGAGGCGAACCTCCTGGCAGCAATCTATGTTTCCCAACAATAAGTTGATAAAGTTGCAGGTTGACAAAGAGTGCTACCTCGTAACATGGGTAGCTCATGAAGCGCAGGATAACGAACAGAGCGGCCAAAGCCATCGGCATTGTGTTCTTCGTCGCTGCTATCTGGGTGTTTTCTTTTAGCCTCTCTAACACGTTTCCCCTTTTCCTTCTGCTCTCAACCGAAGAGAAGAAGGGCCGAACCCCTGCATCTTCTTCCGAGGTTTTCGAGAGACTTGTAATCCTTAACCTCATTAGGGAGCAAGGGAACTGGGGAGGTTGTCCTGTCTGAAACACGAGAGCGAGGGATTGACCCCGCGAGTGTATGACTGGAGATTTGCGTGTGTAGCGTTAATTGCGTGCGAACACCTTGCGTGACGGGAGTCTGAAGACTCTGCCATAAGAGTAAAACTCTTGACGGTCATGGGCGCAGTGTTCGTTGAGCGCACGCAAACACTCCGCGCGACAAGAGTCCGAAGACTCTCCGTCATGAGAGTAAAACTCTTGGTGACTTGTTTCACGAGAACCAGAAGGTTCAGCGTGATCGTGTGTGCCCCTAAAGGTTGTGTTGCGAGAACCCGCAGGGCCAGAGCAACGGGAAAGTCACGAGACACGGAAGTGTCAGCGTGACTAAATGCACGAGAGCCCGAGGTTTCAGCAACTTGAGTTGCGAGAAAACGAAGGGATAGCGCACCAAGAAACCGAAGTTTCCTTGTCACGAGACCCCAAAGGATCAGAGATCGAGAAGTCGAAGGCGAGAGCGATCTTCTCTGAAGATAAGGAGTGAAAGCAAGGAGAAGAGCTCTTTCTGACTTTTCTAGAGCGAACGGAGACCCTCAAACTATTATGCGAAGAAGAGGGTTCGAGGTCAGGACGTGCTTTGCCCTTGGCCGCGCTCCTGGCTTATTAGATGATCCCTCGCAAGAAAAGACGACACCAAGGCAGAACGATGATGAGAGGGAGCGCTCTTCTTAGGTTTGTGCCAAGAGCGCTTATAGTCTCTAGGCGAGACGTCTCGAGGAGAGACAGAAGGCGAGGAAGAGCGAGAATGATGATGTCTTCCTATATCGCCTGTCTCTACGGCGAGAACATCTAGGTGAAAGCGCGCTAGCTCTCCTTTTCCTCTTCTCTCTCTCTCTCTCTCCTGACCTCCGAAGAGGGCGATGACGAGGAGGAAGCACTCTTCTTATGTTTGTGACAAGAGCGCTTATAGTCTTGCAGCGAGACATCACTTGAAGAGATAGAAGGCGAGGAAGAGCGAGAACGATGATGTCTCTTCCTATGTCGCCTGTGTCTCCGGCGAGAACATCTGGGTGAAGGAGAGCGAGCTCTCCTTTTCCTCTTCTTTCTTTCCCTCCTAGCCTCCGAAGAGGGCGAGGAGGAGGAGGAGGAGGAGGAGGAGGAGGAGGAGGAGGAGGAGGAGGAGGAGGTACAGTACTGCAATGTTTGCACTCGCAACGTTGTAATTAGTAGATGCGCAACGGAGTGCGAAGTACGCGCCGCAGGAGCTGAAGTTACTATATCCACTAAAACTTCCTTGGGCGCCGACTGAGTTGATGGGAGGTAGGCGAGGTCCGGAACTCCCGAGGGTTCCACAACAAATGGGACCCCGAGGCACTACCTTGTCCGCGAGGAACTGGTTCCAAACTTCCTCCGAAGGAGAACCATGAAGTCCAAGGGCAGGCCATACCGCTCGTACATGATCTGGAATGGAAGCAGTAACAGAGTCATTCCCGGTGGCGGAAAGTATTGCCCCACTGGGGGAGGCAACGTGATCCGCCTGACCAAGAGGAATGGGGATTAAATCAATGGTGCCATTCTTCCTCGACTTTCCCCCGGAGGGAGGCAGGCAAGGAAGAGAGGAAGAGTCTGAAGGGAGAGATCGAGAGGCCGAAGAAGAGGTCCGTGACTCCTTACCTACAACAGCAATCCTGGAGGTAAAGAGTACTTTTAGGACTTCCTATCTACCTCTCTCGAACTTCTCCCACTGAGAGGGCGACCACTTCTACATACTTGGCAGGGGGAGCCTTCAGAACACCTATGACCTCTGTACCTAGGGCATAGGGAAAGAGGATCCACCCCCAGCGGTGACATAAAGGTGCCCGGAACACTTCCTCATAATAGAGGACATCACATCTAACAAAGAAAAAGAAAAAAGGATTAATCAAAAAACCAAAAAAGAAAGGCTAGTCTGCCAGACAAATAAAAGCAGGAGCAGCGGTGTTACCACTACGACGGCTGGAATTTGATTGAAGGTAAACAGCAGCTATCGACCGGTGGTCGCCCCACCACTAACAGGTGGGTAACTACCTGCCTGGTCGTTAACGACCTTGTTAAGATTTTTCTGCCGTATTTTCCAGCTCGCGCTAGAATATCTCCTATAGTAAAGAATGAGGATTTGTATCAAGTGTAGGAACAAATACCCATTTTACTCCTTTAATCGTCACAGCATATAACATAGGAGCCTGATGGTGTTTCTGCCATAAGTTACTTGTTCGAACAGAATAAAGGGCACAACGTTTTATATTTCAAATCTCTTTGCATATATTTGAATATGAAATATAATCGTAGCTCGTATATTATTGATCATGTTAATAATAAAAGGTTAGGGTAGAATTGTGTGTTTGATATATTTAGTCTGATCAGTGAAAATGGAAGCCAAGCCCAAGCTACATAACTCACCCCTTTGTTAAGTGTGAATTCACCCCTTTAAGCTTGTATAATTGATAATTAACACCAAAATAGTAGCCCATGGGGCTCACGCATGTAGCGAGGCAGTCCGCTTACCGCCAGCACATACAAGCGGCGTGAGATAATGCTTGAGCTCAAGTGAAGTGAGTATACAGCAGAGCAAAAATCAATAAATCCTTAACTCAATTAAGTAAGAAGGTATTTGTAATGCAATGAACACTACTACGAACGACTCCATAGAGAATGGGATGGAAACCCCTGTTTTCTATGTGTCCGGAAGTCCTGACAAAGAAAAAGCTTTAGTGTTTTGACATTGTTTCATTACTGGTACTTGGTTTTGATTATGGAAACTTTTATTATGATGATTTTTTTACAACGATTACCGACGGAAACCAAATTTAAAAAAGCTAATCAAAATAACAACACAATTAGACAAGTACACCCTAAATGAAGGTGTTTCGAACATAACTGATGACGATACCTGGCGCAAAGCCATAGCTTTTCAGTTATAGTAATCGAACCACGATATCTATAAAACTATGGATTTCCGCCAAGATTCGTTATAAAAAAGTTCAAGATACCTCAATATACATTACAAACCAATCTTATTTTCCACTAACCGTTTATTGCACCATTCTATAATTTTACCCAATGTTTCCACACTGGTTTTAGGAGTTCCCCATAAAAAACTCCAATTCCCCCCCCCCCCTTTGGATACCCCTTTAATTGTTTGATGTGAAGGGGTGAATTTGATTTATGGATTTTAAACCAATGACCAGGCACTATGACCAGGGAGGGAAACACAAAAACAAGAGGTCTGCACCAACAATAATGGTCAGGGATATATAAAAATCAAGATAACCAGTTGGAAAAACTTAGTTGATTTATTTAGCAAAAAATTAAAGCATTCTATTATTGTCTTACCTATTAGATTAAGTTCATGAAAATCATGTAATAAAACCTACAAAAACATCTACTAGTAATCTAGGGGTGTATGTATGATAGCGGCCACATGTATGTAATATCATGTCTGACTTAGAATACTGTAGAGTAAGGGGGGGTTGCAGAGGGGCTTTAGCAACCCCCCCCCCTCCCCAATAAGTAAGTAGCTAAGGACACGGCTTGTAGGTTAGGTTAGGGGGAAAGTTCAGGTTAGTTGATGTTTATTTCTAATCGTGTGAGGAACTGGCCGCTGATGTACAAAAGGCTCCATAATCTATTATGGCTTCAAGAGTATCGTTTACCCATCATATTGCACATGAGGAAATTGTGGGGAGATGGAGTATGAAACTACCAGGTTTGTCAGTGGTTGAAAAATAAAACTCTCAAAAGAATACGGTGGTCTGGTCTTGACTTGCAATAAGGAACACTTATCAAAAATCTATAAAAAGAATGTAATAAAAGAGTTGAACAACTCGAGTAGTTTCATGTTAGGGAATGGTACATTTCGAATTAGATATTTGAACAAAATTTGCATTACCGGTAAGCTTGGCCGATTAAGATAATCCCTAAGCCTCATAGCTCTAAAGAAGGGTACACATTTACTTGATAGCCATATGACAGTTAAATTATTATTAAGGGCTGTAACTCTTATCTTAACATACAAATTACATTAAAATATAATGGACTGTGGGTTTGAAGTGTCTAATCTTCAGAGTGAGTCATCCAGTCAGATTCCAAATGGGCAAAGAGTTTCCTATTGGGCAATTCATGAAAAAAGGTAATTTCCCTTTTCATGTCACATCCAGGTTCTTCTCTCATCGTTATTTCATTCATACAACGATTGTCACGGGCATAAAACTTGTGTTTTCAACTAATGTGATGATGACAGACTTACCCATCGTTATTGTGATTTGACAGCTGGCAATGAAAACACGACAATACTACGTGGAAATGTTTATGATAACAAATGACAAACGATTTAGGGAATTTAATCCTACTATAAGAGAGTTGGAACCTATTTATCACTTACGGTATCGTTCGACGCGGAGAATTGTTCATATCTTAGCTCCTCTAAGTATAGTATTTAGTTTATTATAGTTATTTTTTCTTTTATAGATGATTTTGATAAATATATTTAATTAGTTTAAACCTTATAAGAAAAACTCTACATTTATATAGTAGCAATAAGATAATTTAACAAGAAACAGTTCTAAGTATAAGGTCAAAGACCGGACGGAATTCTAGCAACTACCTAACAGAATCTTAAACAACAATGAAGTCGTTTATTTTAAATTAATAATTTATTAAATTTTACATATACTTTTGTGAGTCACTCCTGAATTATATTTTTTTAATCTGCCAAATATACTTTTCTGACATGCATTATATTTTCTGTGTAAAGAGAGTTGTTTTAATGGGTATCAATAATCAAAGAGAACGTTGCTGTACAAACAGTTACGTACAGACTATGAGCGTACATGTCTTCAATTTTGCAAATCTAAACTATAATCACATTTTTAGTAATTCTGCCATATGATATTGCTAACTAACAACTGCATTATACCATTGGGTGATTCAAAGCCTTATGGCCAAAACAGACACTACTCAGCTATTATAGTTATCAAGCTTACTCTTCAAAGTGACTTTTATAAGATTTTAACTGAATCAGTTATGTGATGATAGCCTACGTGGTGCATAATAAACGTAATACGAGCCTCCATTTTATGCATTTACAGGATTTTGTTTAAATTTGATCTCTACCACAGTGTGTCAAAAGCCCCTTATTTTTAACGATTGTATATACTATAATACCATAATCCCTATATTGAGAATAGATGTATATTATAGTAAATTTCATTTTGAGAATCAATCTAAATGAGGGAAATTAAAAATTACATATAGGTTACAACTTTAATTTTACATGTTTTATAAAGTCAGGTATAATTATAGAAGATATGGCACTCAAGTCAGCACGCCTAATCGCATGAAGAAACACAAAAAACTAACAAGTCTTTGCAAAAGACGTGTCATTAAAATAAATATGATTTTGCCTAATGGTCAGGCATAAGGTGTTTTCCGACTTCTGAATCGGTTTAATCTTTTAAACAACTTGATGTTAAGCTTATAGTATAGGCTATGTCTATCTAAGTATGCATGTATATATACTGTATATATAATATGTGTGTGTAGGGAGTAGGTTGGACAGGGCACCCGCCACCCATTGAGATACTACCTCTATTATTATTATTATTATTATTATTATTATTATTATTATTATTATTATTATTATTATTATTAGTCAAGCTACAACCCTAGTTGGGAAAGCAAGATGCTATAAGCCCAAGGGCTCCAACAGGGAAAAATAGCCCAGTGAGGAAAGGAAATATGGAAATAATTAAATGATGAGAACAAATTAACTATAAATCATTCTACAAACAGTAACAACGTCAAAACTAATATGTCATATATAAACTATAACAAGCCTTATGTCACCCTGTTCAACATAAAACATTTGCTACAACTTTGAACTTTTGAAGTTCTACTGATTCAACTACCCGATTAGGAAGATCATTCCACAACTTGGTCACAGCCTCATGATGGAGAAGGCCTGGCTATTAGAATTAACTGCCTGTCTAGTATTACGGACAGGATGGAATTGTCCAGGAAGATCTGAATGTAAAGGATGGTCAGAATTATGAAAAATCTTATGCAACATGCAAAAGGAACTAATTGAACGACGGTGCCAGAGATTAATATCTAGATCAGGAATAAGAAATTCTATAGACCGTAAGTTTCTGTCCAACAAATTAAGATGATAATCAGCAGCTGAACACCAGACAGGAGAACAATACTCAAAACAAGGTAGAATGAAAGAATTAAAACACTTCTTCAGAATAGATTGATCACCGAAAATCTTGAAAGACTTTCTCAATAAGCCAATTTTTTTGTGCAATCAAAGAAGGCACAGACCTAATGTGTTTCTCAAAATAAAATTTGCTGTCGAGAATCACACCTAAAATTTTAAAAGAGTCATACAAAACT
>NC_090732.1:14168082-14170582 GCF_036898095.1 Palaemon carinicauda
GATTGCTTTAACTATTGCGATGAATGATTGCAGAACAAGCTTTAATTACAGATTAAACAAGTGATTAGAATGCAGCCTAATACTATTAGAATATTGTCATGGTAAACTGAGCTCATAATTTAATGTTCTTTATAATGGAACGTTTTTCTGGTAAAAGATTTGAATAAACAAACAATGATGATTAAAATGATAGGTTACACTCCGCTTACTTGACTGAATGCTAGCCATCATCCAGCACTTATATAGGAGGATGTGACTTTCAAACAATTGAAATCTGACGAATGTCTACTTATCTCACGTAAACAATGCGTAGCACCAGCACTCGGTGATAAACAACAACCAGTTCCCTGAGCCCTACTGGGCTGAAATCTACCACACAGGGAAAGAGCCAGAAAAAGAAAAATAGAGTATTCTACGAGGACCATCAGTAGGGGAATAAAAGTAAATTGGACAGTTTGTGCTTTATAGTCATGAAATTTTCAGACTACCAAAGGCTTACATTCTTGGAATGATATTAGATCTTTTGGGGGGTCACTGGTGTCAACTGTTGTGACAAGAAAATTATCGTGTAGATGTGAGTTACATATGTCCTAAAAATTCAAGCACTGTCAAATGAAGAATTTTTTTTTTATTTATTGAACTATAATTCTATAACGAATACAAAATACATGAGGTATATATTCCTAGAGATTTATTTAAAATAAAGTAGGCTGTGCCATTTATTAAACTGTTCGCTGTCATCCAAGATGACACGAACAATATAATGTGCATAATGTTTTTGAGTGATAAGATGGTATATGGATTTTAGATTTAAAATGGACTACGTGGAATGATTCTTCAAAAAGTCTTCTTGAGGAATGTACAGTTGGACACAGGAATTCCTGGCACACCTCACTCTAAAGAAGTGAACCCCGTCATACCCTTACTGTGTTGTCAAAGCCTAATACTTCTACCATCTCGCCATATACTAGCTGACTGGTTACTCGCCGCGCAGTAAGGGTGTAGCAGGCTGCATTTCCCAAGAGCGGGCTGTGTCAGGAATTCCTGCGTCCATCTGTATATTCTTAAAAAAAAATAAATAAATAAACATTTTGTAGAATCATACAGCCTAGTCCATTCTAATTCTAATTCGTGTGTCCAAATACTCATGACGTACAAATCTCGTGGGTTCAGTAGATCCCTGTAACTTTTCAGCTGAGTGGGACCAGATAAGCAGTCTACAAAACGAAAGGTAACCAATCACCTTTTGCCATGGCGCCAAAGGTTAAATTACCTCTGTCTCGTAAACTATGCAGAATGTCTATCTTGAAACCAACATATGTCGATTTACAATAAATTTGATCAAATGCTGATGATATATAACGTTAACGGCACAAAAGAATTAACGCAAATATTTCACACATGGCAACAATACAATCGTATTTTAGGCTTAAGTGATGGGTGTCTCCTATGAAACCATAAAACTACAAAGTTAAGAGACTCCCCCCCCCCCCAAAAAAAAAAAAAATATTGTATACATATTCCGATGCTGCTTAATTTAGGAACTTTGAACTTCCTTGTACTTTACATTGCACATGTAGGAAATGATATGCTTTGATATCTTCTTATGCATGGGATTTAAGCCGTTATGACGGCACGAGTCGATGTCTCAAGGGAACATATCTGACGATATACGGAATGATAATTTTCATGACGCTCGTATCTGGGAAAGTACGGAGTTGGGGCGTTTTCTTTGAATGCAAGTTTATGCATACAGGTAATTTTTTAAATAACTAAATTAAAAGGACACACACACAGACACACACATGAATAAACACATATCTGGGACCTTTATATACGAATACACACATTTACATATAAATTCATCGATCTATCCTTATGGTTTAATTAATTCATTCTACCTTGTTTTGGGTATTTTTCTCCTGTCTGGTCTTCAGCTGTTGACGCTCATCTTATTATTATTATTATTATTATTATTATTATTATTATTATTATTATTATTATTATTATTATTATTATTATTATTATTATTATTATTATCAAAGCTACAACCCTAATTGGAAAAGCAAGATGCTATAAGCCCAGGGGCTCCAATAGGGAAAAATAGCTCAGTGAGTAAAGGAAATAAGGAAATAAATAAATGAAGAGAACAAATTAACAATAAATCATTCTAAAAAAAGTAACAACGTCAAAACAGATATGTCATATATAACTATTAATAACGTCAAAAACAAATATGTCATATGTAAACCATAAAAAGACTCATGTCCGCCTGGTCAACAAAAAAGCATTTGCTCCAACTTTGAACTTTTAAAGTTCTACTGATTCAACTACCCGATTAATCAACCTTGTTTGATAGAAACTAACAGCCTATCAGATTTATTACTCCTGACCTGGATATTAATCTCTGGCACCATCGTTCAGTTAGCTATTAGTGCGTTACATAGGATTTTATATATATATATATATATATATATATATATATATATATATATGTATG
>NC_090732.1:14175582-14178082 GCF_036898095.1 Palaemon carinicauda
ACTGCCTAGACTAATGATGCTTGTCTAAACTGCCTGGCATATTTTTATTTTTAGGTTTAAGGATGCCAGGCTTAACTGCCAAGGCTAATGATGCTTGTCTAAACTGCCTGGCATATTTTTTTTTTTTAGGTTTAAGGATGCCAGGCTTAACTGCCTAGGCTAATGATGCTTGTCTAAACTGCCTGGCATATTTTTTATTTTTTTTTTTTAGGTTTAAGGATGCCAGGCTTAACTGCCTAAGCTAATGATGCTTGTCTAAACTGCCTGGCATATTTTTTATTTTTTTTTTTTAGGTTTAAGGATGCCAGGCTTAACTGCCTAGGCTAATGATGCTTGTCTAAACTGCCTGGCATATTTTTTATTTTTTTTTTTAGGTTTAAGGATGCCAGGCTTAACTGCCTAAGCTAATGATGCTTGTCTAAACTGCCTGGCATATTTTTATTTTTAGGTTTAAGGATGCCAGGCTTAACTGCCTAGGCTAATAATGCTGGTCTAAACTGCCTGGCATATTTTTTTTTTTTTTTAGGTTTAAGGATGCCAGGCTTAACTGCCTAGGCTAATGATGCTTGTCTAAACTGCCTGGCATATTTTTTTCCTTTTAGGTTTAAGGATGCCAGGCTTAACTGCCTAGACTAATGATGCTTGTCTAAACGGCCTGGCATATTTTTATTTTTAGGTTTAAGGATGCCAGGCTTAACTGCCTAGGCTAATGATGCTTGTCTAAACTGCCTGGCATATTTTTTTTTTTTTTTTTTAGGTTTAAGGATGCCAGGCTTAACTGCTTAGCCTAATCATGTTTGTTTTACCTGCCTGGCATATTTTTTTCTTTTTTTTCTTTTTTTTTAGGTTTAAGGATGCTAGCTTTAACTGCCTAGCCTAATGATGCTTGGCTTACCTGCAGGGCATATTGATGCTTGGCTTAACTGCCTGACAAAATGATGCTTGGCTTAACTGCCTGGCCTGGTGATTTCTGGCCTAACTGGTCTAATGAGGCTTGGCTTAACTGACTGGCGAAATGATGTTTGGCTTAACTGCAAGGCCTAATGATGCTTGGCTTATCTGCTTGGCCTAATGATGTTTGGCTTAACTGCCTGGCCTATGAGGCTTGGCTTAACTGCCTGGCCTAAGAATGCTTGGCTTAACTGCCTGGCCTAATGATGCTTGGCTTAACTGCCTGTCCTAATAATGCTTGGCTTAACTGTTTGGCCTAATGATGCTTGGCTTAACTGTCTGGCCTAATGATGGCTTAACTGCCTGGTCTAATAATGCTTGGCTTAACTACCTGGCCTAATAATGCTTGGCTTAACTGCCTGGCCTAATGATGCTTGGCTTATCTGCCTGGTCTAATAATGCTTGGCTTAACTCCCTGGCCTAATAATGCTTGGCTTAACTGTCTGGCCTAATGATGCTAGGCTTAACTGCCTGGCCTAATAATGCTTGGCTTGACTGCCTGGTCTAATAATGCTTGGCTTAACTACCTGGCCTAAGAATGCTTGGCTTAACTGTCTGGCCTAATGATGCTTGGCTTAACTGCCTGGTATAATAATGCTTGGCTTAACTACCTGGCCTAATAATGCTTGGCTTAACTGTCTGGCCTAATGTTGCTTGGCTTAACTGCCTGGTCTAATAATGCTTGGCTTAACTGTCTGGCTTAATGATGCTTGGCTCAACTGCCTGGTCTAATAATGCTTGGCTTAACTACCTGGCCTAAGAATGCTTGGCTTAACTGTCTGGCCTAATGATGCTTGGCTTAACTGCCTGGTCTAATAATGCTTGGCTTAACTGCTTGGCCTAATAATGCTTGGCTTAACTGTCTGGCCTATTGATGTTTGGCTTAACTGCCTGGTCTAATAATGCTTGGCTTAACTGCCTGGCCTAATAATGCTTGGCTTAACTGTCTGGCCTAATGATGCTTGGCTTAACTGCCTGGTCTAATAATGCTTGGCTTAACTGCCTGGGCTAATAATGCTTGGCTTAACTGTCTGGCCTAATGATGCTTGGCTTAACTGCCTGGCCTAATGATGCTTGGCTTAACTGCCTGCTCTAATAATGCTTGGCTTAAGTACCTGGCCTAAGAATGCTTGGCTTAACTGTCTGGCCTAATGATGCTTGGCTTAACTGCCTGGTCTAATAATGCTTGGCTTAACTACCTGGCCTAATAATGCTTGGCTTAACTGTCTGGCCTAATGATGCTTGGCTTAACTGCCTGGCCTAATAATGCTTGGCTTAACTGTTTGGCCTAATGATGTTTGGCTTAACTGCCTGGCCTATGAGGCTTGGCTTAACTGCCTGGCCTAAGAATGCTTGGCTTAACTGCCTGGCCTAATGATGCTTGGCTTAACTGCCTGGCCTAATAATGCTTGGCTTAACTACCTGGCCTAATATTGCTTGGCTTAACTGTCTGGCCTAATGATGCTTGGCTTAACTGCCTGGCCTAATAATGCTTGGCTTAACTGCCTGGCCTAATAATGCTTGGCTTAACTGCCTGGTCTAATAATGC
>NC_090732.1:14185582-14188082 GCF_036898095.1 Palaemon carinicauda
TGGTCAGTTATGAAAAATCTTATGCAACTTGCATAATGAACTAATTGAACGACGGTGCCAGAGATTAATATCTAGATCATGAATAAGAAATTTAATAGACCGTAAGTTTCTGTCCAACAAATTAAGATGAGAATCAGCAGCTGAACACCAGACAGGAGAACAATACTCAAAACAAGTTAGAATGAAAGAATTAAAACACTTCTTTAGAATAGATTGGTCACCGAAAATCTTGTAAGACTTTTTCAATAAACCAATTTTTTGTGCAATTGAAGAAGACACAGACCTTATATGTTTCTCAAAAGTAAATTTGCTGTCGAGAATCACACCTAAAATTTTAAAAGAGTCATACAAATTTAAAGAAACATTATCAATACTGAGATCCGGATGTTGAGGAGCCACCGTCCTTGACCTACTTACAATCATACTTTGAGTTTTGTTAGGATTCAACTTCATACCCCATAATTTGCACCATGCACTAATTTTAGGTAAATCTATATTAAGGGATTCACCAACCCCAGATCTACATTCAGGGGATGGAATTGATGCAAAGAGAGTAGCATCATCTGCATATGCAACAAGCTTATTTTCTAGGCCAAACCACATGTCATGTGTATATAGTATGAAAAGTAATGGGCCGGATATCATATTCCTGTACTCACTATGGTGCCCATCAACAACATCTCTTTGAGATCTATTACTTAAAAAATCAATAATAATGCTAAGAAACGACCCACCCACTCCCAGCTGTTTGAGTTTGAAAACAAGGGCCTCATGATTAACACGGTCAAAGGCAGCACTAAAATCAACACCAATCATATGAACTTCCTGACCACAATCAAGGGATTTCTGTATAGCATTGGCGATTGTAAGAAGGGCATCACATGCTCCAAGGCCATTACGAAAACCAAATTGCAAACTAGGGAATAGATGATTACCTTCAGCAAACTTATTAAGACGTTTTGCCAGAAGACGTTGAAAAACTTTAGATAATATGGGAGTTATGGAAATTGGGCGGTAATCAGTGGGACTTGAGCTACCACAAACACATGTACATAGAGGAGTAACATTACCAATTCTCCAACAAGTGCTAAAAGCTCCTCTTCTTGCTAACTTGCGCAAAAAAATGGATAACTTTGGAGCTAAGAAATCTGCCATCTTTATAAAAACAAAGGAAAAATACCATTTGGGTCTACACCTCCATAAGCATCAAGGTCCATCAACAGAGCTTTAATCTCACGAGATCGAAAAGCTAAACTAGTTAGTTTAGCCTCAGGAAAACAGGAATGAGGAAGTTCAAGTTTTTCATTACTCTGTTTACTGTCAAAAACATCAGCCAAAAGGGTTGCCTTTTCCTTTGGACAGTGAGTGACTGAGCCATCTGGTTTAAGTAAAGGAGGAACTGTTGCATCTACACCAAAGAGTGCAGATTTAAGGGTAGACCACCATTTATGTTCCTGAGTTGTACCAGAAAGGGTTTCTTTTATGGTTAAATTGTACTCCTTTTCAGTTGAGGCATAAACTCTCTGAGCAAAAGCTCGAAGCTGAGTATAGTTGTTTCAGGTCAAATCTGATTTGTTACCCTTCCAAAGATGATAGGCCTCCTGCTTCTCCAAATAAGCAGGTCTACATATCATCATTGAACCACGGTTTGTCCTTCACTCGGTACCTTAGCACACGAGAAGGGATACGCCTATCAATTATGTTGACTAGATTCTCATTCAAAGGGACAACAGGATCTACACTACTATATAATTGTGACCAATTCAAGCACAAAAGATCATGCAAAATCCCATTCCAGTCTGCTTGGGATTTCATATAAATTTTACAACAGTATGATATATCGGAGATAGGCTGCTCAGTCTTCACTACTAATGAATTCAAGGCATGATCAGATGTCCCGACTGAAGAACCAACCTTACTAGTTATAACGCCAGGGGAGTCAGTGTATACGAGGTCCAAGCAATTACCAGACCTGTGAGTAGCTTCATTTATGATTTGCTCACAGCCTGATTCACAGGCAAAGTCTAAAGCTCTTAAGCCATGGCGATCGGTAGGAGAGATAGAACTTAACCCCTCCCTATGGTGAGCATTAAAATCACCAACAAAGTCAAAAGAAACCTTTCTATCATCTTCTTGTATCTTAGCCATAATGGTAAGAAGACAATCGAAGATAGAATCATCCATGTCTGGATTCCGGTAGATCAAACACAAATAAAAGTTGTTATGCCTGCCATAAACTTTTATTACCTGAATCTCATGACATCCACATTGATAGCAGGACTTATGAGAAGCAGGGTACTCGGTCCTAATATACACCGTCATTCCCCTGGCCCTATGGGGCATCACGTCTCAATATTATTGGCTTCTCAAAACCAGTTATAAGGAACTCAGATGAGTGCCTCATATTAGAAACCAAAGTTTCTGAGCACAAAAGAATATCATACTGTCTGGACGCAACTGTAAGGTCTTGGATATTTGCATGAAGACCACGAATATTGCA
>NC_090732.1:14195582-14203082 GCF_036898095.1 Palaemon carinicauda
CATCTTCCGACATAATTTTATACCACGTTAAGTTTCATCTTGTAAAGAATTCTGCTCCACAGTATATTCTCTGTAGAAAATATCAATTTCAGTAAGTTCAAGTTCACTTTCGTCATCAAATCCGGCTAAGCAACCTCCATAAACAGTTAAAGTTTTGCCTCTGTTTTTTTCCTTTTGTAAAACTCCTTCTGTAATGTTAATGCATAGGGGGTGGGGCGGGTTATGAGAGCCTATACTGTGGGTCTACCTGCTTAGTCATCAGCAGCCATTGCCAGGCCCTCTCTTATCCTAGCTCGGGTGGAAACAGGGCTTGGTCACTGATCATATGTACAAATGGTCAGTCTGTAGGGCATTTTCCTGCTAGGGTATTGTTACTGTCCCTTGCCTCTGCCATTCATGAGTGACCTTTGAACTGAATTCATAAACTTTTCTACATTATGATTGCTAAAAGAAAATTAGCCCTATTTTGATTGCATTTACAATTGCAGCCCAGAGTCTTCGTTTATGGAATCAGCTTTTAACAGTGATCCAATTGATTCAAAAGTTACAAAAAGTTCTATGTAAATTTCCTCTCTTCTGTTAAGTAAAGATTCATATATCAAGGAATTTAAGGAAATTGCTTAACAATTTTTCATACCATGGGCTCTAAAAAGATGCCAAAAAATAACTATTATCATCCATGTTTGAATGAAATGATTACACTAAGATTTTTCAAGGTAGAAAAAAAAATCCACCTACTATCTTCCGCTTCTTCTGAAGCAGACATAAAAAAGTTCATCCATGTTTATTTTCGTATGTTCTTTAGAAATACTAATTGGCTCCATTGTTAACCACATCTAACCTACACTGTTCATCTTGGCGTACTCAGAGGATGGACCACTTTATGCTACTAGTCTTCAATAGAGCGGGAACGGGAATAGCACTCAACTATTATGATGCAAATTTGAAATAACAAATCTGGGAGAATATAGAATATCTTACTTTCTCTAATAAGTAGCGGACGCCCTCTTTCATGGCACATCATGCGTAATTGTGTTCACCTGGAGTTACATTGACATCGCCATCAACTGAGATGGTTAAACCTTTATAATTGCTAAGAAGATTTCAAATATATCTGAGAGGGAAATAACAGGAGCAACGTTTTAAGGACAGAACCTCGGCATTTTGAAGTGTCTATTAGCAGCTACGTTTCGATATACAAAAGCTAAATGTGTAATCTTGCCTGGCAAAATATAAACTTTAGAAGTGGATACTATTATGAAAAATAATCTTAAAAAGATTAATGTGATATCTATAATAAGTTATCTCTACACTCATTGATATATACCGTAATGCATATGTAAACGTTGGGAGAGGTTAATTTTGATGATATTTTTCATGCATCTACAAAATAAAAGTCAGCGTAATTTTGCGTTTCAAATACGTATATAATTCTGTACTTTAACTTGCAGAACCTGTGTACGTCTTAGATGTGGCGTCCAAAATAGGACATGGGTCTGGCAATAGAGCATATTTAATGACACAAAAAACATGGAAAAATAACGATAGGTTTGACAAACTCTAGGAATACTTGACCATAAAACTGACTTTTTAATCCTCCTTTTGGATATTTCATGTCTTTTATATTCAAGGAATAATTTTCATAATAAAGGCAGTAAGCTATCGAGACAATTTTAACTGCAATTTGTAGCATTACACCATTTCTACCTTGAGAAAATATTAGGTGAAACTTCTATTTCATATTTTAAAGTTCATATGGAGGGAACTATTCAGAGTCGGTGATCTCATGTCGGGAAATAATGAAAACTCTACGGGAATATCACGATATATTTGATTAACTACAATTTAATCGTACTTGTGTAGTTTTCCTTTATATACACTCAGAGAGAGAGAGAGAGAGAGAGAGAGAGAGAGAGAGAGAGAGAGAGAGAGAGAGATGAAAATTATGAATATGAAGCTGCATGTTAGACTAGATTCACGATAGACAAGCATTATGTTTCATAATGAGTGTAGTGCAAATGCTCGTTTTTTTATTAATATCAGAAAAAAACTTACGCAATTGTAAAACAGGAGAGCTTACTATCATTTTGCTCAGTCAGTATACTGTATGTACGTATACACACACACATATATATATATATATATATATATATATATATATATATATATATATATATATATTTATATAATATATATATATATATATATATATATATATATATATATATATATATATATATATATATATATATAAAATGTGAGTGTGTATGTGTGTGTACTTCATCAACGAGTTAACTGTTGTGTTGCAAGAGTATAATATTCTGATTCACTTTATATAAATAAAAAGCTACAGCTAGAATGATAAAATTCGTGGTTATCAAACTTATGATCACTATTAGATATATCCCTCGTACTCCCAGCACTGCATTGTCCTACTATGTTCCTAGGTGTCCTATACATAATTAAAAAATGAGTGCGATCATTCCAAACAGAACATCAATTGTCATATCTATAAATTAACTCTACTTTTGACCGAACGAATGACAAACCCTGATTGGCTTTGATGTATTCAAACACAACAGTTCAAGTTTTATCATTGCAAATTTAGTTAAAATGCCTTCTATTGTTTCTAAATAATGATCTTTTGGAATTGAAAAATGAACTTATGTCTTTGGCTCCGGTATGGGTTCTTCTTTTCTTTTAATATATATTTTGCAACACTTAGCTCATTTCTTTTAGGAAACTGATATCGGTCATGCTGTTCAAGGAACATTTTAATGCAAGTATTTGGGGGTATAATGAATGCTAAATATTACCTTTCATTAAGCATCATAATTACAAACAACAACACAGAAGACTTCGCATTGAAGAAAGAAGTAAGCTTGGACACAAAGGATGGAGTACAGAACTAAAAGAAAATCCAGTCAATTGTAATCAAGTAGAGCTACCGAGTAGTGATTGATTGTATGGCGTTGTTCTTTACACCGTATTAATATTATTTTCTCATAAATGTTTGGGTGATATGTACGACATATTTTCATAAGAACCACGGCTAAGTACGAAATTGCATCTAAGGAAGCATTCCAGAGATTGTCGTTTAGTTCTGATAATCGAAAGATTGTTTTGCCGAAATGTGAGAACTCGATAAGTACGATTTTCTCTACCCGGGAAAATATATTTCCTCCTTCAAAATTATCTCACCAAACATTGAATTTTTTTCAGGTATCGATTCGTATATGTGGTGTCTGTTGACTTAAGAGAAATGATTACGATGTTAATGACTAGTAGTTATCCAGCGTGTCTCTTGGTACGCTATCATCGTTGCTCGTGTCGGTCTTTTTACTCATTCATAAATCTTAGAAACTGATTTTTAAGGACCTCAGGGATAGCTTCCCGTAAGCTTTTGCATAAAAAAAACTAAATATCTTCAGCAATATAAGTACAGTATCGAAATAAAGTGTAATGTTATGCAAACTGAGGCTCTCGGTCTTTATCTGAAACCACGGAAATAGAACTATGTAGATAAATGTATAAGAAGTGAATCCAGTCTCGAAAGGTCCGATATCTACGCGTCCTTTCTTTGCATTATCCACTCATGGAAAACCTACACATTTACGAAGATAATCTTTCTTTCATTGTATGTATGTAATAACATCAATAGTTAATTCATATAAATAAAAAATACTCAGATTCTGACGGGAAAATTCCCGCTAATTCTGTAATGTGCATCGAGATGGTTGTGGTAGGGCTTTTTGGGGGATGGTGGATGGGTAAGGTGGCTAGTGTCTTTGAAGTCTCATTCCCATTTACGTCACTGGAACGATGACGTCACTCTCCGACGAGAGTCCGCCAATCGCAGAAGAATAAGCTGGATGTGGGTGGAGGAAAACAGTATTACCAAGAGGGGAAATTTCCCCTATTTTCGTTTCCTCTCTCCATTCATTCTGAATCTGAGTTTTAGCTGAATTTTATATTATATAACGAATCGAAAGGATCATGAATATAATTTTTAAGAATCTTTTTTAACAACCCTAATTTATACTAATTGGAAAAGTCAAGTTTATTTTTATTGCCAATTATTACGATAATGATTTTATTCAAAGGGTATCTGGTAACTGTGTCTACCACTGCGACAAGGGTGTGGGTGCCTTTGCTATGCCTGACAGTCGGCTAGACGGCCAGTCAGTGGCTGGGCGACAAGAAAACAGTAAGTCGAAGATATACCAGCGGAAAGTCCTTTGTTTAGTGATTTGGTTGTGACAACAGTGTTTGGGTAGACATTGTACAAATCGTGCGCAGAAAAACTCGGTGACCTGACATCCAGTGACTGATTGTAGATGTCAGAGCAAAAGACTAGTTATTTGTCCACTAAAGGCCTTTCGTCGTAATGACATTGTCTTTGATAGTAGATCTAATGTGTCGGTAGCTTAGATTTTGCACGAGTTGTCATTTTTAATCTTCACTGTAATTTCAGTGAGGACCATTACGTCTAAACTGAGAAATGCTGTTTTTTTCTCTCTCTTAGCTTTATGATACCTTCAAGTTTCAATTTTCTCTTCTATAAAAACCTTATAAAATTGCGACCATAGTCGTGCAAATTACACAGAAATATGAATTGCCGAGGTACCTTTATTGATGTAGGCTACAATGATTTCGCATCACCAATCTTCATCAACATTCCTTACTAATTAACCATCCATGAAATGAAAGTGAAAGGTTCGTCTATGGAAACAGTAGTCTCAGAAAAACAGACATATCTCTCTCTCTCTCTCTCTCTCTCTCTCTCTCTCTCTCTCTCTCTCTCTCTCTCTCTCTCTCTCTCGTGCATGACGACTACACGAAGTAGGATCAAGAGCTTTACCGTATAACATCAACTGGAAAGAGCGTTGTGAGGGTACAAGGAGGTCATTTGAAAACCACTTGTGGATGACAACACAAGCTCTCTTTTTTTTCCAGTAATTGTGACACCAGTTTAGATAAATAATTTTTCATCTCTTCCGATGAAGCAAGAGTCCGGCGTTTCTTAATTTTTGTCTAACCCCATTTTGTTTATGATGATGGACATACAATCATTGTTTGTTTGACATTAACCCTCAGTATGTATGTATATAAGCATAGGTGTGTGTTAATTAAGACATGCAATATGTTTATGATTGTTAAAAACCTGTGCATACTTAACAGTTGTACAGGTATTTTTTTGTTTTTGTATTTCTTAACTATATATATATATATATATATATATATATATATATATATATATATATATATATATATATACATATATATATTATATACATATATATATATATATATATATATATATATATATATATATATATATATATATATATATATATATATATATATATATATATATATATATGTGTGTGTGTGTGTGTGTGTGTGTTTGTGCGTGTGTTTGCGAATAGATTAATTGGATTTTAAGGGATTTATATTACATGAAAACGCTTGAATCGAATATGAGTTTTTAAATGATTACTTTTCCGCCATCATTTCTTCCCGTTTTCCTTTCACAAGAATCTACTATGGCCTATACCTTCAAATAATTAGGACCAGCGCACTTGAAATATTAAGTATGAGAACAGAACATTTATTAACCTTTTATTTTTTGAACAAAGGGCCTTGTTTCGAATAATATAAAAAAGGGAAGTGTATTTGGAAAAGGCAATGGTAACAAATTCATTCGACATATTTTCTAATTAAGAGATAATACTTGACTATATTGAGAGGGAAATAATTGACTAATGTATCCTTTTTGCTTATAGCCACATACAAGAATGTTAGCTAGCCATACCATCACATGCATACACATGTATTCACACACTCAACCATTAAATAACCACTTTATACATCTTGCCAATCACATGGAAGGTTTAAGTGAGACCACATTCAACTTCTCACAGTGATAATTTCTTCACTCGAGAACTTTTATTTCGTTGCTGCAAAAGAACTTTTACTTCTTTGCTTCAAACGAACTTTTATTTATTTGATTCAATAGAACTTTTACTTCTTTACTGCAAAATAACTTTTACTTCTTTGATTCAACAGAACTTTTATTTCTTTAATTCAATAGAACTTTTACTTCTTTGCTGGAAACTAACTTTCACTTCTTTGCTTCAAAAGAACTTTTAATTCTTTGCTTCAAAAGAACTTTTACTTCTTTGCTTCAAAATAAATTTCACTTCCTTGCTTCAAAATAAATTTAACTTCTTTGCTTCAAAGGAACTTTTACTTATTTGCTTCAAAAGAACTTTCAATTCTTTGCTTCAAAATAACTTTTACTTCTTTGCTTCAAAAGAATGTCAAGTTTCATCACCTCTTTTGATGAGCGATGGAAAAATCTCTTTTTCTCTCGTCGCTCCGAAAAACTTGGAACCGGACGATCGATTTGCTGACGATGGATACACTTCGAACGCAGGACCGCACAAGCGTGCAAACCGCTCAGTCTTCCTTTAAAGTGGCTTTTGCGTTATCCATCTTGTCCTGTTCAATATAGCCAGCAGTCTTGGCCAGCTCCGCTTCTTTTTCCTCATGACTCGACATTCGTCAAATTCAGGGGTATTTTCACCTAAAATTTAGGTAAAATTTGACTTCATCTACCGGGTTCGAACGTAACTTCTCATCTGTCTTTGATCCATCGACAAACTCTCTCTCTCTCTCTCTCTCTCTCTCTCTCTCTCTCTCTCTCTCTCTCTCTCTCTCTCTCACATATACACACACGGACACATTCTCAAGGATTACGTCACCTCAAGATGTTCAACTTCACACGGTAAAGACCTTCCTTTTACAACTCAAAACCCTCTTAATATCCAGAACTGCAATAAATCTTCTCTTCGGCTATTTTTTCTTATTTTCAGACTAACTCTATATATTAACGATAATCAATCATCACAGTCATGAACTTTCAAACTTGACCGCCGACCCTTCTTTTACAATACTACGCCCAATTTTTGAGACCGCAATCGTATTCCCGTAATATCCCTTCTTTCTGAATAAACTCCTTTCTTCGTTCAAGCATAAAACGCTTTTATTTCCTGATTCAACTGCGGGACTTTATTGATAGGCCTACGTTATCATTTGTTTTCTTTTATCTATTTTTTCCTAACTCACTCAAATCACTTGAACTTAGGCAGATACAAAATTCGGGTTCAGAATCGAGGAGCAATCACATGTATATGAGCAGCATTGCCACATCATCCGACTGGATTTTCCCAAACATATTGATTCTTCTCATGGTTAATCCAAGTCCAGTATTCATAACCCTTTTATGTGTATCCTTAGACAGCTATAAATATGCATCATAAACCATGTTTTGTATTCGCTAATTACCTATCTTTAAATGATATAGACAATTGAAACCTGTTCCTTTCTTGCATACGTGCCAAGCCTTGTTGAAACTTCTAGAATAATTGTGTGGTCACACTGAAAAAATGACGTCCTTCTGCTTGTGGTGTTTTCAGCTCTCATGCTCGCTTTTTT
>NC_090732.1:14208082-14253082 GCF_036898095.1 Palaemon carinicauda
AATTAGATTTTTCAAGTTTGAGTGGTCCCATTAGCCCATTCTAATCTAAATAAAAAGATTTATTTCACCCCTTGCCTAAGTCAACAGCATGGGTTTAATTTCGATGATTGGCATTTTTTAAGCGGATATAAGGCTGACATTGTTTGTCTCTTATATTCTCTCTATTTTTGGATTTGAGACTTCAGACTGAAATCTATCTTAGATCTTAATTTTCCGAAAGAATCAGTGCACTGACTTACCCTTTCTACTACCCCAAAAATAACATTTCTCATCCCAAGGGTCTTATCTTTTGTTTTTTCATGCTAAATTTCTATTTAATCACGATTCTATTGAGATAGCATCCACATCTGGTCTCACTGATTTTATGTATTGGTATTATTACAGATCTTAGGTCTACACTTCTTTCCTTCTTCTTCTTTGTTTATTTTAGTAGGAGATCTGGTTCAATCTTTGGAGCCAGTGTACTCTCCTGTAAATATGATACAAAATTAGACATTAGAACTAATCAATGCATATGATAATATTTAATTATTAGTCTGTTTGTGAATGTTAAATCCTTCACTGAATGAAATGAATGATATTTTCACTCCACCACACGAGGCTTAATACATTTTACCCAACTAATATCCACGCCCCCGCCCCTTTCCATTGATATTGTTTATATTGATCAAATTACTCATAAAATTTCTAAAGATTTTACATTAATGTTCAAAATACCCTCCTCCCGTGGTTTGTCTATTAAGTTGCAAAAAATCATTACATTAAATGTAATCTCTTTACGAAACAGCTTTTAAATGGGTTCAGAGACTAAATTTAATAATTATTCCCCTGTTGGATAGTTAATTACACAGGTAATTATAGTGTGTCTAGTAAATTAGTTTTAGCTAAAAATGCTAAAAAAAAAAACTTGTTCACCCTCTCCTGTATATAATTTTCTTCATGTTTTCAAGTAGATTATTCAAAGTGCAGTTCAATTTGACTCCTGTTGGTTTTACTTATAACTCGTGTCTTTGGATATTATATTTTTTACAACTAATAATTACGTGTAAAATACATTCCACTACATTGCATGTACTACATAGAGGTGCATTTGTCGTTTCGAATGTATATATATATATATATATATATATATATATATATATATATATATATATATATATATATATATATATACACACATATATAAATTTACTCTTACATTCCCAATTCTCAAATTTCCCATCAAGGTTTCTATTTGTACAATAAGCTGCCTCCCAATATTCTATAATAGGCTTGAGCGTACCGAATCACTTTATTTAATATCCCAATCCATTTGCTATGTTTCTATAATTATTGTGTTTAGTATTGTTTTATTCCTCGCCACCAAATAATACTTTGTACCTTACAGATGAATCTGCATATTTTTACTGAATCTTTGGAGTTCATTTTTATTTCAGACTTGCAACTTTCTTTGCGTTCATTTTCCTGCCCTTCATTTTGGCAGCTTTTATCATTCGTTTTTATTTTATCCCTTTTTCCAAGCTTTCAGCATAATTTCTCTTGCAATTTCGGTCTCTTATTTGTTTGGTACTAAGCTAAGTTTTGAATTTAACATGTCTTCCTTCGCCCCCTATTTCTACTGTTTTAATACTTAACATAATAACATTTTTCATTATCCCTTAAAAATTTTCCCTCTTCCACTGGCGATAGTTGACTTTAGTTTCGTCATATGGTAGCCTACATTTTCCAATACTATCTATATTCTTTGAGCTTTTCTGGCTACTTCACAACACCTGTAACTAGAAACATGTTTTCCAGAGCAATTTGTGCACTTCAGTGGATCCTTGCCAAGGTCTTTACTGCACTCTTTAACCACATGGTCTCCGCATTTTACATATTTGTTTATTTCTTATTTACCTTCGTCTTGATAGAGTGTGCGGGAAATGTTCAGGAAATCACGCCACCAAGAAATATAACTCACAACAGATAAAATGTATAAACTGCACTAAGAAGAAGAAACCTGAAGATCACTTCGTGAATTCAAGATATAGCAAAGGTTATGATTTGGAATTGAAGAATATAGCCAAAAAAAAAAAAAAAAAAAAAAAAGGACTCTGGATACTAAGGATGTCATAAATTGCAGCTATGTAAATATTCCGTATGTTGGTAATAAAACAATTCAAATTCAATAATTGACAAATGAGAAATATTACATTCAATACGAAACTGAAGACGTTATGTAAGTGTTTCGACAACGTGGATTTGACAGTAAATACAGTACCAGTTATGCAGTGATATACAAAATATAATTATTACTAGCCAAGCTGCGACCTTAGTTGGAGAAGCAGGATGCTCTAAACCCAAGGACTTCAACATGGAAAATAGCCCAATGAGGAAAAGAAATAAGGAAATGAATAAACTATATGAGAATTAATATATGCAATAGACTGGACGTGTAGTCCTGCAGTGCATTAGGGTTCCCGTACGTAATATTACCAGGAAAACAGCCCTTAAAGGATTACTTTCCTGGTTCTATCACACACGGGAAACCCTGCTCACTACAGGAACCGCAAGACCAGTTTTTCGTATACATTTTTAGACATTTTGCGTAGCATAGTGCATAATTTATATCTATTGTCAAATCTACACTATCAAAACACATAGAAAGTACAGCTCCCTATCCCAACTTGCCCTCTAGAAATATGAAAGAAAGCATATGTATGAGGGGTCATTATAGCGATCTTAGCCACGTCGAAGCCATTTAAACATGTTTCCGATAATGCTAATTTATGAGATAATTTCTTTAGGCATTTAGGAACATTCTCTCTCTCTCTCTCTCTCTCTCTCTCTCTCTCTCTCTCTCTCTCTCTCTCTCTCTCTCTCTCTCTCTCTCACACACACACACACAAGGTATTACACATAGATTTATAGTTTATGGGGGAAATACCACACATTACACTCGTTTATAGTATACTTTACATTTATTTCAACCAATATTTTATAAAACGCTTAACTCTTACAATTAAAATTTGGGTAGCAGTGGACCTGAAGATATCATCCACGTGATTAACTTCCAGTTTTTCCCAGATTGTGAATAAAAATAAAACTGTTCTCCTCATATGGAATGATGGCCTTACCTTTATAGAGGAGGAAGGTTTTCAAATTTATAAAGAGGGACATCAATTATTGAAAAAAAAACAAAAACAAACAAAGACTCAAAGTGAAGGAACTTGTAAAAAGAGAAGAGCTTTTCACAAGATCAAACTTGCCGCCCCGAGTTATCGATTGGACACCATCTAGTGGCTGAAAGAAGAACGACACTTCCCAGCTGTCAAAAATGGCTCTCAAGGAATTAGTAGGGCGAAGTGAGTATTCATATATATTTTTTGTGTCTTTTGATATGTTTAAGTAATGCATGAATGACTGCTGATTGTAATGATACCAAATATGTCGATATTTAAGGTAAGATATTGGATAAAATGGATGGTCTTTGAGACTGGGTGGAGGAAGTGGGAGGTATTGAGCGTCGTCTGCTGTTGAGTCAGCCCTGCCAAACTTGAAGTATAACGAAATGTAGCTTAGTTTTATTCCATTTCCTCCAATATTGGACGGCATTGCTCAGTAATGCTCCTTTTGTGAATGTTATATTAACTCCCAGTTGAAACATGTTTATTATTTTAGGGTTTATCGTTACGCTTGTATTAACATGGTGACATTGTCGAGATACCGTAATGTTTCATTCCACTGGTCGTGAAAGTTTTTTGTTTCTTTTGTTTGAAATGATGATTATTGTTAATTATGTAGGCAGGTTTTGTAAATCCTTCAAGGTTTGATGATTAAAAAACAAATAATGAATTTTGATATTATTCAGGAGTGTATTCGGTCGGGTAAACCCTACAGCCCAAAATTTTGATTAGGCTAAACTTACTGTAATAGGCTACCATGGTTGTTTTGGAAATGCTTGCAAGGCTTCTAGGCTATTGCATCATTTCTGATTCATTAACTTGCCTACCAAGGTTCTTAGACTTACGACGTCAGCTCGTCAAGTCTAGAATGTTATTATTTCATCTATAATTGCTATAACATTCGTTACCCATTTCTATTAAACTAAGAGGGAACCCAGTAGAAAACTTTTCTTGGTGTTTCCAAGTTTTAATTTGGCAAATGACATCATTAATTCCAGATTTTGATATGGCTAATACCATCATTAATTCTGCTTGAGTTTCAAGTTTATTGATTTAATTTTGGGGTGTATGTATGAGAGCGGCCACCTGTCTGTTTGATTACGACTAACTTAGAATATGGCAGTGTAAGGGGGGTTGCAGGGGGCGTTAGCCCTCCCCATTAGGCAAGTACGTAAGGACATGGCTTTTAGGTTAGGGGGGAAAGTTAAGGTTAGTTGATGTCCAGTTTTAATCCACATGGGAGGAACTGGCCGCTGTTATACAAAAGCTCCTTAATTTTTATGTCTGGTCAAGATGAATTCATATGCGATAAAGCAACTTGTCCAGGCTAGCCCAAGTTACTGTAGATTCATTATCTCCCACTTCACACTAAAACCACACTTATTTTTCCCATCAAAATGGATGACAATGTCTTTATTCCCTGGTTGTTTCTGCAGGTTAGAAAGGATTGTTATGATGCGTTTTTGTAAATACAGTGCTACTTGAATATAGTTTAGGCAAGGTAAAGTAGAATGCAGTGGCCAAGGTTAGGTTAGGTTTGGATATACAGTACAGGGTACTTACATTTTGTATATCCATTGTCTCATGCTCATTAAGATCTGAATTGTAGATTTTTTCAGTTAATTTAGTTTATTTCATATACAGTACTGTACTAAGATATATAAAAGGGCTCCTTATTTTATATTTCTAATGCTCAGTTCGTTTGCCAATGACTCCATTTTTCTCAGGTATTTTTGCATTTATGTGGGCGATGAGTTTTATTTTTAACTATTTTGTGTATTTTTCTTCATTTCAGACTCTAGTCTAGTAGGACCATTTAGTTTATACCATATTAGCCTGAAAAAGATATACTGTACACAATAGTGTCATCATTCCCAGTATAGCAATTGCCTAGGCTACTTGGGCTACAAAAATTATCCAAATTTGTGCCTGTGCTGCATTACTGTACTGTATTCCAATCAATCAAGTTTATTAGAAAAATACATATTTTTTTCAAGTAGCTTACCTAATGTGCCATTTGTTATTATATGAAGCTGGAAGCTAGGCTGTTGAATTTTATAATAAGGTGTCTGTAGTTACTAGTGGGTGACGGGGCTTCCCACTATGGATGTATTCTCAGTGTATCTAACTTGGCTATATTTACACTTTTTCTTAGTAGATTATTGTATGTCTGTTGGAATTGGGAAACCACATGCAGGCATGTGGTCCTGTCCAGGCAGGAGCTAAGTGGATCTCCAGTAATTGTTTCCTTCTTTGAAAAGTCGTGACTGCATGCAGTCATCACCCTGTGAGGAATGTAAAGAGTAGAATATGGCAAGAGGAGGAAGAAAAGGGCAAAGCAGGGTTTTTCTCCTTTATGGGTCTTCCTTCAGTCGAAGAAATCCATTAGACCCCTCTCATCCTCCTCTGGTACTCAAGCTTCCGAACGTTCTCTGTCTGCCATCTCCGGTAGGGTAACGAAGAAGGACGATGGCTCATATTTGACTTAGGACAAGCTCCTAATGAGGCAGTTCTATCTCCTTTTCCTAGAGAAACATGTAGTCCCTGCCCTTTCTTTCAGAGTTAGCCCAAAATTTGTTTTTTTTATTGCAACACTTCTGCGGAGAATGCCCTAAGAACTTTACAGTATGGCTTTCCTTATGGCTTAAGGACATTCCATTGACTGAGAAGCTCCTGCAATCCTTAGCTACATCTAAGACTAGGTTTTCCTTGCAGCCCTTTCTTCCCTTGCTGCTCCTGCAGAAGAAGGTACTGACGTGACCCCCTCAGTCCAACCCAGGACTCCAAAAGGGTCAGTCAATTGTCGATCTTCACCTTCCATAGCGCCATCGTCACCAAATAAAAAAAAAGGAAGCACCTATGGCTTCCTTTCTTTTCTTCTGCGACAGTCTCTCTTGTTAAACTCTTTACAAAGGAGGAAAGCAGAGGACACCTTAAGAATTTCCCCAGGGGATCAACCTTTCCATCGAGGAAACAGAAGTACTGTATACCTTCTCTGAAGATGGATTTTAAAAGACTTCACATTGCAGAGGACGGGAATGAATTTCTGACCTTCACGAGAGACATCTTGCATGCACACTCAACTTTTAGTGCAAACTATTCTAAGCACAAATGCTTGCCTGTTAGTAAGCATTAATTAGAGCCTGAACACTCATCTATGTGTGCTTTCTAGTTAGCATGCACTCATCTGGTCCCGAACATTCATCAACATCCTGTTTGCCGGTGTGCAATCATCTATTGGCATGCACTCTCCTGTGAGCGTGTGCTTCCCAGTGAGTGCTCGAGTGCTCACTCATAGGAACTTGAACACTCGCCTGCTCATGCTTGGTCTCCATGTAGCATACACACGTCTGTACATGCGCACTCTCCAATTAGCATAGTGTACACTCATCTGGTCTTGAACTGCTCAACTAGCGGAGTTGGAGTGTCTCATCTACTTGAATGCACTCTTCTGTCTGTGTGTGCTCACCAACTAGTATATAATCATCTGGACAGAATAATTGGCCTGTTGGCCTGTGCTCACTAATTGGTTAACAATCACTTGTTCATGCATGTGCTCTCTAGATAGCAAGCACTCATGTTACGAGCCCTCGTCTGTTCTTGTGGGCTCCTCTGCTAGCACAGTCTCACCTGTTATCACACGCACACTCTATTTCACATGCGCTTTCCTGTTGGCAAAATCTACTAGTTCCAGAAATTGCTATTGTTTATGTATGCCCAACTTTTAGTGACACTCAAATTCACACTACTGTAACACTACACTGTTAGAGAAGAATCAACTGTTCATGCACACTCCTCTGCTAGAGCATTGTCTCCTATTAGTCACACTCACCTGATAAATTGCAATTGATAAGTAGCAGACATTCACATATTGATGAACTATTACCTGTTTGTCCGCATCTCTTTGGATTGCACACAAAACTTATTTCTTAGCATGCACTCTCGTATGCGGATACGCTCATCTCATGATACACAATCCTCAAGAGAAGATACCACAAGCGTTGGCCAATGGATGAAGTTGAGCATGAAATTTCACTTGTACAATTGATCCCCTTCGAGCTCTCGCTCTCATTCTCGTATGAGGTCACACTTACTTCCCCCCCAACCGAGAGCCCACATTCTCCGGAAAATAGAAGAGAGCTGAGAAGTCGATACAAGGGAACAATCACCTAGAACAAGGTCCCCATCTAGAAGAAAAGATTTGTCTGTGAGATTATAGAGGACAAGTTCAAGATCTCCATAACCCCACCATAGAGGTTCCTTATCGACTGAGGAAAAACAGCCCAAGGACAGATCGGTCTGCAGATCTTCCTAACATGACCTCTCAAGCCCTTGAGAAGTACAGGCATTTGCCCTGTCACCCAAGGCTGGAATGGGAACAAAGAGCACCTTGAAGGCTGTTTGGGATGGCTCAATCCTATCATCATCTTTGGATTACCATTCAGTTACAGTTCTTGGACGTAACAGAAAATCCATATGTCCCTCAGGACAAGGAATAAGAAATCATTAGATAACATTTATCCTTCAGCACCCTATTCAGATTCAACGACATTGGTGGCAGAAAACCTGGAGAACGAATACACATTTTTTTTCTCAGGATCTGTTGAATATTGAGGAAAAGAAGAAATTTACGGATCTTGCGCTGTCAGGAGCAAAGGCAATCACCTTCTTAGCCCACCAGTTATTGAACCAGTGGATCAACTAGGTTCTTAAAAAAAGGGATACAGTAGCAACCAGATTCACATGGCAAATTGAACAACGGCCATCACTAGCATTAAGAAATGCTCCAGTTAGCCAAAACTCAGCAGTCTTTCCTCCAGAAGAATTAGAAGGAACAGTGGAAAAGTTGAAGACGACGAACCAAGACTTCCTTTTGCACAGCTCCCCATTTTTAAGAAGTCCGGGACTTCAAGACTAATCCTGAAGACCAAAATGGCGACTCCACTAAAGTATGCCTTGAAGAAAATGCTTACATTCTCCTGATCTAGGTCCACTAGACTGGCAGCTTCTTCCTGCAGAAGATTGGCCAATTCCAATTAGACCTTTCGACTCTGCTATGGATAGTTCAGTAGGGGAAGGGGCAGAAGAGGAACCAGCTGATATTAGGGAAGGCAATCCCCTCCTTACACTGCCATAAATTGGGGTGATACCTGTTAAACCAATGAGCAAGGTGATCAGTGTACAACCTGACTTCAGAAAGACACCTCACCTTTTGATCATATGTGAAAATTATGTGGGACAAAGGTGTGCTGCAGTTCATACAGGAGGGATCTCCAAGCTTTTACAGTCGCCTGTTCCTTGTGGAAAAGTCAACTGGGGACTGGAGACCTGACATTAACCTCTCACCCCTCAATGAGTTTGTATTAAAACCCTGTTTAAGAGGGAGATGGCAAGCACCGGAATGTGAGCGATATATACTTCTAGAACCAGTCCATCTGTTTTCCAGGAAATTTCTCCACTTCATTCTTGGGGGAAGGTTTACCATTTCAAAGTCCTGTGCTTTGGACTGTCATCTGCCTCAAGTGTTCACTTGACTGTTGTCACTCGGCTCTGCTGGGGCTCATGTCAATGGGATACGTCTTCTACGGTACCTAGATGATTGGCAGATACTGTCTTCCTTTCAGAAACAGCTCCTTCCACAAAGAGACAAGCTTCTCTCCTTTAGTCACAATTTGGTGATCAAGATAAATCTTGAGAAGTCCAATCTAGTACCAAAGCAGAGGATGGTGTGCTGGAGAATCCAACTAGACTCAATGGGGAGTGTCTTTCCCTCTGATGACCATATCAGCAGACTCGGGAGAATAGCACAATCTCTCCTGCACCAGCAGCAACTCATGACTTGACAGTGGCAACACCTACTAGGGCACCCGTCTACTCTGACACGCTCTTCAGTGGTGCCAGAAGAGACATTGGTCAGCAGCCAACGAACCCCCGCACAATCTAGTTTTTGTAGAACAGGAAGTAAGGAAAGATCGAGATCGGTGGTTGAAAGATAAACTCTTAAAGGGGACTCCTTTGTAATGCTCACCTCCGGAGATGCTTCTGTTTATATATGCATTGAAGCAAAGCTGGGGAGCACACCTAAGAAACCAGATTGCACTGGACAGTGGTCCAATGAAGAGAAGAGCCTGCACATCAATCTACTGGATCTAAAGAGAGCAATTATTCCAACAGTGTCTGATAGGCCACTGGCTAGCATTGATGAGTGACAACCACTACCGTAGTGGCATACGTCAACATGTAAGGAGGAACTCTTTCACAACCCCTCTATGAGTTGGCAAAGCCAGCTTACACTTCGGCATTAGACAATACAATAGAGCTGTTTATAAGATTTATCCTAGGCAGGAAGGATGTAATTGTCTACAAGTTCAGTCACCAAGGACAAGTGATCTGTGCTGAGTGGCCCCTCCATCCTGAAGGGGTGACAGCGATAAATGTATTCATGACAAAGCTCAACAAAAAGTTACCAATCTTCTGCTCACCGGTCCCAGATAATGCATTGGTACTAGATTATGCCTTCCACAATCCATGGGACAACTTCAACATCTATGCTTAGCCACCGTTTTGCCTAATTCGAAGAGTAGTCGACATGGTCCTGACTACTCTGAACATCAGAGTGACCTAGGTGTCTCCCAAATTGCTGCAAGCACAAATGGTATTCAGAACTCATGATGCTTCTGACAGGTTCCGAGATAACTACCTGAAGGGCCCAACCTGTTTTGCCAGCCACGCTTGCAGAGGCACCACAGAGCATTGACATCCCTGTCACTTCACTGGTGAAGAATATAATATTCAGCATCTCCTCCGAGTAAAATGATTTCCGCGAGGCATTGCACGGGACATGTCTGCATACCTCCTCAAAACCTGTATGGCAGTCTACCAGGCAGAATGGATCAATCTCTGTGAATGGTATTGTAGAAGAGGTACTTCTCCGTTCCGAGCCTCTTTACGATGAATAGCAGATTTCTTTGTTTACCTAGTAGTCTTAGTGATGAAAATATATCACTCAGCCTTGAGCAAAGTCTTTGGCTGAAGGGCCTGGATCTTTCTCCTTCATGGCAGCTATCAGCGCTCATGAGGAGTTTTGAGCAGTCCTGCCCTCAGAAAGAGCTCAAACTACCTGCAAGGAACATCACCAGACTTTTTAGCCCACTGAAGAAGGCTCTGTATGAACTTTTGAGGCAAAAATCTGACAAGGATCAAACTCAGAAAACAGTTTTCCGGCTTACCCTGGATTCAGTAAAATGGGTACAAGATTCACGGCTTATCAAATGCTGTTGCTCGTACCGGGGGATGGAGTAAGGCTACCTTTTCTTTTTTCCTTTGTTCCCAAATTTGTTGCCAAAACTCAGAACTTGAACAACCCAGGTTAAGACCTTCTCCATCTCCTCACTCCGGGAAGCAACTGACAATCTGGATGATTTTTCTTCTTTGTCCTATGAGGGTTCTAAAATGCTACCGGAAGCAGAGTCAACCCTTCAGACTATAGTTTCAGAACTTTTATCAGCAAAGGGAGATGTAAGAAGGAAACCTCGGGGAACACTGTCTCCTTCTAGCTCCGAGAGATTATAAATACCGCACAAGGACAAGCAGCAGGAGAAAGAAGAGAACCGGTGCATGCTCATGCTAGAGTGCTCTCCTATGGGAGCACCTCCACTGGTGCTCTCATTTAAAAACTTTTGGCCATAACAGGTGGGTAGCCTATCTAGAGCAGTCACATGCTGGTGCTCTCCTATCTTTTGCATTCATGCATCTAACTTGGGGCAGTCACATTCTGGTGCTCTCCTATCTATTTGCATGCAACATCCCTTACCGGTCAACTTAGTTTAGGGTCTTGTTGTTCTCTCCCAGTCACAGTACACATAAGCGCACCTTTTCCACGCCTTCAGCACAGTCCAAGGACTGTTGCCTAACATAGGTTAAGTGTGGGCTTCCCATCCTTCTTAAGTATAGTAGACTTTCTTATAGAGGAGACATCTGGAAGCCAGAAGCCGGTCAAAGACCTCTCAGCCCTGAATAAGTATTCTGCAAACCTCATTCAGGATGGAGACTCCAGGTCATAGTAAGGCAGGTGGTTAGGCCATTAGATTTCATGATGATGGTGGCCGAGGGACAAGAATCTTTTTAAAGGCACTCCTTTGGAATAGCCTCCTACAGAGCTACAGTACTTCATTTTTGGATTCAGTTTGCTCTCTTGGAAGTGCAGTCATTCAAGTAGGATCTGATCAGCCATTCGGTAGAATTGATGCACAACTATGCTACAGTAGTGGTATACGTCATTAAGCAAGTAGGTACTGTTCCACATTTCATCTTGAAAGTGAACGATGCTTGCTCACAAGTAGACTCTGAACAATGCAGTTGAGCTGTCAACAAGATTCGTTCTGGCAGAAGAAATGTGATCATCTAAACCCCAAGCAAATGGGGACAAGGGCCCGGAGCATAGTGATCTCTTCTTGCTCATGGTGAGCAGCCTTTTGACTTTGTGGGGTTCCCCAGCGATCAACCTCTTGGCAGTGAGACTTGACAAGAAGCTCTTGATCTACAGCTCACCAGTACCAGATTAGGCAGCGGCATTAAAGAACGCATTCCAATATCAGTCGGGCGGCCTTGACATTTATGATTTTCTGGCCTAATTCCAAGGGTGGTAAACAGGATGCTCTCTACCCTAAACCTCTCAAGATGATGATAGTAGTCCCAAAGTACCCCAAACAAAATGGTACCCAGACCTCCTAGTGATTCTGACTGAAGTTCTGATAGAGTTAACCTTTTGGCCCAACTGTAGCCCCACCTGCAGAGGCACCACAGCTTGGTGACATTCCTGGATACCTTCTAAAATCTTCCACTTCAGTCTACCAGGTAAAATGGGCTATCTTCTGTGATTGGGTTACTTTTCTTTTTTGGAGCCTCTATTCAACTGATTGCAGTCTTCCATGTGTTTCTGCACAGAGAGAAGCTCCTATCAGTTTCAGTGGTGTAGACCTGTTCTCGTCTTGGGAATTTGCAATGTTCATGATGAGCTTTGACTAGGCTTGCCCTCCGAAAGAAATTGGGGAGCATGACCTCAAAGCCAGAAAAGGGCCCCATATGAACTTTTATGGCAGGCATCTGACAAGGAATTAACTTTCAAGACAGTCTTCTTATTGTCCCAGGCCTCTATGATGAGAGTGGGAGAGCTGCACAGTTTATTGTATCTACTTAGTTATTCTGGGGTCTCAGAAAGGTTTCGCTCTACTTTACTGCTGAGTTTGAGGAGGAAATGCAGAATCTAGCCGTAAATGATCTGGGATTTGAAGTTTCTCCACCAATCTTGATGATTTACTTCTTTGCTCTGTGATGGCACTAAGATGCTACCTGAAGTGGACTAAACCTTTCAGACCACTACTGTATTAAACCTGTTCTTCAGTTTTGGTAAGATAAAAAAGATCTCCAGAACCAATTAATAGCACAAATTCAGGCAGCAAGTGAATTGGAGAAACTGGGACATGCTCGTGTTCACGAGGTCAGAGGAGTAGGTGCCACGTTGGCAGGTAGGAAGATCCTGTCAGTGAGCCAAGTCCTGAAGGCTGGAGGTTGGAAATGCCAGACAACCCTCATAGCCCACTACTTAGAAGCTTACGTTGAAGACAACATATTCCTCGGCTGTAGGTTCCACCATGGCCGTCTGTTTATGTCAGAAACCTAGCCCTATCACCTGAATTTCAGTCACAGCCTCGCCCCACCTGTTCCTTCTAATACCGTGTGTGTAATATACGGGGATTTTAAACCAGCCAGTTTGGTTACAGGGACTTCCTGGCTCTTGAGGACAAGTCTCATATTTATAGGACGATGTTCTGTATCCTTGTTGGAACAAATAGAAAATGTTTCAAGTAATTTGTCTTTTCTCATAACAACAAAATTGAGTCCTTTATGTTACACTTCAAGCCTCATCAACCCGGAAGCCTTATAAGATCAAAGTGAGTCGGCATTCGGCGGCCTCCCCCCCCCCCCCAGTAACTACTGACACCTCTTTATACATTTTAACAGCCCATTCGCTTATATATTACTTCAATAAAAGGACGCAGATTTTATAATCAGCAAAATTACAAATTACTTTAAAAACAGCGATAATCAACTTTTTTTTATAATTTTTTTTTTTTTTTTTTTTTTTTACACAGAAGTTGAGGGAAGACATTCGAAAAAGCCAAACAGATATTTTCGCTGTTGATATCAAGCTAGATTTTTGTGTGCCGGCGTTAGGTGATGTTACAATATTATTGAAATAGTGACGTATTTTTTTCTTAAAAATTCTAAGATATTTGAAACGTTGAAAGGTGATTGCGGAGTGGGATTGTAATACGGTGATGGATTTAATTAACTTTTTGTATCGGATGTAATCAGCTTGTGTGTGTTTGGAGATTTTTTTAAAAATAACCTTATTTGAGAAAAATATAAAATGTGTCTAAATTCGTTGTAACTTAGATGAGATGACTCTGGTGTGTACTTGATCGTAGCATTGCCAACTATTTGTTATATACAAGTAGATTGATGATGAGATTGGAAACATTACAATAGTTTATAATGATGGGTTAGTCAACTACTGTGAATGATATTTTGAATAGTATTAGAATTCGGAAATTAGGTACTACACTTTTGAATTAAATTTCAGTAAGTTCAAAATTCAGGTCCTCTTATTTGTTTGTGGAAAATTGATCAAGTCAAGCCTTGCTAAAGAATTTTATGAGAAGTGTTTGTTTTTATTTAGAACTTTATTATAGTTACTCGTTTATAATTATTCTCTCTCTCTCTCTCTCTCTCTCTCTCTCTCTCTCCTCTCTCTCTCTCTCTCTCTCTCTCTCTCTCTCTCTCTCTCTCTCTCTCTCTCTCTAAATTCTTATGTGCGTCATCACCTCTGGTTTTAGTCTTAGAAATTCCCGGAATGAAAGAGACCCTTTTCATGTTCATTTATTCGTCTTGAAGGTAAAACGTCTCTCTTGGTAATTCGGGCAATATTCCAATTTGCATCTTTCGCCGAGTTCCGTGGTATGAACGAGGATGACTGAAGTTATATATCATAAGGAGAACTGAAGAACGTTTTAAGAAAATATAATTTATAATTGGCAAGTAGTAAAAATACTTAGCGAGTCTAGATATAAACTAGGGATTATTACCCATAGACTATCCCTGTCATAGCCAATATATGGGGTGTGTGTGTGTATATATATAATATATATATATATAATGTATATATATATATGTATATATATATGTATATATATATATATATATATATATATATATATATATATATATATATATATATATACATAAATAAAGAAATGGGGGTGGGTGCTACTATAGCGTGAGGTCTACCCCCAAATGTCGCCTACCCAGGTGGAGGGTGAGGTCTACCGCGTGACCAGCGTCCCAGAGGCCCACACCTAACCATCGAACATGTGAACTGCCCAAATCCATCAAAAACCTGACCTGTCCATATAAAAGGAAGCAAATGGAGCTCCTAAATCAGTTTTCCCTCGGCCTAAAAGAGATATCAATTGAGCGATCGTGGTTGGACGCTAAAACGATGATTCTGAAGAGAATGCGAGGTGTTGGTCGTTAGCTGTTCCAGTCTCATCTTGATCATTTTTGCTGGAAGGTGATGATAAAAAATTCCAATGATCTATTTGTGTCATTCTTAGAAGATGTACGAAGTGTGTATCGTAGGATTAACCTGTTTGATGTACGAAGAGTGTATGGCTAGAATAAATGTATGGAAATATATGATAACCTGTTTGATGTACAAAGAGTGTATCGCTAGAATAAATGTATGGAAATATATGATAACCTGTTTAATGTAGGAAGAGTGTATCGCTAGAATAAATGTTTGGAAATATATGATAACATGTTTGATGTACGAAGAGTGTATCGCTAGAATAAATGTATGGAAATATATGATAACATGTTTGATGTACGAAGTGAATCGCTAGAATAAATGTATGGAAATATACAATAACATGTTTATTTTTACCTTTATTCCTTTTTTTAATGTAATTAGAAATCCAATGATCTATTTAAGTCATTTCTAAGATATGTTTAAATTAAGTGCTTATTGCTTAAACAAATGTATGAAATGTGTTTTATCTATGAGGGACGAATAACTCGGCAGTAGACCTCACGCTATAGTGCTAACGGGAGGTCGATCTCACGCTATAGTGTGGTAGACCTCACGCTATAGTAGTTTCGGTGAAGTAATGATTGAAATTTATAATTGGCCAGTAGTAAAATACTTAACTCTAGATCAAAACTAAGGATTGTTATCCATTGACTATCCTTGTTGTAGAGAAGCTATGGATATATAAATATATATATATATATATATATGTGTGTGTGTGTGTGTGTGTGTGTGTATAGTGTGTGTACGAATGTTAGAATTTTACTTTTATGTGAGCATTAAAATCTAAACTCCGTGTGTTTATTGAATTGGTTTATAATTGATTTTTTTTATTTGAGTGTTATTTGGGTTATTATTATTCAGGAAAACTGTGCATTTGTTGATTATTTGACTGAAAATTACATTGAAGATGTTACTATGGAATTGTAGGTTTTATATATGCATGTATGTATGTATATATATATTATATATATATATAATGTATGTATATATATAGATATGTATATATATACATATATATATATATATAATGTATGTATATATAGATATGTATATATATACACACACATATATATATATATATATGTACAGGTATGTTTGTATTGGTCATGGTGGGAGATTTTTGTCTGATCACTCACAGCAAACCAACCTAGTTCGGCTTTACTGATAAAAGCGATGCGCAAACCATTTTACTATATTTTTTATGTAGATATATTTTTAATTTATTAGTGATTGTATGTGATTGAGGAGGGAAAATATATGAAATAGAATATTTCAGATAGAGTCTGACTCTATATGGCTGTCTGGGTAAGAACAGGAAGGTGTGGTTCCATTTGAAGATTTAAATGCAAATATATATTTGTTTCCCCGAGATGTTCTGATTACAATGGCTTTAATACGACCTATCGGGTGATGCATTCGTTGTTTTTCTCATTTCGAGTATTATTTCTTTTTATTGATATCGTGTTTTTAAGTCTTAAGTTTCGTCAGGTTTAGTTTTTGTCATGTTAAGGTATTCTGTTGTGGGTATACTTGTCGGTGGAATATTGTTGAACTTCTAATCAGGGTTATCATCATTAGTATTTGGCTAGTTGGATGCAAAGTTACAGGAAGAATATCCCCCAATGGAAAGTCAAATAAGTTGAAATAGTCTCCTCTCTCTCTCTCTCTCTCTCTCTCTCTCTCTCTCGTGCGGTGAACATGGGGGTGTGCTTAAATTGCATTTAGTTACATGCGGGAATATAAAACTGCAATTTCCTTATGCGCTTATAAAATTTAAATAGTTTCGCGGTTTAAGATTTTTAATTTATAATCATTTTTAGTAATTTTTCGCTCTTGTTACAAACATCTATTTTTCACATACTTATTTTCAGTACTTACACATTAATAATTTGGTAGATTTTTTTTTATATATTTCCGAGTTTTATTACATTTGTTGAGCTGAATGGTGAAATAAAAGAATAACTACTGTAAGTTGCTTTAAAATGCCCTTGACCAAAAGGCGTAACAAATCTTGATACTTATATTGACATTCGTGTCCAATTTTTATCATTCTTTTGTATTATCGTATTGTCGTAATTATCCAGTTCAGCACGAGTTTGGCAAAATTCGTAGCATAGTCTCAAATGTTTTGGTACATAGGGAGATTTCGTGGCCCCTTGGTATCCAATTCTTATGTAATACCCGAACGACCTGCCAAGAACTTTAAAAATGGAAATTCGAGACTGTTCCGAATCAAAATCGTGATAGAGGGTCAGTGTTCTTACTTTGTCGAATATAAAAATCGGTCGATTGTTGAAATAATGTGAAGGACAAAGCTGGTCATGTCAGGGTTGCCATGGTTACGGTGACGCCATCACGACCACATATCCTTCAAACCGCCCTCGCTTGCCAGCGTCTGCTTTAGCCACTGACTTTTTTTTTTTCCTTTTTGCTGTTCCTCCTCTATAGATGCTAAAATTAGCACGATGACGCACGTTGGAGGTAAATTTAGATTTCAGAAGAAAGAAAGCTCCGTAGGGGGGAGGGGGTTTGTGTTGTCAGTGCCCTGTAAGCATTGTATATTTAATGGTTTTTTGCAACATCCTTTCAGCCTCTAATTGCGCTATTTCTTAGCTTTTTATATTTACGTTCCCATTTAATTTCTTCCATCTTGCTATGGAACTTTTGCTTCACATTGCAACTAGGATGTTTACCCCCCAGTTGCACACGGGTGCTGAGTGAACTCCCTGGCCACAATGCCTTTCATTAAGGCCCACATTCATAAATTCAAGAGAGATATCCGTCTGAACGGTGTTTGTCCTATTTATGAAAAATAGATTGCTCTATTTCCATGGGAGATTTAACACCAATATAACGGGGGTTTCATTGTTACCGGACTATAGAATTCGATATTTTAGGATTACTTTCATGATAGATTTAATCTAGTCTATTAAATAGAAAACATGTAAAATGAATTTTACAAAGTAATTTACAAGGGAAATATAATTTTTCATTTGTTCATCCAATTCTGTTTAGATCAAAGAAAATATTAAATGATGTCATAGATCGATGCCTTCAAGAAATTTTTAAACCTCAACACTTCATTATTTTCTTTCAGAGTCATTCTTATATGACGACAATCTTCAGTTCAAAACTCATTTAAGGCTTATATTCACTTGATAAAAAACACTATTAATTTATCATCAGTAGAAAGATCGTGATATACTTGTCTTTATTATTGTTATTATTATTATCACTATACTACTACTACTACTACTACTACTACTACTACTACTACTACTACTACTACTACTGCTACTGCTACTACAAGCTAAGTTATAACCCCAGTTTGAAAAGAAAGAAGCTATAAGCTCAAGGGCTCCAACAGGGGACAATAGCTCAGTGAGGAAAGGGAACAAGAAATAAATAAACTACAATAAAAGAATAAACAGTAAAAATAAAATAGTTCACGATGCTCATCGAAAAAAGTTTAAAGTAGGAGGCATTAATGAATAGAACTACGCAAACTAGTTGGTTGGATATTTGGTGATAATTCTTATTGTTATATTAAATTACCCCCACGAACCATGGAAAGCTACGGCCGTCGATGTATTAGTCCTTTTAGCATTTTTCTAATTCCCATGTTTTTTTTTTTTCGTTTAACATATCCGCTTACAAATGCGTGTTTCATTCTTCCGGAAACGTTGAGTCATGATAAGACTGGTGTGAAGGGATGTACTCCTTAGTGGTTTGTCTTGAGCAACATATTAGCGATTTAGGTGGAAGAGAGTTGTGCTGAGTAGGCGTTATTCAGAAGTGTGTGTGTATATATATATATATATATATATATTATACACACATACCCACACACACACACACATATATATATATATATATATATGTATATATATATATATGTATATATATATATATATATATGTATATATATACATATATATATACATATATATATATACACATATATATACATATATATATATATATATATACACACACATATATATATATATATACACACATATATATATATGTATATATATACACACATATATATATGTATATATATATACACATATATATATATATGTATATATATATATGTACACACACACACATATATATATATATATATATACACATATACAAGCATACATACATACTTGAAACCACTCAGAAAATGTGGTTTTCATCTTTCATTGTGTAATGCAGTTTTACACGTCAAAGCACTTGCAGACAATTGTGAATAAAACATCATCCCCCCAAAAAGTCTTATTCTTAATGCCGAAGTCTAACAAACTGTTGTATACGGAATCTCTATAAAGTGACTTATTTAATGTATTTGAGAGGTATTTTAGGCCTCTTATATGTTCGTTTGTTGTGTGGGCCATTTTCACCTATGCATCTTTAAAAAATTAAATCGATATGGATATGGGTTACGAGTAGGTTTGAGAATGATTGACTTTGATTTATTGATTATTGAATGGATGATATAGATTTTAGTGGTCTAAAAATAAATACAAAGAATGGTTCATGTTGGTCATTAAATTTAACGATGATATGGAGTTTTTAATTCTTGTCAGATCCTTATGTTACAATTTACTGCCTCTTTTGAGAGTAAATAAACTATTAACCTTGAAAAGACACCAAAGGGGAACTTTAACGATGGTAGTGTTTATTTGTATGTTTGAACGATCAAGAAGGGCATCCATGCAGATTGCAATTGGTGCTTCAGAGAAATTGATGAGGGTCTTTTAAGGGAGGTTTCCTCCTTGCATACACTTGCTTTGATGGCTTCACAATAGACGAGGTGAAGTTCTCATTTTGGGTGACGCCAGAAAAGTGATGTCCTTTCGAACGGGGAACTGGCATTTTTGAAGTTTGTTTGCTCTATTGGGCGAGTGTTTTTATACCTTCAGTGTTATATAGACGTTCTCATCACTTTACACACGCGCACACGTGTGTGTGATAGATCTACGCCTTTGAAAAACGACGTTAAAATTTTACTGTTTAAAAATAAAAAGATTGTAAATCATGTTTTTTAATAATTTGAATATTAAATTTTTGATTGGGTATTATTTGTATTATGCAGACAAACCTTTCATATGCAGTTGATTATTTGTCTGAAGACGACATGTAAGATGTAAGAGTATTAAGTTTTCAATATTGTTTTTTTTAATAGGCAACCTTTCGAAATGTCGAAAGAACTGGATGTAGTCTTGTAAATGACGGGTCAAAATAAAACAAATTTTTCCACAGGTTCTGTTCCTACTATAATTTTAATACTACGTTTTGAGCCATACGTTTCTGGTTTGATTATATATATATTAGAAAAAACTGATAAAACTATTGTTGACATAAAGTATATTTACCATTGTTAAAGTTTTTCTTGAAACTAAAGCTTCAGAACAAAGTCCCTCTTGACTTCTAGGCGTTTATCCAGATATATTACAGAAGATCTAAATAGAAGTTAGTTATCGGTAAGCAGGGATCTTCAATGGAAAAATGAGAAGAAGGGCAAGAAGATTCTTTTAAAGATCAGCCTTGAATAAACAAACGTTTTGAGACTGTTAGTGTTGGTGGTATGTTCTCGTAGCTTTTGTTTAGCCTTTAGGAGATTTTAAGGGAAGATCGCTGTCCCTTTGGTGTTGGTTTGTTGTTTGTAAGTTTTCATTTGAATTTTTATCCCCGCGACTGATAACATTCATTTTCTAGCTAATGAATAATAAAATTGTTTACCATATTTGTCGAAAATGTTTACTCATTCCACGTACGCAGATAGGGAAAAAATAGAACTTTCATATGCTTGCAGATTTGACGTTTATCAGATTCTAGTCCACTTAACAATAGATGACCTGCGTCATCACGTAATTGGGAGCTTTGGCCCCCATTAGTCCGTTTTACGTACAGGTTTCAGTGGAAGAGTGGCAGAGACGAGTGACGACAGACAAGTTGAGCAATGGTGAGCCTTTATTGTAGGCGGAAGACACAAAAGAGAAGCGGGCGAATGAGGGGATATGTAACTGTTGTTTTGCCCGGTTTTTATTTTGTTTTTTATTTCGAGATCTTTTCCGTTAGGTACAACGACAAAGGCCTGCTCTAATAGCAACTCTCTCTCTCTCTCTCTCTCTCTCTCTCTCTCTCTCTCTCTCTAAAACAACGAGCACATATTGGGCTTCGTAGTTGTTTGTTGCCATACTGGTGATTTGTACTAACATGTTTCTATTTGCCTATTAAGAATATTTCTACAGATTAGAAACCTATTATGATTATTTAAATCAACGGTTCTTTGTTCTCTGCACAGTTTATGAGGGAGGAGGAGAAGGACGGCGAGTCATTACATATAAGGTAATCATATTTTTTCGTGACGCAATTGTGGGAGAGGTGTATTAGAGTGCTCATTGCACAAGGGCTGGTGCACTTTCTTTGTTTACGGGCGCTGGAGATCATTTGCGCAAGCTGGAAAATAATGCATTACAATATCTCTACCGATATTTCATATGCAAACACCCACATGGTTTTTGCGTATTGCACTTAAACTTTATATAATATAGATATATATATATATATATATATATATATTATATATATAATGTATATATATATATTTATATATATATATATATATATATATACACACACACACACACACACACACCAAACAGCATACAAGTGCAGCCGTTTCTAGTCCACTGCAAGGCAAATTCCTCAAACGTGCCTATATTCATGGCTGGGGTTTGGCCATTTCATCACCACGCTGTCTACTGCGGATTGGTGATGGTGGGAGAGACTTGTCTGATCGCTCATATTAAACCAACCTAGTATGGATTGCCCTAACGAGCTCAGCTTTGCTGATCAGGGTAATACACAAATCCTTTCACCACGTTTAGTTAACCCAACTCAGAAACACAAACATAACCACGAGAGAGAGAGAGAGAGAGAGAGAGAGAGAGAGAGAGAGAGAGAGAGAGAGAGAGAGAGAGAGAGAGAGTTTCAGTTAAAGCATTCTTCCCCTTGAATTAGGGTGGTTCCAGAAAGATTTTGGTACCACCAGGTGAACTGGGGTCCAGAGGTGTACCATAAATCCTTTTCAACGTAGTTGCCACCGCCCATACGTTGAGCATTGGCCCTCTTGTTTGGTATGCAAATAAATGGAATTGTTAATATTACACATGTTTATGTATGTTTATATATATATATATATATATATATATATATATATATATATATATATATCTGTATATATATGGATGAAAATCAACACTATCGTGTTCAAATAGAAATAAATTTCTACCTCATACATGGGATCGAACCCTAGCCCCTTCAAATATATATATATATATATATATATATATATATATAGATAGATAGATACATATTTATCATCATCATCAGTCGTAGCTAGTCCACTGCGGATCTTATGCCTCAGACGCGTCCTTCCATTTGGGTCTATTTCAGGTCTTTCTATGCCAGTCTAAGCCTGCAAATTTTTTGGCTCGTCAATTCATCATCGTCCCTTCCTTCCTCTTCTTTGTTTGCTAATCTTTAGGGACCGATTCCGTTATTCGTAATGTCCATCTATATTATCATTCTCATTATGTGTCTTGCCCATGTCCATTTCTTTTCCTTAGATACTGTTAAAATATCCTCTACTTTAGTTTGCTCTTGTATTCATCTTGCTCTTTTTCTCTGTTAGTGTCGTTCCCATCATTATTCTTTCCATAGCTCTTTGAGTCGTAACTTGCTTATGTTTTGAGCCTTTAGTAAGGCTCCAAGTTACTGATGTATATAGGTTAATACTGGTTGGGCAAAATACTTTTCTTTTAGAGAAAGTGGCATTTTACTTTTCATAATCTCATTTTCTTTATCAAAAGCTCTCTATCTCATGCTTATGCCTCTTTTAATTTTGGCATCATGTCCTGGGGAAACACTTATGGTACTATCTGTCCTAAGTACGTATATTCATTAACAATTTTTAGAGATTCGTCCATAATCTTTATTTGTTTTCTTTCTGCATTTTAATTGAACATCATCTCAGTTTTACTCTTATTCATTTTCAGTCATTCAGTTCTGCATTCATTTTTCGAATTACAATCTTTTGTATTACGTGATTCACTAAATAGAACATTTTGTATATATACAGGGGGGGGGGGGAGGGAGATGGATGTGTGTATGTAAGTTGAGGGCATATTTTCCAGCAGAAATGTTGAGTTCAAAAGAGGAAATGTGAATTGAACATAGAGAGAGGAGACTATAGCCCAGCAGAATTACTGGAATACTACCTGTTCACATTTTTCAAAAATTTTATTTCAACTACTATTTTTATTCCTGCTTCTTATGCATTACACCAGAAGGTCAAGGTATCATTTTTTGTGTGTGCATTAGCAGATGAAGACTGCGTCCGTTGAAACAATAGCGTCGGTCGTTTTTAAAGAGCAAAAGGATGTGGAAAGGTCATGTGGCTTTGGCTTTTGCATCTAGCCAACAAGACTCTCTCGTTAATGCTTCGGATAAGTCTTATATTTTTGGCATTCTCTCTCTCTCTCTCTCTCTCTCCTCTCTCTCTCTCTCTCTCTCTCTCTCTCTCTCTCTCTCTCTCTGATAGTTTGAAGGTGGTTGGGGTTACATCAAGCAAATATTTGATAAAATGTGAACAACACGGACCGGAACTTGAGTTATAATTTGCTTTGGCGGTTTTATACTTTTATAAAATGTGGCAGCCACGGGACAGGGTCAAGGACTAGGACTGAAATTATAATGGCTTTTTAAATGCAAGGGGTTGAAAAGAAGACCGGTAATACTGTTATTTTCTGGAGGGGGCGGGGCGGACCTGCCGCGGAAGAAAGACAATCTGTAGTAGTAGTATTAGTAGTAGTAAAATGTTACATAAGTATTATGTAATCCGACATGCGTTATTTTTACTGTCATTTTTTTATCACCTCTGTTATTCTAAAACAAAGAAATTGATAAATATCCGGCATGCATTGTCATAAGTTTTCCACTGTAAAAATCGCTCTATTGGGCTTTATACTAACAGTACTGAAGAATTTAAAGCCGCTGTGTAGATTTCGTGTAGTAAAGCGAGACAAGTTGCCAGATTTTGCTGCAAGTGACTTTTCTGTTGTTGTTTTTTTGTCTAACGCAATGCAATTCTTCCTCTGATCCGGAAGTGGGGACAAGATTGCCCCTTTTACAGACTGTAGCCCAGATTCATAAATCGAATCCAATCCTAGGTAGAGTCGACCATCTAAACAATATTTTTAGATTTTAAGAAGGAATCTCTCTCTATGGAACTGAAAGCTAGGAGGTTGGATCTAGAGGGGGCGTGTCATTGAGAGACGAGGAAGAGGCAAGGGACGGGGTAGGAAGAGGGGGAGGCATGTGAGGAGGAGGAGAGAATGGTGAGTGGGAATGTGGGGGGAGGTGTATTGATCAAAGAAGGGGCCTTCCTCGACTCTTGGCCCGACTCGGCCGCGATGAAGAGTTGCCTCGCGCCCTCATTCCCCCACTCTTCTCCACTCCATCCTCTTCCTCTTTCCTTTCTCTGTTACTCCTGTTTTATCCCCTCTCTTTTCGATATTTTCCATCTCCCACTCGGCAGAATGTTGAGTCAGAACGAGTGACTTCTGGAGAAATACAACTGCCTTGAATGGTTCTGGGGGGAATTCAAGGAATAAGTTAGAATGACTTAGATAGTAAGGCGTGTTTAGTGCCTCCTGGAACCTGGAACGAGTTCAATTTGTTTTTTCCTTAACTAGAATTAGGAAAAAAAAGAGCCAATCTTGTCAAGGCTAATTACTTCTGCGTTATTTTTATAAATTTGATTAACTTCTTTATCATATTTATACGTAGTTTTAATTCTACACTCTACTTAAAACGCATGGAAGTGAAGTGAAGCTTCCTTTCGTGTGGGTTTCAAGTAGGGTTGAAGGATGAGTGAAGTGAGAGCAATAGACTCGAGCCGTCGTCCATCACAGAAGAGAGTCACGTCCTGTGGACAGTGCCATCGCACCCCCGGGATCCTGATGAAACTAGATTCGGGGACAGACGGGAAACGACACATTGGAAGTCTGGCAATAATGTCAAAGGGCATTCCTTTCCGTACTGGGCTGTTTTCCCTGTTGGGGGCCATTGGGCTTATAGCATCCTGCTTTTCCAACTACGGTTGTAGCTTAGCAAGTAGAAATATTAATAATAATAATAATAATAAATAGCTTTGGATCTATTGAAAAACCATTAATTGTAGAAAGTATAAGAATATATAATAATGAGCTTTCATATTCGTTATGTTTTTTCATTGATTAGAGTAAAATGGGTTGACAGTTTGCTTTGACATGCCATTTTACTGACTAATGATTATCTAAATTGGAATGCAGACGACTGAAGTGCTCGTTGCTTCGGTTATCATTAAAAATAATATTACCTTGATATGTAGAGGAAGTAAATAATTGGTGAAAATTGAAGGATTTACATGAGTAGTATGCAAGTGGAATAAGATTTATTGTTGCCAATTTTATGAACTCCATATTCGGAGTGATTATTTTTTATTTGTTTAGGTGGCGCACACGCACATATATGTTTTTTTATATTTATGAATAAGGGTCTCTCTCTCTCTCTCTCTCTCTCTCTCTCTCTCTCTCTCTCTCTCTCTCTCTCTCTCTCTCTCTCTCTCTTTCTCTTTCTCTTGTTTTCGATATGCCTCACTTATAATTTTATAGAAATATTTATTCATTCTATTTTATTACCCACTTTAAATGATTCTGCGAATATTTCTCGGGCAGCTCTCGTCGTCTAAAAGCCAAGCGATGTTAACACGGAAACCAAGAATTGGAGGAATTGATGATTTCCTTGGACACGCACCGGTTTGGATCTCCAAATTCTTAGAAGAGAATTATTGCACAGGAAGCGAAATAATCTTTGCTTTTCCGTTGCCCTGCGCAAGTCTGTCCCAATTATTAAATATTCCTCAATACCTTATTAGCGTTTAGGAAGTTATCCTGCAAAAATCTGTATAGTAGAATGTCTTTATTACTGGGTTTGGGTATGGTGCGTGTTTATTTATTTTTTATGTGTTTACATAACAGCAGGAGTAGCGTGACATTGTTTTGAGAAGCGCTGCCTTTGTGTTTCAAGTGCAACGAGTTTTTTTTTTTTTTTCAAATAAAAGACTAGGTCAGAGTTTTTGAATAAATATCTCTGCATTTTCATGGATTAGAATAGATTCCTATTAGCCTTATTTACCCTCTATAACAGGGATCTATACTTTGGCGTTAAAAGGAGACCCCATAAACATCGATTTCCCATAAAGGTGCAAATACGAGTTTTTAATCTCCATCATGGGAATTTCATGCTCTCCCCATTTTACAACAACGGATACTAAATTCTATCACTCCCTGGAGGGTCATTTCGCTGGAGTATAGGTTTACCTTTGTCGCATATGACAGTGTAAACGCAGAAGGCAAAAGAGGAGTAATAGGTCAAGGGGGATGGGAAGGGTACAACAGATATGTAACTGTAACGAGAATTTAAATAGGTCATATACTAGTGAACGCGACCCCTCAAAAATGACGGCTAAATATTTAGATAAATATGTGCACAAATGTAAACCCCTTTCATAAGTATATGACCACTTCCTCTCCCCCTTACCCGAGGGACGTGGAGATCTGAGCGTAACTGGAAATGTGTGTGTGTGTATATATATATATATATATATATATATATATATATATATATATATATATATATATATATATATATATATATATAAACCAGACACTTGTTTTTTATTATATATATAGGGAGATTTTCAGCTCGCTGTCGACAAAAGAACTTTCCTTAAACTAGCCATTAGTGCCGCAGATTTATTAGTTATTACTTTTTAAGTAAAGTTTTATATAGACCTTTCCCGTTTTAACCTGAAATCTTTGGGATTCATGTAGTCCGGAATATACGTGACGAAGCCTAGAACTCCCAGGAAATCAATGGAACTTAAGATGTTTGTTTCGTAAGACCCTGGGCTCGAGCCAGGTTGGAATGGAGTCGAGGTAGTGGCCAGATTGACTTTTTTTCCAAATGTTAAGTCACTATGTCATTCCTGTGTGTGTGTTTAAAGTGTTGAGCCCCGATCATTTCAGCTATTTCATTGTATTGAAAATAAAATTTTAAAGACAGTTTTGGATTAGAACTTATTCTGCCTCATGGATTATATCTTGATGCCAGTATTAGGTCGACGATGATTGTTTGAATGATTTATTTTTTTTTTATTTTGTAAGTATGTTTATTGTTTAAGTATTGGGTGAATGTAGGTTATCAGGTCATCCATCATTTATTTTTAATTATTCGGAAGATATTTGTTTGTTAGTTTTCATATTGAGTACTGGTGATCTGAAATGCAAATAAGAATTTATTGTGATTTGATTCTTCGAAGACCATATGTTTCTGCTTAAATCCAAGAGCATTTGCAGACGGGATTAGATTTAAGACAGTAGTAATGGTTAAACTTGGGAGAGAATTTGCCTCAATAATGCCTTAGAAAAGTGTAAAGCAGACAATGGGAAACCCTGATGCCAGAAATATAATGCTTAAACACACCTTTTGGACGTTATATGAACACAGAACTAAGAATGATGCTGTTTAAAGGATTAAAAGTCTGTAAGGACAGTTAGAACGCAAATATTTTTGTATGCAAATCAGTTGCGAAAAAGTCGAGACTACTTTGATGTTCTTATTTGTAAATTGTAATAGGTGGTTTGCTTTGACAATTAGGACTGGTTGCAGTTATCGTAGATTTTTTTCCCTATTGCAAATGTATGGAATATACGTCATTAAAATTGGATGACGTTATGTCTTGGATAGTGGAAGATTTGGCTTAGATATCAATTTTGACTTGTCTTGGAACAGTTGAGTTTGTTAGTGTATTCTCTCTTTCGTCTGGAAAAAAAATCAATTGTTAATTGGAAGAGGGCTCAACATTTCTAAGGTATAAAAGGGATTAGATGACTTCCAGTGAAACTTTCTGATTGCTTCCGACACTAGGATTTTAAAAAGATCCGATCCGATCCGTGACCTCTTTTGAGGACACGCTTGAAACTTTGTTTTTCTCTTTCTCCTTGACCGAGGCTACAACACTGCTTCATTATTCATTCTCATTCTGGCAGGAAACTGGTTTTCAAAACATTTAACGTTGTCATTAACCTACTCATCATTTGTAATGCGATTAGTGTTTTGATATGTAAAATTTGAGCGGCCTCAAGGTTTTCTGGACATGCTCGCTTCTCCGGCTTATTTCTCTCGCATTGTAAAAGAGGTTTCAGTGTAGAAAGATCGATGGCGTCGCCATTGTGTCGGGCTGACCCAAGAAAGTTGAAAGATTTCGAAATATTGAAGGGAAAGTTGGGATGATTATCTGGAAAACGATGTAATCGAAAATTATAAACTATGGTGTATTCCTGTTTGTAGTACGAGTTGGTCACCTATGACACTTTCCCTGTTCTCTCCATAATGGGTCAAAGGTCATAACCTTTTGAGCTTTAGAATGCTGTATATAGGACAGATTAACGAGTGACTTTGAAACCTGTAAGATACTTTACCCACATATTTTCACGATCATCATCATATATTATCATGCCAACATTGTATCCACTGCATAGTGGCCTTATTACATTTGTAGGGGTCCAAATCTGTACAGGTTGGCCCCTGATCATACCTACGAGGTATGTGGTCTCTTGTTTGGATGGGATGCCCTCAGCGACACTCAGCCGAGGGGGCGAGGCATCACTTACGAAGATTGTCTCCAGTCCTTCCAACTCTAGCTCTTGCTCGATTAAGAGTAACCCAATTCTTTCCACATAGGTTTGTTTCATGGGAAAGTGACTCACATGGTCTCACCAGGTGTCGTGCTGGATCGTTATCTGGTGGCGCCACCAGCCTTCAGGAGGGAGTATTATCCCCACCATGAACAGTAGGACTGGGGTTGTATATTGCAGTGGATGAAATCTATTATTTTCTTATTTTTTATTACCTTTGCATCTGACTATTGCTGTTGTTATTGTTGCTGTCAGATTATTTTTTAAAGTTTGACAAATCGTTTTTATAAATTATAGCGTTGCTGAACGTAACGCATGACAAACTTGTAAGCTAATGGCATCACGTTACATTAATTAAAATAGGTTTTTTATATATTAAAGAAAATGACTTTAAACATTGCAAATCTATTGCATTTGAACTATTTCATCTCGGTCATTTAAACAACCGTATCTTTTGTACTCAAAATAACCCTCAAATTGTTGTGTAGAACACTCCGCCTTTCCTTTTTGTCGTGTTGCAAACAATGATTTTTTCCTAGATCCATATTATCTGATTACCCTTATTGGTTGAATTGTATAAATGCAGCGGATAAGTGGGATACCTTCATAAAGGTTTTTTATTCCATTGCATGGCAAATTGAGGACGAATTCTGGTTGCGTTCACCATTGGGCTACATTGCGAAAATGAAACGCTGCGCTAGACAAATTATTGTTGTTGTTGTTGTTGTCTAAGCTACAATTCTATTTGGAAAAGCAAGATTATATAGGTCAACTCCTAAGGCTGCAACAAAGAAACTATCCCAGTGAGGAAAAGGAATAAGGAAACAGAATAGTGTGCCTGAGTGTGCCCTCAAGCAAGAGAACTCTAACCCAAGACAGTGCAAGACCCTGGTAGAGAGGCTATACCATGACTAGAAAACAATGGTTTGAATTTGGAGTGCCCTCCTGGAAGAGCTGCTTACTATATCTAAAGTATCTCTTCTACCCTTAACAAGTGGAAAGTAGACACTAAACAATTATAGTGCAGTAATTAACCCCTTGAGTGAAGAATAAATTTTAGGTTATCTTGGTGTTGTCAGGTGTATGGGGAAAGAAGAGATTGTGTAAAGAATAGGCCAGACTATTCGGTGTATTTAGGCAAAGGAAAAATGAGCCTTAACAAGAGAGGGATCCAATGTAATACTATTACCAGATCATTTTTTTTATTTTCTTTCTTTTTATCTATCTATCTATCTATCTATTTTTTTTTTTTTTTTTTTTTTTTTTTTTTTTTTTTTTTGTGGGTGTGTGTGTCCTGGAAGTAGGTTATTGGAGTCTGCCTTGTTTCTGTGGAACCATTCTGAAGAATTGAAAGGTTCATTTACTTCTCACTGTAGAACGTGCACAAATATCCATTCGTCATTATCAGAATATTCAGTATTTCAAAGTATGTCGATGCCTGATGTACGGATTTTTTTGACAAGTATTAAACCTGTCTTTGGTGACCTTGTACGAACGATATTAATTTTTAGTTGCTTATGAATGCCGAGAAAAATTTTACGATTTGTGGCCATGGAAACCTTTTAACCTTTTACAAAATAGAATTTGAGTAAAACTAACAACGTTGCGAGCATTGATTTGCCATGTCGGTTAATGACGTTTTTATTGTGTATATGTTGATAACTATTCCCCGGTGTTGTTTTGACGACAGCTTATGATTAAAAATAGACAATTGTAATTTTTATTGAATATGTAATGAATAACCCTAACTGCAGTTATTTTTAGTAATAAGGTTTGTTGCAGTAACACGAGAATAGTGAGCTAGTATTCTTAACGTCTATTTTTATTTAGTAATTCCATTAACTACATATCACTTTAATTTCCATACTGACATCATGGCTGAGTTGTTGGCTTAGTATTCAGAGCATGCAGTGTTGCAGATGTGTGGCGCTTTTAGTTATTTCAGTGATGGTTGACAAGATTGCGTGATCAGTATTATTTACTCACGTAACCAGAGTTCGATCCAGTCTTGCGACACCGGATATCTTGTTTATTGAATGCATTGTTGGGTGAAACATTGTGTTTACGGTGTAATGTATGAAGCAACATGAAAATGTTTTTAGGTCACAAATATCGTGTATTATGCCATTAACGTAAAAATGTTGCTGTACATTTGTGTATCCCAAAACATGTTTAGATCTAGTTTGTATCCGTACATCTCAAAATGACGGAAATATTTGACAAGCCATAAGCCTAGAGGAATACACTGTAGCGTGTCGTGTAGAAGCTCTAATCAAGGTACTTATAATTCTATATGCTTATGTAAGAACTATTGCTGAGAAAGACAGCCCAAAATGGCCGACATGAAGTCTATCAAATATACTGAAGACAAATTGTTGCACAAAATATCATATATGCGTACACATTGTGTTTTATTTAGTGGGATATTACATGGTTGTAATCGTTTAACTGTTTTTTTTTAAAGAAACTGATCATTAGTAAGAAATGCCATTTCAAAACCCAAGCTGCGAAGGTCATCTCTGAAAATGTGAAAGGATATTGAACCAGTAGCCCATCCACAAAGGATCCCGATACAAGTGTCTGGATATAGGAATGATATTTTGCCTCGGAAAGTATTCGGGCGCCTGGATTTAAAGGGGAACCATTCGTTGTCCGTCTTTTGTCCTCGTGAAATTCTCTCTCTCTCTCTCTCTCTCTCTCTCTCTCTCTCTCTCTCTCTCTCTCTCTCTCTCTCTCTCTCTCTCTCTCTCTCTCTCTCTTTTTATATATATATATATATATATATATATATATATATATATATATATATATATATGTGTGTGTGTGTATATAAATGTTACAATGTTTTATTGATGTTCTTAGCCGTATGTGTAGCAGTTCGTATTGTTTACAATTATGAAATGTGTTTATTTTATTTATGAAATATTGTTAATGTGAGCTAGTGTAGGGTGTATATTGTCAATTTTCAATACTTTTATTGCTATTTTGGCTTTATTTTTACCTTAACATGAAATGTTGTAATTATGCAAAAAAAAATATTCAATTTCCCCAGAAAGGTAGCTTTGAAATGAAGAATGTGCGTTAATAGGTTTTATAGTGTGTTATTACATCCTTTCATTAAACTTGATAAAACCACATCGCTATCAAAGATCAACAGAGACATGGCAACAGTATAATCCCAAGACGAGAGATCATTTTCACACGTCCCTTCGTCTCCTAAGGAACAGCTGTAAATGAGACGTAATCGGATGATTTTGCCCGTTTGAAAATGAGTTGTCAAAGGAATGGTGGTGCTGGTTAGAGGAACCCTTTTAAAGAGGAGAAGATGGAGGTTGGCTGCCCTAAATGTGCTGCGGGTCAACCTACTATTTTCTTGTTAGCACGAATCAGCGGAGGAGAAATTTAGGTGGACAGGAGGTGGTAGGGTTTGGGGGTGGCGGTAGGGCCTCTTGTAATATTGCGCTTGGTGCTTGTAAAAGTGATTTTGTTTTTTCGAAGATTTAGTGTGGTATATGATCCTACATATCATTTTTTCCTTTCAGTTTTGTCATATGGGCCGGTTCATGAACGTCATCAACTAATTAAGTGTTCGACATATTATCGTTTTACGACATATATTAGTGCCTCCTTCTCGACATACAGTATATTAGTGTCTCCTTTTCGACACGAATAGGTTGCCTTTTTAGACATAAATTATTGTCTCTTTCCACATATTAGGGTTTTTCTTTTGACATAGATTCAGATTTAGCCATTTGTGATTGCCAGTATTTCGCAATCTAATATCCGTTATCTCTCAATTGATATAATTACTTCATACTTTGTCCGATTTGTTCGAGTCATGACCCGAAATAATTAAGATATTCGTGACTTTTGGCTGTAACTGTAATGTCAATGGTTAAGGAAAGATTGATTTCATGAATATAATTCAGCAATATAAATTTGCGAAAGCATACTTAATGTAAAGCTCAATCTCTTGTGCCTTTTGATAATTTCACTTTTTACATAGCTCAATGGGTAATTCATTTTAAATGGAATAAATTGAATCGATTTCATTTGCTTAAAAAAAAGAAAAAACGTCGACGGAAATAAAATTATTTCAAAATCGAAAACCAATATTACCTTCATGCTGGAAAATTAATCTCTAGATAATATACTCATCCAAACTTACTATTTAATATTATATATATATATATATATATATATATATATATATATATATATATATGTATGGGTGTGTGTGTGTGTCCTGCCCCCTGGGTGTGTTAATATGACAAATGTATTGGCTGCCTTGGATTTTATGGGGTCTTGTAGAATTTAGGACGATGGGAAAGAAAAGATCTAGTATCAAATTAAACCACTTTATGAATTGATGCATACGTTACTATGTAAATTTCCTGTAGACTAGCCTTGGTTCGGTTTTCCCCAGAATAAGAACTTTTGCGGATAATTTATTTGAAACTAAATTGTGATGGAAAAATCCGCTACAAGTCTAAAGGTTTTATTTTGAGTCTGATATGCATTTATCTACTTTCTTTGATTTAAGACTTCCTAAATGATCATGTTGATATTTGATAATTAAAGAAATGATGTTGATAACTGATGTTTAAAGAAACTATCAAGTTGATAATTAAAGAAATAATCATGTTGATAATTATAGAAATAATCATGTTGATAATAAAAGAAATGATCATGTTGATAATTGATAATTAAAGAAATGATCATGTTAATAATTGATAATTAAAGAAATGCAAGTAGAAGTTCCTATGATTGACTAATCCACAGTTGCCAAAGTAAAATCCTAATTAAGAAACGCCCTTCAGTAGCTGGGTCGATCAGCGCAAGAGCTAGTGGTGGTAGTGGTGGGGGGTAGGGGGTGCGGTTAATTGTTTGTATGTTGCACGCGGTACTTTGTTCTTGACTTGCAACCACGTATGAAGCGATTGTTACTAGTTACGGTTTCCTTGCGAATCGCCAACAACTTCCCTTATTTTCAAATTTGAATTGAATTGTTTTGTAAGGGGGAAACCTTCCAAGATGTTGAATTAAGGAAATACCTCAAATCCTGTATTAAAATGATACTTTAAGACAAGTGACGTCATTCGCTTTGTATTTTTGGTACCGTTATTACGACTTATTACATCCATTTTGCTGTGTTTCTTTGTGGTGTTTACTCTTTATTTCTACGTCATTCTCGAATGGTTTACTGTCTAGTATTACACCATTCTCAAATAAACATGTACTAGTGTACCTAACCCGTCAAAAAAGACGGTTAAATATTGCGATAGATATGTACACGCGCTCTCACATGCAGATTCAACCCTTCCCACTCCCTCTACCTTTGCCAAGTACAACACGCAAGGTTGGGCAATTTGTGGGAGATTGTTATTTCCGAGTGGTTCCCCGTCAGCGTGACCGGAAATATTTGTATATATATATATATATATATATATATATATATAAAATTATATAATTATATGTAATATATATATTTATATATATATATATATATATATATATATATATATATATATATATATATATATATATATTGCCAGATTCTTGCTCTTTATATATAGGGGAGATTCTCTTTCTGCGAAGTGTCTATAATAGATGTGCAGGAGAGATGAGCGCCCCATTATATAATCATCATCCTTATGGTAATCAACAGCATCATTACCAGTGATTGGTTGAATGTCTCCCCTTCTGTTATAATTTAATCCAAACTAAACACATGAATTAAAGTCTTCAATATTGTTAAAGCTGCAACAGAAGGTAAAGGTCAGATAGCCAGGCACTCCATTCATCTTCCTGCGCACAGCCTCCCTTCTTGACATAGGACCATCTACCCCCCCACCCCCCACTCCCACCCCACCCTTGGCTCTACACAATCCCACCTTTTCAAATTCATGGAGTATTTGGGAGTATTTTTAAGAATATCCTTCAAAGCCCCTCTTGACCTTTGGCGGTTTCCATGAGTGTGAGTTTTAGAGGTTGGCAGAGGTTCGGGATTTTTCCAACTGCGGAAGATTGCCCATTCTCTCTCTTCCTCTCTCGCTAGATACATATGGAATCTTTTAAGCTTGAGATAAAATTGGTTATAGGCTATATGCCATTGGTTTATGCATTCTTAGCTTTTACAGTCCATAATAATTGTTTCACATTTTTAATTATATTTTATAGGAATTGCGCTTCATGTTATATGATTTTGTTTTTTGTTTTCATCTGAGAATCTTTCAGAGCACTGTCTGAAATATATGAATGTTGTATATGCCTGTGCTTGTTAATGACTACATAATCATAATCAAGATCATGTAATATACACAGAGCTTGCAAGTTACTGTGTTTTTCGTGGTGACAAAGTATTACGATTAAATTTGATTAAGAGGAAATTACGATTCACTTTGATTTAGAGAAACTTTTACGGTTAACATTGTCTGAAAAATATCACTATTATCTTTGATTGAAAACATATTACGATTTACGTTAATTTAGACAAAATTTTGTTACGATTCCCATTGATCGAGACAAAGTGTTTTGATTAACTTTGATGGAGAAAATATTACGATGAAGGTATGACAAGAATGGAGATAGTGTTAATTGTTTTTTAGACACTATAACTTTAATCAATAATAGGATGGCCGCGCTGATAAAGCTTTGTAAAACTGATATCGTGAACGAAGGGCATTATTACATGTATACATGCGATTAACTTAATTTTATATTTACCTTAATTTATCCATATAACATGACTTTTCCAGGGCTATCAAAACCTTAAATTTGATGGGGGAAAAAGATAAATAGTGTCCTCGGTTTACACCAGAATATCTGATTTGAAGATGCGTCACTATTTGGCATTGTGTTCATCATTTTTATTTGCGCACAAGTGATGAGAGAAAATCCTTTTCCCCTTATCACAAACACAAAAATTATACTGTACTTCCTTCTTTGTCTTTAGGTGAGAACTACTCATGCTCTGTCTCGGCAGTTGTCGGTGGAATACCCCCATTAAATTTTATTGTAATAATGAAATTTTATTCCAATAACGATTTTGTTACTTGGATTCTTATTTCTAGTTTTGTTTTTATTCTTGGTTGATTGAGTTGAAATAAGAATTTTTGTTGTGTATCAACGAGAGTGGATATTGCACCCTGACCCAAGTGATATAAAATGGGATTTCATTGCATGTGTTCATACTCTTATGATTTTAGCATTTTTTATATTTTGTTCAGATGTAATTTTATGTTTTATGTAGATTTGTATTAGAGATGCTTGATTAGAGTCAAGATGCTCTGTATCATACTCTATCATATTTTATTCTTCAAGTTCTCTACAACCCGTCAAAAAAGACTACTAAATATTGAGATAGATATGCACACACACATACACACACGCGCAAGTGCTCACATTCTTGAGTTTCTTCCATTGAGAGAGAGAGAGAGAGAGAGACTGAGTCTCTAATAAATAATTTATTAGAGACTCAGTCTCTCAGTCAGTGTTGCCAGACTGAATTTAGGAAAATCTGAGGAATTCTTTCAAAAAATCTGTAGAAATCTGCAACTCATTGGGTAAATATCTGAGGAAAAATCTGTAGAGCTTAATGAAGTTTTGTTATCCACCTTATTCAAACAAAACGACATCTGATAATATATGAAGCATGGAGAAGCCTAGACAAGCTACATAAATGGCAAAAAGCAACATGAGTAGACATGCAAAGATTTAATGCATTTTCCCCACAAATATGACATATAATAGTATGCACTTAGCACAAGCAATTTTTACAGCCACTTAGGCAGAAAAAAAGAACATCCAATACAGTGCAGTATAAATCAAAGATATAATTCAAAGACATATATTTAATAGTATGCACTTAGTACAAGCAATTTTTATAGCCACTTAGGCAAAAAAAAAAAAAACTTCCAATACAGTACAGTATAACTCAAAGATATAATTCAAAAACATATAATAGTATGCACTTAGTACAAGCAATTTTTATATCCACATAGGCAGAAAAAAAAAAAAAACATCCAATACAGTACAGTATGACTCAGACATATATTGCATTGAAAAACAAAAGACAAGCAGAAATAAAATAGACAAAACTATTCCCACATAATATGTGAAATACAAGGAAGCAAGCAATTGATGCCCTCAAAATTTTAGATACAAGTAGATACATGGAAAATAAAACTGACCATATGGGCTACATGCTTATTCATATATATGACTTCCTGTACTGGCTTTTCTTTCCAGGAGTGATTTGCTTACATTAAAGTCATAGCAGCATGCACCCTTTATAAGCTGTTTTGTATGAAGCAAGCCTGTGATGGTTTCTGTTGACAGTTTGTTTCTCGTCTTAGTTTTCATTCTGTTTATTGCTGAAAAAATTCTTTCAACAGTGGCACTGGAGTGAGGTAAAGACAACAGAGTCTGCATGAAGACAGCAAGGTTAGGAAACATGAGTGAGTTATCACTCTGTCTAGTTAAGCTTACTGTACACCAGAACTTTTGTGGCATCATATCAGGGTTAACATTCATAGAGTCTAGGGAATTGCCAAGCAGTCTCCATTCTGTATCTATGGCCTGAATATCTGTGGCAATAGTTCTAAATGAACTAATCAGCTCAATAATGGAGGGTATTTCTTTAGCAATCACAACTTTTGGGCTCAAGGCATTTAGGGATTTTACTATAGTCATGCAGTCAAAATTGAACCTCTTAAATATCTGAGAGCTAGCTTCAATGTAGAAATCCAAACAACACAATCTAAATCGCTTTACTTCGTCCATATCATAAGTTGAATTTCTCAGTTCCAGTGCTACTTTTACACCAAGATAGATTTGCTCCAGTGGGAGAAATTTTCCAGGATCTCTAAACTGAATAGTATAATTATCTCACCACCTTAGCAAGAGACAAGTGACCACAATCACTCACGAGTAACATCAAGTATGGATGGATCAGTCAGCTGAGTCAGGTTTTGTTTACATGACAACTTGACAAGCCTGTTCAGTGGATATTTGGGGAATTTGCCTTTATAACGGTACTCTCTTGTATTTTTAACGTTTCTTTATATTTTTGTGTTGTGTTGTGTTTGAGCTCAGTCTTTTACTTTCTTTCCTCTTATTTTCCAAAATTAATGGATTTCTAGAGTCAACGATGCTACCAAAACGAAAAAATCTGTAGATTTGTGCCATTTCTCGAAAATAATCTGAAAATCTGAAACCAGCCCTAAAATCTGTAGAACCTAAGATTAATCTGCAGATCTGGCAACGCTGAGAGAGAGAGAGAGAGAGAGAGAGAGAGAGAGAGAGAGAGAGAGAGAGAGAGAGAGAGAGAGAGGATGTGTGTGTATCCAACTTCCCTTGCTCAGATGTTTGGAACTGAAGAGTAAATATATCCAGATCCCTGTCTCGATCCCTGAAATCTTTCATAAGACAGAAAGCAATGTCTAGTTGCTGGTCGGCTCGTAGTTACCAAACAAACGAACCTTTGCTCTGGAGGTTCTCTCCCTTAGGAATTAGCTCGTGGGTTCGGTTGAACAATTTCATAGGTGGTATGGTTACGAAGGCTGGCCTTTTTTACAAAACTTGTTGAAGGATGATTTATTATTCATTTTTATAGAATGTTTTAATACATATTTGGAAAGACAGTAAATGCTGTAAAATTGTAATTTCCTTACTTTGCATTTCTAATTTGTTTGGTTCTTGTTTGAGGTATATGTATAGATCAATGGGTGTAATTTCAAATAGAACATTCATAAGGTCTAGAATGGATAACACACCGCCTTTCAAGTACGAACAGACTTGAAAATAAAGTAGGGAGCTCTGAATAACCCACTACGTATGAAGTAGCAGACCCCTTGTTGCCTTTGTTTTTCTTGTGGAGGTTAAGACTGAAGTGGTCCCTTCCTCGTTTAGCTCTTATTTTTCATATTATGCTCGAAACAATGCTTATATTTATTAACGCTTTCTCCGAGATTTCCTAAACTAGCTTTGTTCCTACCTCTCCTTACCCTTTACACTTGGAGTTAACCTGTTCCCACACTGCTTTTTTTTTTTCTTTTCTTGTTAGGACCTCATTATCCACATTAGTTTAATTGGCACTTCTTATTTAATGCTTCATGGCGCGCACACGGAAAAAGAAATTTTTCCCCAAATTTTCTGTTATTTTTTACTCATATTTTTTTATACTGCAAATTTTTATTTACGTTTCTATTTCGCATAATATTTACACTGCTTTAAAAACTTTATATTTGTTATTGTTATAATATCTCGTGGTCGAGTTTTAAGAAGAGGGGAAGCTGGAAATGCTGCCCGAGGGAAATTCTTTGTGATATAAAGTCGTCGGAAGTTGTTTTGGAATTTTCCTCGTGGTGAGATTTTACATGTTTTGGCTTAACTGTTTTCAGTACCAGCATCGCAAATATTTAGTTGTTTTTTTATTCGTTGCATCATTGTTGTTACGCATTTGCAGAGATGATATTGTAATATATCACTAATTTAACCCTCCCCCTAACAGTAGCCTTTTCTTTTCATTATTATTATTATAAGCTAAGCTACAACACTGGTTGGAAAAGCAGGATACTAAAGGCCCAAGGACTCCAACAGAGAAAAATTGCCCAGTGAAGAAAGGAAACAATGAAATGAATAAACTACAAGAGAAGTAATATAGAATCAAAATGAAATATTTTAAGAACAGTGACAACATGAAAATTGGATCTTTCATACATAAGCTATAAAAAAACAAAAGCAAGAGAAATAAGATAGAATAGTTTGCCCGGGTGCACCCTTAAACAAGTAAACTCTAACCCAAGACAGTGGAAGGTCATGGTACAGAGGCTATGGTACTACCCAGTACTAGAGAACATTGGTTTGATTTTGGAGTGCCCTTCTCCTAGAAGAGCTGCGTAACATAGCTAAAGAGTCTCTTCTACTATTGCCAAGAGGAAAGTTGCCACTGAACAATTACAGTGCAATAGTTAACCCTTTGAGCAAAGAAGAATTGTTTGGTAATCTTTTTGTTGTCAGCGGTATGAGGACAGAGGAAATTGGGGAAAGAATAGGCCAGACTATTCGCCGTATGCACAGGCAAATGATAAATGAGCCGTAACTGGAGAGAGTGATCCAATGTGGTACTTTCTGGTCTGTCAAAGGATCCAATAACTAGCTGTAGTATCTCAACGGGTGGCTGGTGCCCTGGCCAACCTATTACCTACTGTAGATTCTAACCTATTAGCTTAGCTGATACTTAACCGGTGTAGGCTACTACGTACAAGATACTTTTCTTAACGAACACGACTTCGTTCACCTCTCAGCTATACTCAAAAGAAAATAGTCATTCTTTGAAGGTCCTCTTTTAATGATTGTTTGTCGTGGATATTTTGGATCTGTTAGCATTTGCCATAGCGTGAAATCTCCTTACGCTTATCATATTTAACGAGGCTTCTTAGTTGTTTCAGTAGAGTTAGGCGATGAACTTTGGTAGACGAGGTTATACAATCCTAGATGGATGAATGGGATTTGGACCCTGAGGTCTGGCGTCAGGGAAACCTGTTCAGCTCCGAGGTGCTGCAACTGGAAAGAAAATTGCATTTACCATATGAAATAATAGTTAAATGGAATTGGACAGCAAAATGGATGAAATGAGGTGGGGGAGGGAGTTAAATGGGGTTAGCTTGGAGACAAAGGTGTAGGGTAAAGACCCTTTATTTTAATGCCTGCAGTATAAACCGTGAGGTGCACTGACGGCACGGCCCCCTGCGAGGTGTTCCGGCGGTATTTAGTCACTCTTGTGTGGTGCTTTATCATTGATTACCGATATTCTTTTGTTGAACTCATAGCCTGAGAGAGAGAGAGAGAGAGAGAAGAGAGAGAAAGAGAGAGAGAGAGAGGAGAGAGAGAGAGAGAGAGAGAGCTTAACCGAGGATTGCTAATGGTTTTTTCTTTAAGTAGATAATTCACCATCATATCTCTTCCCTGAAAAATTATATATTTCCAAGAAACAAGAACCTGGTTACAAACGCAAAAATAGAACATAATCGTGATTTTTGAATACAGATAGTCTTGGCTTTGAATATGTATATGTATACAGTTCGTGTTTACGTTTTCATTTGGGATAACCTATTGTTGGACGCCTATAAGCTTGCCTCTTTACTAATAACTGGCCTCCTACGGTAGTATCCGTCGACTCCATTGTTTAAATGAACCGAGATGAACAGAGCTGACTAGGTGTTATTTCCCAGTTGCCGCTCTTGGTAATAATCATTGAACTGTCTCATATCTGGTAGCTTCCTCCACAATTTATTGAAACGTTGACCTCGGTATTATGAAATACAAGCAATCCTGAGCCTGAAAAGGTTTCATTACCATCTAGGTCTTATTTTTAGATGCAGATTTGGAACTGCCGTAAAGGGGAACAATCCATTCCTTCCCGGTCCTGCTCCTCAAGCGACCTACCTAGACATCCCCACTGGAGCCTCTTCCAGATAAAAACAGACCACCTTTAAGCTCTTGCCCCAAAATGGTGAAGATGCTTCAGATTATAAGGATCTGGCGTAGCTCCTTACTGTAGGTTATTTTTTAAACTTTCACTTAAAGATTTGTCATCTGTATACCAAGTTTACTTCCTTCCAGTGTATTCAATATTCATGGCAGTGCATTTGAAGTTTGTTAGCTTCATTATGCCTTTCTATTATGATGAAATCGTAGTCACCAATATTCAGCATTTCAGATCCTTTGTCTTCTTGTATAAGACAAACAAGACACACAACTCGCGTCTGGCGCGTCACTTGGGAATAGTATTAGTTGCACAAAACTATTGTCTTCGCAGATCGTCTTGCATGGGCCCCTCTCACCCTCCCTCTCAGTATCAGGAGAGAGAGAGAGAGAGAGAGAGAGAGAGAGAGAGAGAGAGAGAGAGAGAGAGAGAGAGAGAGAGAGAGAGAGGGGTGCAGGAGTAAGAGTATGATGAGAAGGGTGATCACAACGCAGTAAATTATGGTAAATCACGACGGTAGAAAACAGAAACAATATAATTCACAAGTTTTGATTAACGACGCAAATCAAGGCCCTGTCCTTTTTCTGAACGTAACAGAACCCGGGAATCTCCACGAGATGATGTAGATAAGAATTTGAAAGGATCCAAAAGATCGGTTATCTATAACTTGAATAACAGATATATTATTCAGTGCAATGGCGTATCATTGACATGCGATATCGAAATGAGTTTTAAGTTTTACTTCCTCGATATAAAAAAGTATGACGTTTTAGCTCCTGTGTCAAATTCTTGTGTAAATGAGAGTGCGTGCATGTGTGTGTGTTTTCTTTGGTAATATTGAGCGCGTAATCAATATGTGTTTGATGAAACCGAAGAGAAATGATGCATTGAAAAGATGCTTTGGTGTTTGTGACATGCGAGAGCCTTGCAATAAATGATGTTTTCCTTTGGACTTTCATCTGTAGTTCTTATCATATTGTTCTATTTTCAATGACTTGATTTTTTTTCTTTTTTTTTTTTTTTTGTTAAATACCTGTAACCACTTTCGATTTTGTTCTTTCGTTGCATTTATTTATATAGAAGAGATAAGTTGTTCGTGTGTGCTTTTATATGTCTATTCTGTTTTTCATGTTATTCCTTATCCTTGCTCTTCTTTTCCATATGTTTTGTTTTGATTTTCATTCAGTTTCTCTAATTACTACTCATGCAGCATAAAGTATGTGAAAGCATAATCGCTTGATATTTATTTAAATAAGAGCTTTTATTGTTATATTAACATAGAAATTTAAATATTTATTTGGTAACTACCTGTTGGGATAATGTTTATTTAATAGAAAAGATCAATGTATGTTTGAAAAGACCCAGAGGAATCATTTGATTACTTTGCTGAAACTAAATGGGAATTTTCGACCCTGGAGGTTCTGCAGTACAGTGGTGCCTTATCATGGTTACATTTTCATTTTCTGAGCAGACTGACGGATGGCCATGCAATAAAAGAAAGTGAAAGGAAAGAAGAGAAGATTGGGACATGGTCTCTTAAGGCGGGTTTACACGGCCGAGCAGCTCGCCGAGCCCGGTTGTCGAACCTACTTGTAGAACGGCTCGAAGAGCTTTCAGACAGTACATCGAACCTCAGTGTGCCTCGTGCTAAAACAACGTCAACATATCTCTCGACCAGGACGATTTGATAGCCATTGCTTTAGCAGTGGCACTAAGAAGGAAAAAAAAAGATCAAAGTGGACGAAGGATTGGCTACTATAAAGAGAGAAATTTTCACACACCAACTTGCTTATTGCTTTAAAATTAAGGCTTTAAAATTAGTTCTTTCAATATTTCATGCAGAGCCGCTATTCCTTTGTTTCTGGCTACTTTATTGGAATAGTCTTTCCATAAAGCTGGATGAGCCCGATATGTATGTATGAAATCAAAGTACGACTTCCTTCTCATTCTTGCTTTCATTAATGGCAGCCATTATTCATTTCTTTGATGGTGTTTCCTCTAGTAGGTTTGACTAACAACTGAGGTTCGATGCTCGACACCCGTTCACACAGCTCGTCAAACAATGTAGCTCCGCCCACAAAAGTCAAGATGAGGCTGACTTTCATCGAGCCGTTCGGCGAGCGCGCTCGACAACCAAATAGCCCGTTTACACGCTCGAACATCAATTCAAACACAGGGTTGTCGAGCCAGGCTCGACGAGCTGCTCGCCCGTGTAAACCCCGCTTTAGACAACTTTCGAACTTGGTATTATCAGTTCTAGGTACTGAGAAGATATGAAGTTGTATTTGTCCCGTATTTTGCCTCTTCCGGCGTCGTAAATTTTACTTCCTTGGCATAATTAATTATTGTAAGAAATAATATTCCACTTGATTGACTTCCTCAGTTTTATTTCTTTTCTCTTGCATGGATTCTAGGTCTGATTTTTATTGGAAATTTACTTTTGAGATGCACATAATGTGTCTTCTTCAACTGCACACAAATTATCTTAATGATAAAGTCTTTTAAGGTTTTCGGTGATCAGGCTAGACTGATGAAATAATTTAATCTTTCACTTTATATTATTTCCGAGTATTGTTCTCTCGGCTTCACCTGTTGACTCTCATCTTAATTTGTTGGATAGAAACTGGGTCTATTTAATTCTTTATTCCTGATTTGGATATTAATCTCTGGCACTGTTGTTCAGTTAGTTCTTTATGCATGTTGCATAAGAGTTTTCCGAATTCTGACTAACCTTTACATTGATCTTCCCAGATTGTGCCATCTCGTACGCATTGCTAGATATCCTCCCAATTCTAACATTTTTGCCTTTTCCATCATAAAACTCAGTACTAAACAGTATTTTAGAAGTTTTATTCCAGTTGTGATCAGATTGTGGAATGATGTTCCTAATCTGTCGATTGAATCAGTTGAACTTCAAAAGTTTAAACTTGTTGCAAAAAAAATTTCTTTTCATAGTTTATATGATATGGTTATTTTAGCGTTGTTGGTGGTCTTAAGATGTTCTATATTTTTTCCGTTACTTCTCAAATATATGTGGTTTATTTATTGATTTTCTTTCCCCTTTGTGTCATTTTCCTTGTGGACCCCTAAAGGTTTAAAGGCCACTCATGAAAGGCAGAGGCAAGGGACAGTGCCCTGAAGACTGGCCATATATACTTATGATCAGCGCCCAAATCCCCTCTCCATGCAAGAGAGGACCAAGGAGGGCCAGGCAATGGCTGCTGATGACTCAACAAGTAGACTTATAGCCTTCCCCAAACCACCCATCCTCAGCTCACAAGGATGGTGAGTTTGCAGCGATCAAAGAAACTAACTTGCTTTAGCGGGATTCGATCCCCAGTCTGGCGTTCACCAGTCAGGGACGTTACCATATCGGCCACCACATCCCTAGAGCTTGTAGCAACCTGCTTTTTCAACTAGTGTTGTAGAATAGCTAGTGATAATGTAATGCAACTGAAGACAATGTGTAGTTAACGCACCATCCTTCTTCTATAGGTCCTCTCCTTAGTAGACGTAACCTACCTTGCTATCAATGTGCTCTTCTGATTTTTTAGGACAGTTCCCATGAGGTGATGGAGTGACCCATCTCAAACTACAGGCGATAGGTTACTATATCCTCATTTACCTTGTGAAGGTTATTAATCTTCAGTATCCTCACTTTCGTGACTTAATTCACACAAATCACAAAGCTTTCAAAATTTGTTTGCTTGCGGTTCATAGATAACCTTACATCTTTTAGATGTAGAAAATCCTTCTGTAACTGCCCTTGTCTTTGGATTTTGGTTAGCAAAAGCAGTAGGTAGCCGTCCCGTGTATCATGATAAAAGGTAATATGCTGAGAGAGAGAGGAGAGAGAGAGAGAGAGAGAGAGAGAGAGAGAGAGAGAGAGAGAGA
>NC_090732.1:14258082-14340582 GCF_036898095.1 Palaemon carinicauda
TTTTTCCATTTTGTGCAAGTTGATACAGTACAGTATTAAATTTAGGTCCTTCATATTAATTTTCATATGTTAATCCATTTAAAGTGCCATTGACTTAATAACTAATTTCTATTTATTACCAATGAAGGAAAATAAAAAGTATCAAGTTAAAATTTTTTTCTGCAAAAAGTAAGAGAATGATAAGTTAGCTATTGTTAGTCGTAACGGTTATGCTGTTATAATAAGAAATGGAGATTTTTTCATATATTGCACAGGGTTTAGAAGGAGGTTTTGTAGTATTCATGTTTAGTATTTGTGGATTTTTTAATGTTTCAAATTTTCTCCTAATGAATTGTTCATTATTGTACTTAATCCATACTTTAACTGTTTAAGTTACGCATAATACTTTACCTGCATTAACTGTTATTCACTTCTGATTTTTTTTTTTTCAACAGCTTGTCCAAATGAACTGTTCAATGATCTGTGTAAGCAGCCTGTTGCCAAATACATCAAAACCCTCAAGGAAATCAACATTGCTTTTCTTCCTTATGAAGGCCAGGTAATGTCATGTTGGAATATTATTTTTGTCCTTATGTTACTAGGGGATGCGTTAAGAAAAACTAAGGTTGTTTCAGCATTATATAAAAAGTATATAGAACATTTGATATTTGTATAATATCCTATAAACCACTTAGTGAAATCCAAGGAAAACTATTACAGTGAACCCTCGTTTATCGCGGTAGATAGGTTCCAGTCGCGGCCGCGATAGGTGAAAATCCGCGAAGTAGTGACACCATATTTACCTATTTATTCAACATGTATATTCAGACTTTTAAAACCTTCCCTTGTACGTAGTTCTGTTAACAAACTACCCTTTAATGTACAGAACACTTAATGCATGTACTACAGTACCCTAAACTAAAACAGGCACAAATATTAAAGGTGATTTTATATCATGCATTTCCTAAACACGCTAAAAAGCACGATAAAAAATGGCAACCAATGTCTTGTTTACATTTATCTCTGATCATAATGAAGAAACAAACTGGAGGTAGAGCTTTGCTTATTACCCAGACATATTTCCCATACTTTTCCCTTAGAACTACATCACATCTTCCTACTTTAGATAGATATATATATATATATATATATATATATATATATATATATATATATATATAAATATATATATATATATATATATATATATATATGTGTGTGTGTGTGTGTATATATATATATATATTTATATGTATACACATATACATAAATACATGCATACATATATATATATATATATATTACTGTATATATATGGGTTATGGAAAAAATCCGCGAAGTGGTGAATCCGCGATGGTCGAACCGCGAAGTAGCGAGGGTTCACTGTACTGTACTTATGCTGTGGATAAAATGTTGTTGAAAGTTTTTATTTATGCATTGATTAGCAGTAGAGTGAAATTTAATGTTTCATCATTGAAAAAGTCTCTGTAGCACTTCATCCAAATATCAGCTCAATGTTTTTGTTTTTTGTGATTATTATGTAATAAGATTTATTTATTTGTCCTTTGTTTTTGGTTTAATGGTTTTGTGTTATTCATTATAAAGAGGGAGTGGATGATCATATTGTCATGTTGGTTACACAGTAAATAAAAATGAAAAAGTCAATGCACATGCATTTATGTTTAGGCCTATATAATACTTTATTGGGTAGACTCTTTTGGTCACTTTGAAGAGATTTGTTGCTGCACATTTTGAAACTTAAAATAGGGTGCATAAATTATAAGCATGTGATGATTAACTTACTTTGGTAAACTCCTGGGGCTACAACAGTGATTTGTTGTAACTCGAGATTTGATGCAAATCAGAACACCTATATACTTTGCTGTACATAAGCACTTACTGTAAATCACTTATCCTTCCAAATTCAGTAGTAAAGTCTTAATCTAGGAATTAAAAATACACCTCATGACTTGGAAACATAAATAGGACTAGAAAAACCAAATGGAGGACAAATGTATGAGAAAATTAAATTTTAACAAAAATATTACACTTCCTTTATGTGAGCGGCATTGTCCACAAAACTTTGAAGTCAAAATCGTTTTTAACCCAAGGTCTTATTGTATATATATAGACTCCTGTAGCTGATTTTGATTTTATTGATGTTTAATAGTTTTAGATTATCTCATTACAAAGGTCACTTATGTTTATTTTTTATTTTCTTTCAGATATTCTCCCTGGACTTCCCTAAAGCATTCCCATCTTACTATAGTCCAACGCAAACTCAAGCTCGACAGAGTACATTGGAAAGAATGGCAGAACAGATTGCTACCCTTTGCTCTTGTCTTGGAGAATATCCTGCTGTGAGGTACAGAACTTTAGTAAATTATACTTATGATTGCTGCAAAATATGTATGCTGTACTGTATTAAGAGGAAGGCCCTGGAATTCCATAGAGTTATACTTAATATACTAAATTTTTTTTTACTGAGGTTCATTTGCACCGACTCGCAGCGAAGCCCTTTTAGCTCGGAAAAGTTTCCTGCCCTCTGATTGGTTAGAATTATCTTGTCCAACCAATCAGTGAGCAGGAAACTTTTCCGAGTTAAAAGGGCACCCCTGCGAGCCGGTGTAAATCTGCCTCGCTAAAAAGAATCGACTATAGTATTTATTCACAATTGTATTTTACCAGATGCAGAACAGGCTTTGATAGAAAAAATGAAAAGCCATTACAGTCTTACATAGGAGCTTATAAAATTCACTTGCATATCACCTATTGCTCTCTCTCTCCTGTTATATAACTGAGTGTGCTGTTTTGTGTTTGGTCTTTTATAATTCAATGTTTTTTTTTTGTATCTTCAATTGAGATGCCCTACACACTTATTTGATTATGTATGTGGCATAACTGAAAAGACAAAAGGCATCAAGTTGAATAAGATCAAATACAGCTCAGCATACTAGGTTGTACAACAGGAAAGAGACTAAGTTGGTGAAGAAACTGAAATCTGTGTTTCCTGAGGCGACAATCTGTGCTTCCTACCACATAGACAACAGTAGAGGATTCTTTTTATTTGTTAAGGGCATGTATTGTTTGAAGTGAAAAATATTGAAGAATTTTAAAAACTGGAAATTAAACCAAACTTTTGGAGAAGCCATATGAACATCATGGGAGATTCATAGAAATAATGAAATTTTGACATTTGTTATCAAGATTCTTGTGGTTTTGGTGGTATATAATTGTGAATGATCTCTTGTACTTAATGTTCTATAACTGTGACTCACACAAATACCCAAAAATATTACTTATTGAATTCCTCAGCCTTCCTGCAAATGTAGGAGCCTGGAAATGAAAGACTAAAATTAGATGTGTGGAAATCATTGAATGAGCATGCAGTCAATTAAAATGTAAACATAGCAGGTGTGAGTCAGAGAAGCTTCTAACAAACAGCTTTTCATGGTGTAGCATGTCTAGGTTATCATTTTCTACAATAAAATACTCATTTACTATTCAGTATCTTGAAATTAGGTAATGAAAGGTGTTTTACATTTCCTTTTCACTGTAGGATATATAAATATTTTGTGATTTTATAATTATATTAGACAAATGATGATGCTGTAATATTTTGTGAAATATGTTAAATAGCTTTGATTATTAATCATAAAGAATATGAGTAATATATTGAAGAGTTTTACTGTAAGCAATAAACAGTTGAGGAGAGGTGTTGTATTTAATTTTACAGAATGTTTCTTGTTATTGTCAAGAGAGCACTAGCTTACAATCGTTCCATCAGTTCAGTGATTATAATCCCGTCAATAATACTTTGATTAAGAATACAAAAAATTACTCAATAAATACAACCAAGGTCCAGACCAGAGATCTAGATTACAACATCCAAAACACATTTTAGGCTAAATTAATCTGTGCAGTTGTACAACAATGTGACTGTTCATGTTCTGTCCATAATTCTTTTCCTATGTTAGCATTCATATCTGAAGCTTTCTTATATTCGATTGAATTTCATGAATACATTAAAACTATTCTTGTAATAAATGGCAAGTCTTTTCATGATACAGTCACTGAGAACAGAATGGGATAAGATGAATGTTGTTTGTATAAATGTTGGCAACAAAGACTAAGGAGACATTGCAAAGGCAGTACCTCCCGTCAAGAAATGTTATGTATATTGTATACTCTAAATTCATTAAATTTTTAAATTTCTATTTGGAAATTTCTTAATCTACTTGACAGATATCGAGGCGACTTCGAACGAAATGTTGAACTAGCTCAGTTGATTCAGCAAAAATTAGATGGATATAAGGCAGATGAACCATCTATGGGAGAAGGTGTGGAAAAAGCAAGGTCTCAACTCCTGATTTTGGATAGAGGATTTGACTGTATTTCTCCATTACTTCATGAACTTACATTACAGGTAGTTTAGTACTGTGTTAATGAAGTTTTATGAGCTTGGTTTAGTCTTGAAACTTGATTTTCAATGTCAATACGATATTTTGTCTTATAGGAATTTATTTATATATGTTGTCAATAAAGATACATTATTTTATAAACTGTATGTTGTTATTCAACATTAGCAGATCAGTATTTGTAATGATCACTTAAACACTTTGAGCACCAACCCCTCACCAAATGATTTGGCTCTTAAGCCCCAGACCCTATTTTTGGACATTTTACTCAACTCATTTTAGCACTAAAACTATAAAAGCTAAAGACTTACAACATTGGAATATAATGTTACATATTTTGTAAAATTATTTTATATGTATTAATAAAAGAATAAAACCTGGTAATTACTGGTCATAAATTATATCTTATGGCTCTGAATGGAGTAAAAATAGTGGATGTAAATTATGTCCAATGGTGCTCAAGTAGTTAAATGACTATACGTTGCCTTAAAGTTAGTTGTAATTCTTGTTTTGGTAGTTTTGTTATTTTTCAACTTTAATTTATTTTTTAGGCAATGGCATATGATTTGTTGGATATTGAAAATGATGTTTACAAGTATGAAGCAACTCAGGGCGAGAGTGAGAAAGAAGTGTTGTTGGATGAAAATGATGAGTTATGGGTTGAATTGCGTCACCAGCACATTGCTGTTGTGTCACAAAACGTCACCAAAAAGATGAAAGGTGAGTCCAAAAATAAGGCAGAATCAATTTTACCATCTTCTCTTTTGAGTTTTAACTCAAGTTGTGGCTTCTTAGGAGTGGTACAGTAGCTAAAACAAATTATGTTCCGAGATTTTTTTTATACCTGTAGGTACTGTATAAGAATATATAATTGGTACTTGGCACATAGTATTTAAGTTTTTCAAAATATTTTTTTTAATATTCAATTAGCTATATTTCTGACAAGGCTTCAATTTTAGTGTCTTTAGGTATTGCAGAAAAAAAATAGTTCTTTCTGTTATATTTCCATTACCATAATGACTCCCACGTTTCGTAGAACAATCTTATAACTTAATTTTATGAGTTTTAGAAAGAGAATTAGCAACTATGAAAACCTCAGTAATTTGAAGTAAGGGAAAATTCTGGGAAATTTATTTAACTTTTTAACTTAAACTATGAAATACAACACAAAGGCATACTGCTTCAATATTTTACTGTTCATCTTATTCACTTTACAAGAATCCTTTAGGCTAAGTCATTGTTCAGACTCTACAAAAATATAGCAACCTACTTTACCACAAACTATAAAAAGTTAATTAAGTGCAGGTATTGAAAATATGAGCAATGATTTAAGATACCATAAAATAAACACTTGTTAACAGTAGTTATTCATGTTTAAACTATATTTGCTTTTGCAAGATATGTCTAACAATCTAAGCGGTGTGAAATGTAGGCTTTCATAAGTTGATAAGGTTGGAAATATCAGAATTATCTTTTTGAAACCATTTAATTTAATTGGTAAGCCGTGAATTGATGATATTACAAACAGCCTCAATTCAAGACTTTGATTAATGCTTTTACTAAGTTTTGTAGTTAGTTTTAAATCCTAAAGTATATTTAAAATGGTGTAATAAATTTTTGAGCCAGGTATTATTGTAAGGTGTTTAGCTCTTATCCATGTAAGTAGGCCTACTGTTTACTTAATTTGTGAAGGACATTATAAAACAGTGACATAATTACTGTTTACGGGTTGATTTCTTAATTCATCATTATACTGAAGATTTTTTATATAGTACGGTTGATGTTTTATCTTTTTATGTAAATGATAGTGTAGTTCTAACACAAAACCTTGTGTTTTCAGAATTCATGGCTACCAAACGCAACATGGGTACTGACAAAGCGTCTATGAAAGACCTGTCACAGATGATAAAAAAAATGCCTCAATACCAAAAAGAACTCTCCAAATATTCCACGCATCTTCATCTTGCAGAGAACTGTATGAAAAAATACCAAGGTTATGTCGACAAGTTATGTCGTGTGGAACAGGACTTGGCAATGGGCACAGATGCAGAAGGTATAAAACATTTTAGTCTTGGAAATCATTGTATATGTTTGCAGAAAAGGTAGAAGCTTGATAATTGTATCAATATCTTTTATCTCTTCTCCCCTGTCTATGGAGATCTCTGTCAATGTAGAAGCAAATTAGAATTAGTTAGGATGTATAAAGAATTGAAATAAATATCTCCAAAAGAGGGAGGTAATTGCCTATATGTGGTCATAAATGCTTGCTTGATGTCTATCATGTGAAGCACCAAAGAAGTTTTGACTACACAAGATGATTAGTTCCACCAAAATATTCATTCTTAGTTTTGACAATGCTTTATTTCCAGGTGAAAGGATCCGTGATCACATGAAAAATATCATCCCCATCCTACTTGATCAAGCCTTTGAAGACAGAGACAAACTTCGTGTCATTCTTTTATATATTTTGGCCAAAAATGGTATCTCCAATGAAAATCTTGAAAAATTACTTCAACATGCTCAGATTCCTCCTGCTGAAAAAACAACTATTAACAATATGACACATTTAGGTGCCAATGTTATTGTTGAGGTAAGTGTCATGCATAAATTTTTAAAATTTACTAAACTGTGTGCAGCAGTTTTTTAAGTATGTACTGTAAGTGGAAGTAATGAAATTAGTTAGAAGTAGCATTTTAATGACCTTTACCTAGTATACATATACAGTAGCTTTACACTGGAGGTTTGCAGAACAGAGAAGAATTGAAAGTCCCTGGTCCAATAACCCATCCCATATGGTTCACCTTTTCACTAGCACGTGGTATCAGTTAGACCTTACTGTGAAAATCGCTCTTGTTTCTGTTCTGCAACTGTTGAGTGCAGAATTATTGTTTTAGTGTGCTCAAGGTAATTTGGTTATTTGGCAGCCTTCAGTAGATCATGGTATCTTCTTGTGTTTATTGATTGATTTTCTTTTAATATGTCTTCTACCTCTTGTAAAGGTAGTTTATGCACTGGCAGTTGGCAGTCTAGAATTCCGAACCCAAACCATGACTCTCATTCAGGTTAAGAAAAATGTGAGGAATGTATATCTCTCTCAAGGAAATATTTTGATGTTCATTAAATTAAAGAATAGACTTCAGACTGATAAGTTCAGAAAAGAGAAAGTAGTGAAAATAAGGATACAGATAGTTCAGTAATGTAGTTCAAGGTATTGGATTTGGTAGTCAGCAATTCTGTTTCTCTTGCTCTTCCTCCTCTTACTCGTTTCTCCTTCCTCATCCGTGCCTACTTCAACTGTAAGCTACCGAAAATGTCTTTCCACATTTGTTTTAGGCCACTTGATTTAGTAAATTATAATCGCTTCCCTCAGTGCTTCAGATATTTTATGATCTCCGGGAAAGAAGTTGGGCAAAGTGCTCACCTCTGTTGTAGATGAAGAAGGCAATTTCTTGGCTGGGAACATGCCCAAGTTAGCATAAGTTGACATGTGTCCAATTCTGGCACAGTGTCTGTAGCAGTCGATCTCGTTAAGTCAAGGGGACTCTTCACACCCATCACCTGTTCCCGCCAGGCATTGTGAGTAAAAGCCGAAGAGACAGCAGCTTGTCCATTGCCTTAAACCCAATCCGTCACCCTGCTGCCAGTGACTTCATCGAGGTTTAGGAGGGTATTTCCTCCACACCCAAAGCCCTTATTACTCCACCAAGTTACTCATCCACTTATACGAGTATAGCCGTTGGCAAACATAGATTGTTAAGATATACCGCCTAGCACGGTATGCTAAGATATATAGCCTAACACGGTCAATACCACCTAGCATGGTATATACCACCTAGCACAGTAATACCGCCTATCACGGGGGCTAATTACTGTACTGTAATTGTTTAGTGGCTACTTTCGTCTTGGTAAGGGTAGAATAGAGACTTGGCTAAGGTAAGCAATTCTTCTAGGAGAAGGATACTCCAAAATCAAACCATCGTTCTCTAGTCTTGTGTAATGACATAGCCTCTCTACCATGGTCTTCCACTGACTTGTGTTAGAGTTCTCTTGCTTGAGGGTACACTTGGATATGCTATTCTTTCTTGTTTCTCTTCCCAAGTCTTTATAGTTGTATATGATAGATCTAATTTGATGTTGTTACTGTTCTTGAAATATTTTAATTGTTCATTACTTCTCTTGTAGTTTATTTCCTTGTTTCCTTTCCTTACTGGGATATTTTTCCCTGTTGGAGCCCTTGGGCTTTTAGCATCCTGTTTTTCCATCTAGGGTTGTAGCTGAGCAAGTAATAATAATACTGTAATAAGAATGTTTGTTGATATAGCTCGATGACTGGCTGATCCTTGTCTACTTGGAAAGACAGTTGCTACAGGATCAAGATCGGATTCCCGCATCTTGCTAAAATCTGGGAATTCTTGTAAATTGGGAGAAGTCAAATCTCATACCCAAGCAGAGGTTGAAGTACTTGGGCATGCTGATAGACATAGTAGCAGCGAGAGACTTTCCTTCAGATGATCACATCAGTTGGCTCAAGGAGGTTGCACGGCTGTTCCTTTTTAAGACAGAAGTACCATTATGGCTCTGGCAGTGTCTTCTTTGCCACTCTTTGTTGATGAAGAAACTCATTCCTCATGGGGTCTCCATTATAGATCCCTTCAGTGGTGTCTGAAGGATCACTGGTCAGTCGATCACTGGTTCCGTCCTGTTCCTGTGGGGCAGGAGGTTTGGGATGATCTTACCTCGTGGCTCGAAAATGTAAACCTTACCACAAGGTTCTCACTCAACTCTGCGACTTCGGACATGCAGCTTTTATGAGACAGAAGGGGGGATGGGGGTGGAAGCACACCTAGATGACCTGGTCGTCTTTGGGTTACTGTCTTGCGCCCTCTTTGCGATCTGTCAAAATGGATGCACAACTGAGTGGCGTATCATGCTGTAGAGTTGTCAGCAAGGTACATTTAGTGGAAGTAAAATGTATTGCCAGACACACACATAGTCACCAGGGACAGGTTGTAGGGTCGGAGTGGTCCCTACAGTACATCCTCGCGTGGCAGACGGTCTTTTTCCTTTGTGGGGCTCTCCAGGGATCAATCTACTTGTCACCCAGCAAAATAGGAAGTTCCCCGTATTTTGCTTCCCCATACCAGACCCCTTGGCTGTTTCCGAGGATGCCTTCCAACACCCATGAGATCACCTGGACACAAATGCCTTCCCTCTGTTCAGCCTGATCCACCCATTAATCAACAAGATGTTGATTATGCCAGGACTCAGGGTGCCCCTGGTGGCCTCTAGATGTCCTTATGCTGAGTAGTATTCCAATCTGCTAGCTCTTCTGGTCAATGTCCCAAGATACTACCCCAGTGGCCCACGCTACTCTGTCAGACGCATCCTCAGAGGTATCACCAGTCCGTGAAGTCCTTGGATATTTGTGGGTGGAGGGTATCTCCTTCAGTTTTGTGCCAGAGTTTATGGCCAAAACTCAGAACCTGGTGGCACATGACCCCAAGTTCAAGACCTCCATTCTCTCTTTGTAAAGTGTCGGGTGTTGATCGAGAGGAGATTCTTCTGTATCCTGTGAAGGCTTTGCTGTGGTATCTGAAAAGGACCCTGAGGTCTCAGGCCTGAGTATCAAGTGACTCCATTAGCGCGGGCAGGACAAAGAAGCACGTGTCAAAAGGAACATGGTCTCTTTCTGGCTTTGCGAGACAATCTGTAAAGCTTACGTCTCAACAAATGAAAGGGTTGACATACCAGCTAGGACCAGAGCTAACAATGTCAGGGTTATATAGGCCCACCATGGCTTTTAAAAGAAACATGTCAGTGGAAAAGGCAGATCATCTTCACAGCCCTCTACCCACGTGAGTATACTCACCACCTTTGTGCTTGGTCCTTTGGTGGTTGCTCAAGTAGTTGTGTAACCAGCCCAGCTTCCATACGGAACGGAAGGCATTTTTTCTGTAGTAATTTGGAGATGTAAGTCTGTAATGAATGGCAAAAGCTCTTCATTTTTCTGTCCCCCCCCTCTCGGATTAAAACGGTTGAATCGTTACGTGCTGGATCGGACCTGATGAGGGCAAGTTACACTTTGGAGCTCCATATATCTAAAGAAGTACTGTATCTCTCCTTTCGCGAGGGGTCATATTTGAAATTTATAACAACCCATTGATCATCATACAAAATGTTATGATTCCAAAATGATATCCACTTCGAGGGTAGGGTTGCTTCATTTTGATCGAGTACATGCACTACAGCTCAGGCCCTCTGAGTCTTTCATCCTTATGAACCCTATGAAAGACAGGTTTAGACAGTTACGCTCCCTATCAAGACAAGCAGTAGTCACTTGGAGGGGAAGATAAATGAATCATCAATTTCAGTTCTGAGAGGAATTCCAATCCACCAAGCAGCAAGTCTTAATTAAAGGCTGAGGTTTTAATCACAAATTACGCCCTTGCTGGGATCTCTTCTCAGCTCCCTTACAAGACAAACAGTGGCCACTTCCAAGGAAGATAAATGAATCATCCACTTCAGTTCTAAGGGGGAACTGTATGTTACATAGGAAAAAATAAAGTAATTCATATTTTTCTTAGCTATACAGTCCTTTAATCCAACCACCCCTCTCATTCTGGGGTCAAAAGCAAAGCTCTCCAGCTGGGAAAAAGAATGGAGCTCCTCATTTGCACCCTTCATCAAGTGGATAACTGCTCGTTATCTAAGTTTTAACGATCGTCTCCATCTTGCACTCAAGCAATCTCCTTAATTAAAAGACTCAGGTTTGTATTGCTAGGATAAATACAAATTAATTTTAAAAACGTGTTATTTTTATGTTCCTATTACTATTTCCTAATTGCTATACATATTAATGTCAATAACATTTAAGTACTGTATTATTATAACTTGGCATCCTATCTTTGAGACCACAGAAACTTTTGTTTCTATAATGCTTTTTTTTTTCTTCTTTTTTTTTCTGTCATCTCACACTGTAATTGTCAAATCAGATCACAGAGTTCAAATTTTTAACATTTATATGACTAGTCACTTGGTTCTGTTGAATTATTCATTAAGACATTTTGATTTCGTTTTATTACTACAGTATTTTACTTTACTTTTATAGGGTAGCAATCGAAAAAAGACTTACCAGGTACCCCGTAAGGAGCGGATAACAGAACAGACTTACCAGATGTCTCGATGGACTCCAGTGATAAAGGATCTCATGGAGGATATAGTTGATAACAAGCTTGAAGAAAAACACTTCCCATTTCTGGCTGGTCGATCTGCATCCATATCAAGAACAGCACCATCCAGGTGACTGCTTTATTCATTTTTCTTTTGGTAGAATTGTTTACAGGGTGAAGATATATTTTATATTCTCTTACTGGGTTTTAATGCCTTGATATAAAAACTTACTTAGATTTATTAGTTTAAAGATGGATTAAAATTCTCTTTCAGTGTGAGGTATAACTGGCACAAAGACAAGAGTGCTAGTGCAGTTAAGAATATGCCAAGACTCATAGTTTTTGTTGTTGGAGGCATTACATACTCAGAAATGCGTGCAGCGTATGAAGTATCAAAATCTGGCAAGAATTGGGAAGTCATTTTGGGTAAGTTTAGTTTCATTAATTAAGAGAGATTTATATATTTTTATTGTGAGTTGTTAAAGTATTAAGCTTAAAAATTAATTTTGTATTTACTAATGCGCATGAATTTAAGTCTTCTCACAATTTCATTTTTCCAATAAGAAAGAAAAAAAATAAACAAATTGAAACTTTCATGACTTGGAATGTTTAATAGACAGTTTTTGTTAGTAATTATAAAGAATTATTGTGAAGTAATATTAAAAATAATCAAATTCATTAGTCTTACCTCAGAATAGAACAAGCTTCTAAGTTGAAGTGTCCAAGTCAAACTCCAGATAGAAAATTTCCACCCACCCCCCTTCAAAATAGCCACCAAAACCTTCCCTATCTGCTGGGAAGAGACGGACAGCCATGGAAGTGGCCAAGGGTTAACTTGGGGGGAAAAAAAAAAATAACAATTCAATCAGTCTCCGACCTTCTACAGTCAACTTTCTTGTAGCTCTAGTAAGACGGATTCCAGTATTCGACCTCTCCTCCTAGAACAAGTTTGTTCAACTAACTCGTTCAGGATTGATATGACAAGCTCAGACAAGTGGTCAGACCCAAGGACTTCATAATACACTAGAAGGCTTACCGCCAGATTCCAGCCACTTGTTCTTCAAGGAAGTACTGTATCTAAGGATCATACTATACAACTGGTATACCAGTTGTAAATGTGGTTTTTCAACTTGATCGCACCTCCTCTGTTTCTTCACGCAGGATTCACAGGAGCAGCATTCGTGTGTTAAGACACTTGGATGACTGACTATTTCTAACAGATTCTTTGTCATCCCTTCCCCATCACTGAGTCAGGTTTTTCGAGATCTGCTGTGATCTGAGGATTGGAGTAAGATCTCTAGAAGTCATCCCTTCAGCTAACACAAAATTGTTATTCTTAGGAGTGCTTCTAGATATCAGACTAATAAAGTCTTGCCTTCTGTGAGCAGATTAGAATAACTAAAGAAGACGGTAGCCCCTTCTTTCTACTAGATTGGCTGCCATCTCATTGGTTACTCCATCTGAAAAGTTACTCCGTCTGACAAGGACACCTATCCTCCTGGGAGCACCTGGTGACCAATGGGGGAGTATCAGATCCCGACCTCCTCGGTGAGTGTGTGTGTGTGTGTGTGTGTGTGTGTGTGTGTGTGTGTGTGTGTGTGTGTGTGTTAAATCTTCCACCTTTCCCCCCTCATACTTGATGCTCTTCTAAGAAGCATCAAAAGGAGAGGGGGGCACACATGAGGCATCACGCGCCCTCCAGACTCTGGTCCCATTCCTAACATCATTGCCACATGAACCTACTGGAATGAGGGCGGTTTTCTTGCCCTCTGACAGTTCCCTACAGGACGCTCCATGATGTTGATGAACGATAACACCACGGGAGTGGCTTATATTCAAACAAACAGAATTTCTTTTTCTCACCATATCAACTACTTGGGGGAAATACTAAGGTAGAAGAAGACTACTCAGTGCCCCTGCAACCCTGCTCTACCCAGACAAGGTAGTATTGACTTAGATAGTTGGCCCTGCCCTGAGTGCTTTGTGGATTTTCAAGAACCCACTGTTTCACCAACAGTGGACCTATCCGCCACAACTCTGATCGACAAGATTCCGATGCACTTCTCATCAGTACCTTTTCCCCAAGAACTTGGCCAGGGACCTTTCGACAACATGAGGCAGCATAGATGTCGACGCTTTCCCCCCTTCCCTGTGGTTGACCTAGTAAGAAGATCGCTCAACAAAGAATGGCCTCCAGACCGGTCGATGATCCTCTTAGCTCCAAGGTAGCACCAAGTAAAATGGTTTTCGAAACTTTTACATTTGTTCTCAGAAGTGCCAAGGGATCCCTCTCCCCTCACGATCTTTGAAGACAACACCGTGAGAAGAGGAGAGTGTCTTTTAGCGCAACCTGTTGCGAAGGAATGTCTGGTTACCCCCTGGGAATCATCAACCGAAGTATACCAGGCAAAGCAGGCAGTCTTCTGTGGTGCAGGTATCGCCCCTCTCAACGCCTCTACTCCAATGATAGCGGAGTCTCTTTGACTTCGGGGAGGAGACTCCTTTCACACTCTCAATGGTCAAAAGCTACCACTCGGCTTTGAGTCTAGCCTCGCACAGAGTCTCCAACATATCTGTCCTCAGTCGGAGATTAGACCCCTTACTTGAAATATGGTCAGCTTATTTTGATCTCGAAAAGGAGCACCTTTGGTGCCGCTGTGTCAGACATCAATCCTTCACCTGACAATTAGGACAACCTTCCTGCTCACCCTGAACCCAGCCGGAAGAACTAAGGAATGATACGCCCTTTCTTACTAAATTGACGTTTCCCATTCCAGGGTTAGAAATAGATATTTCTTAACTTTGTTTCTGAGATTGTGTCTCCAGACCTAAAAATCCGGCAGCAACGGATTCCAGGTTTGAGCCCTTCCAGATTAGGATTGCTACCTAGTTCAGGAACGAGATTGAGGTGCTACCTCAAGAGAACTGCAAGATCCCGCCCCTGAGTGAAAGCACTCTTGGTCAACACTGGGAAGGTCAAGAAAAGGATCACCAAGAACACGATTTCTGCATGGACAGTATTCCAGTCGATTGTTTAACATTTTTAGGATATTACTTGGATATAAGAAAAGTTCGCAAGGTCATAGACTGGGCATTGAAACCTGATCCTTCTCCTCAGACGAGGAGACCTAAAAACCATGACGTTAGGGGCACAAATATGTTCCTAGCATTCAAGAAGAACTACTGTGACGCAGGTCCTACAAGCGCGCGTTTAGAAGCGTCAGATGACCTTCACCGCCCACTACCTGCAAGACGTGACCCACAAGAACATGGAAATGTTCTCCATTGGCCTTGTGGTTGCTATACAACAAATGGTTTAAACTCCTCAGGCTCATTGATGGACAAGTAGCAGATGATGGAGGGCAGAGGTTACCCAGGATTAGGTCTGGGATGAATAATAAGAATCACTGGCTCTTTCTTTCTTTCATCTTCCCCTCTCTTGGGGAATAGCACCTATAATACTCTGCAAGCTGGCCTCTTCTGTTTGCAGGTAAAATCAATTCCCTTGCGTAACCTGGTATAGAAATATATACTTGTTGCATCCCCATACCACCAGGCGAGAGGGGATTATGTAATGTCTATGGTTGGTTCAAAGATTCCTATGTTTCTGAGAATTCTTACCTAGACTAGTCACACTGCTAGTATCACATAATCACACAGATTGCTCAGGCCGCTAAAGCATGCTATTGCACATAGGTTTTAGCGAGGTGTCAGGGTTTTCCTCTTATACCGAAAGGTACTACCGCTAGAGAGTTATGGGGTCCTTTGACTGGCCAGACAGTACTACATTGGATCCTTCTCTCTGGTTATGGTTCTTTCCCTTTGCCTATTCATACAGCGAATAGTCTTGCCTATTCTTTACAGATTCTTCTCTGTCCTCTTCATACAGCGAATAGTCTTGCCTATTCTTTACAGATTCTTCTCTGTCCTCATTCACCTAACAACACTGAGATTACGGAACAATTCTTCTTCACCGATGGGGTTAACTACTGCACTGTAATAATTGGTCAGTGGCTACTTTCCTCTTGCTAAGGGTAGAGGAGAGACTTTAGGTATGGTAAGCAGCTCTTCTAGGAGAAGGACACTCCAAAATCAAACCATTGTTCTCTAGTCTTAGGTAGTGCCATAGCCTCTGTACCATGGTCTTCCACTGTCTTGGGTTAGAGTTCTCTTGCTTGAGGGTACACTCGTGCACACTATTCTATCTAATTTCTCTTCCCCTTGTTTTGTTAAATTATTTAAAGTTTATTTATGAAATATATATTTTAATGTTGTTACTGTTCTTGGAATATTTCATTTTTCCTTGTTTCCTTTCCTCACTGGACTATTTTACCTGTTGAGGCCTCTGGGCTTATAGCATCCTGCTTTTCCAACTAGGGTTTTAGCTTAGCAATTAATAATAATAATAATAATAATAATAATAATAATAATAATAATATGCACGTAGCACGAAGGGGGAAAATCCCTGGTCAAAAGCCAGCCAGTTGGTTAGGACTTCCACCCACCTTAGGGGTTAGTCTTCCCTATTAAAAAGCGAAAGGGTTTGTATTTAGTGTTGGAACAAATGACAAATTTAAAATAATTTATATTTTTCTAACGATGCAAACCTAGCGCTCTTTATACAAATTTGGCCCGCCATTACCTATCCCCCCGGCAAGTCCTGCCTGTAAGCAAAAATGAAGATCGATAGAACACAGGTGTATGTGAGCAGGGTAGCCGGTACTACTATCCTAACCACTGCTGATTAGTGGTGTAGTAGTAACACCTCGCTAAAAGTATTATGGATAGTCATCCAGCTTTACTGAAAGTATATTCCTTAATAAAGAGCTCAAGGTTTGTATCGTTAGGAAAAATACAAAGTACTTTATAAATTTGACATCTTTAGTTACTGTTGGATAGATATTATAAAGTTTTTATTTTCAGGCTCAACACACCTATTGACGCCAAAGGACTTCTTAAGCGACCTCCGTGATCTCAGCTGAAGCACGTGACCCCCCCATGACCCGGCCTCTCCTGCCTCCTCTACTTCTTCATCCCCCAAATCTCCTCCTCCTCCACCTCCCCCTTCTCCTTGTTCTATACGATCTCCTCCTTCTACCGCCACTCCAACCCCTGACCCTTCTCCCATTTCTCCTTCAATTCCCATTATTGATCTTATGCTTGCCCTTCTTCCTGTTTGAGGCAAAGAGGATATGGCACATAGGTATCTAGTGCATTGCTTTAAGAACATATGCAAATTTCAATAAAGGTCATTTATTCCCCTGTTCCAGCTGGTAAGACCTTTGTTGAAGCTTAGTCAGTTTGAATGCTCTGCAACTTTACCGCTGTCTTTTGGCATAGTGTGCATTAAATTATGGCATTTATGAATTGGAAAGAAATATTAATAGGGATGGGGAATGTCAAACTCAATAACAAAATTGTAAGAGCTATATTTCTGCATGATGAGCGATCATTTATTTAATTATAGAACAGTTTTTAAGTGCAGGTTAATGATATTTGATACTTCAATAAATTATTTTGGGCTTCTCTGATGGATAAACTCAGCTGCATGTGGATGCAGAAGACAGCAAATATTGTGCCCTATATTCTTCTTTGCCGGTTACCGTTTGAATTCTCTGTGTATTTTAAACATTTAGCTATTCAAGTGCTATAGAGTAGAACTAGCGCATCCCTCTTATCCATGCATCCTTTGGATCAGTAATGTTTAAGAGATTTAATACTTGCGCATTAATTATAATAAAACCACAGTTATATTATACTTGGCAAAAACTGCTTTTGTTCAGTATTTTTGTGGTATTAAAAACCTTTTTTATAATTATATTGTGGAGTATGAATCTTAAATCTATGATCCTTCATGTTTCATTTCCTGCAGTCAGAAATCTTTGTTTTACCTTTGGAAAGCTTCATTCAAAAGGGTTCTCCTTATGGTAGAAGCATTTTGTATGGTATTTGTATTTCTGATATGTATTTGTGAAACATGGGAAAGCTATGGTGCATCGCTAAGTTGATAAGAATCTTGTTAATCTTGTCTGCTGAACCTTGGGAATTTCGAGTAGTTAATTTTACCCACACTTTATTAGTCCAGTGCATTTATAGTCCTTTGTCTGTAACATCACTTCCACCAATAAGCAAGATGGTGAAAATTTACAATAGAATATTTTGTTGTGTAATACAGTATTCTTTTGCAAGCTAATGGACAGCATTCCTTTTAAATAATTTTTATATTAATAATTGAAAGCTTTATTGAAGAAACACGAGTCAGTTCGAAAGAGAAATCTACTTCCAACCATTGTTACATGAACATTAAGGACTTTTTGTTTTTCAACTTCTCAAGAGGGATGTTTAAGGTTAAGCCCCCCCCGTACTACTACTACTACTACTGTACTACCCTTTAGGGAGACTGTGTAAGCCTTAAGAGCCTTGGAAGTGAGACTTGTATAATTTTAAGTATCATCAACCAGTGAATCATAATTCATTATTCTCACTTTGTTTATATTGTTAGCAATGCACCATAACTGTCATCTTTCATTGTGTGGTGGCAGGTTGGAGCTGCAAAGATGTAGATATGATGAGCTGTTTTGAGATTCATTGATGCTTACGAGATGCTTGCATAATTTTAGCCTTTTTTTAAACGAGAATCCCTTTACCCAAAAGTCCTGCTAAAATGCACTTCAGAACAGCTTGTCATTTCCTCAATTAAATTATATCTGTCTGTGACCTGGTTTATCTTGGTGTGTGCTGGGTCATGGTAAAATTGCCTAACGGGGTTGTTGGGCACTCCATATGCAATCTTACTTCATACTTTTCATGCCAACCGCATCAACCTGGGCATATTACTAAGCTTTGCTTTTCAAAATGTTGGTCGTTCTGCTAAATTGAATGTGACACTGACAAGTCTTGAGAATGGGAGGGTCATTATTTTGTAATGTATTCTCATTATTTGAATATATACTCCAAATTTTATCATTAGCTTAAATATGATACAAAATTTTTTATCCAGTATTGCCTGTTAAATAAGGTATAAAGTTACAAAAGGTATAAGCATTAGGGACACCCTGTGATAAACGATAAAATTATCTTGTGGTTGGAAAGGATAAAATAAAAATCAGCGACCAGCAGGTAGCATACTGTGGCAGCACTACTACATATCTCCAAATCTTTCATTTACCTTGAGATAAATGCTTAATATCTTCTTTATGCCAACTTGAAACCATATCATCAACTTTCATTATAAACCAATGCAGTAAGTCTCTTTCTCATTTTGAACTCCTGTTTCTGCCCACAGCGGTTGGTGAATTTTTAGCCGTTGATCTTCATATCGTTGGTGTAGTTGAGTAGATTAGTTTGTTGACTTTGAAGACCAAGCTACTGAATATAATTGAATTATTATTAAGATTAGCAGTGATTACTTGTAGATTGTACAGTAGTTACCATAGTTTTTTATGCAGAAGTTGAGATGAAACAAAAATAGGTGCATTATAGTTTATGATTATTTAATAAAGCTATGTCTAAACAGTTGTCTTGTTGATTGGATGTATTTTAGAATATAAAAGTGACTAAAAGTATTTATAATTTTTTTTTCTTTTTACAAATTGTTAGGAGAAAATCCATTATGATCATGCTAAGTTTGATCTCCATCTTCTATGGTTGGATAAGTTATTCTAATGAGAATGCATAGTATTTTCATAGCAGGGTAGACTCTGAGGTACATAAACACCGATTCTAATAAAACCCAAGGCTATTCTATATTTTACATTTTGTGCCATTGTCAGGTGTTTATAGCAACAGGTCTGCCCGTGTTTCTTGAAAAGTATTCAGCAGTTTAAATTAATAAATAGTTTCTAGTACAGTATCTTGATACAAAACGTTGTGATCGTTGATATTATTAACTTTCCACCATTCCAGTCCTTTGTCTCCCCTGATTATGTTTATCCAGTGTTTCAGAGGAGTCTAATTCATAGTATACATTTTCAGTGATCTAGTCTATGTATATTGAAATGTATTGACAAATGTAGTGTAAGGTGGTGCACCCAATGAGAGCATTTGCCAGCTGTGTTATGCTATTGTGTTTTCCTGAATTTATGATTGTACTTAATTATACTATTTTTCCATAAACAGTTTGAGTCTTTGTTAAACAATAGTGACATTATGCTGGCTCATTATGCTCTAATTATGCAATGAACATTTAGAATGATTTTTTAAGATTATGTATTGGTTATTGTAGTATTAATGCTAGAAGCAATAAACTGTAGTTTTGCTGTTTATATGGCAAATAGCAGTTCAGAAATTTTGAGGATTTCAAGTTCAGAAAACACATGGGTCATGTTTTAAGAGGATTTGAAGGCCACATTTGAGTAGGGATTGGTCACCAGTAGACGTGCTGTTGTATAGGACTTGCCCATTTAGGTCTTGCCAACATTTGTCCTATTTCTACCATTCTTGGTAATATAATTCACAATTCAGTTGCTTTATTGTGAGATGAATCTTTATCTAAAGTGGTCCACTGTGACAAACATGACATGTATTGTGACACATTGATGGCCAATGTGAAGGAGCCATAACAAAGCAAAGATATTTTATTGTTCAATTGCAGATATTTTTGTTCAAGTGATGTTTTTATTGATTAAAGTCTTACATTGTTATTTGGTATACACTTTAGGTAAGGGGTGTGGAAACCTTTATCTTTTATTGAAATGAAATTTGTTTCATAATTGTGCATTGATATGTCGAGGCTTTTCCGTAAAAAACACAATCACAAAACATTCTTATTTTATAAAAGACAATTGTGTTGTTTAACATATTATTTAGAAGTGTGTACATTGTTTAGTTTTCTTATTTTTGGTCATCAAAGCCAATGTGGATCAAGTTTTATGATGTACATTTTTCTGTTGAAAGTTGAATTGATTCACTTGGCAGAGGCCATGTTCTATTAGCTTTATTTTGATAATGTGTAAGTTTTTTAAAATTCCAAAGAATTACACATGGAGATATTCATTCCATTTTCCTATTAATGAATATACAGTATGTATCTCACCATACTTATTGCACACATGCAAAGGACATACTAAAGTTTTTCTGTTATAGGGAACTTCAGATGGTATGGAGTATTTTTGCTCCTTTATCCGTAAACCGACATTTAGCATAATATTTTCTAAATTATTTAAGCAAAGAAACTATGATTGATTTCCCTATTACATACAATATTACATAACAAATATAGTAGAGAGAAGGATCATTCAGGTTGAAATGCTGTACAATTTGATCATTCATGATATCAAATGCAGCTCAAGTTGTTGTTACAGAAGTTTGCCATCACATGTTCAGTATTAAGTCTGTAGTTGCAGGCTGTGGCTACATTACCCATGTTTTGGCTCTATTTGGCCCATATGCCTTATTGTTGATGATGGATGTGGCCTGGGTGCCTCTGTTCTGCAAATTGAAAATATTTGAAAGACTTCTACTCTACAAAGGCAAGTCTTCAGATACCCCTGCCCATTGTGGCTGGTGGTAATCGTACTTAACACATTCTGTGAGTTATTTCATAAGGTTATTACTGGTAAACCACTTGACCCACTGCACTGTGTTGCTGCCATTCTATTGGCCCACATAACCTTTTAACTACAGGGGAAAAATGCTGTTCTCATGTGTTATATATTAATTTTCCTATATTGAAAGACCTGTTAAGATGTAACACGGTGGTTAAATATGTAGTGTAAGCTTTCAAGTAGAAATCACATTAATTGTGATAAATCCACCATGTGTTAAACCACAAAGATTAGAAAAGGGTACGCCACAACAAGGGCATAATTTCTTATTCAACGAATATTTTCCCCTTTAAAATGTAACTTCTAGGAGACCCTGCTTTTTGTTTTTATTATTATTGATTCTTAGATGTACATACTTGTGTATAGGGTTGTTGCTTATTTCATGTTGGTTGATATAATTGGTTGTATATATATATATAGAGATTAAGGAATTCTTTCTAAAAGAAATTTCTATGTCAGGGTCACTATGCTCTTGTTTATAAAGCTGCCTGGTATTTAATTTGATTTTAAAGCATTGAACCTTGCGCCATATGCCTGACATCAGAATTCTCTGGTAGTAAGGTTCCAAATGAATGTAATAAAGGCAAAAAGCCAGAATTGTCAAATGGGTTTTGATATTAGTCACATTAAAGGGAGCAGCAGACACCAAATTTGGTGTCGCATGGCAATAGTGGCTTTAAATTACGCAGGCATATGGCTGGTGCATCCTAGATATTCCCACAGTTCTCCAGCTCCCTACTCTGTGTTGTCTTGTCCTGTTGGCAGTTATGCCACCACCTACCAATATATGTCATTAATCAAAGATTAGAGTTGTTTATTTATCCTTTTCTATTTTACTGCTTGATAAAATGCTGGAATTGATGCCCTAAAAATTATGGTGATAAAAATTGAAAGTGGATGAAGAATTCACAGCTCAACTCTTAGCAACTGGTCACAGGCTGAGGCTTTGGAGTTCAAATATTAAGATCTGACTCTTCATAACTTTTGCCTTTATGTGGTTGCTAAAAACTGTTATTTGGTTTGATAATTTCTCTCTCTAATGCTTCATTTTTCACTCTTGTGGGATATTCAGATTGATCATTACTTGTATACCACATAAGGAATTAATACATTTTTCATTACTCTTAGAAAGGGAGCAGGATGGTGTTAGATAGCATACCTTTTCACCTCGCAGAATTAAAGTACGAGTGAAACTCTCATGCCATTACCGCTCCCAGTTAAGAGTCTGATCTTGGCACTAATAACCTTCCAAGCACCAGAAACATTGTAAACATTTATTATAAGCCATGGATAGCCTGTAAGAGAGGGGACTAACCATCTGTATACTTCAGTTTCACAGTAGGCACATGAAATCAGCCTATTTGGTTTTACAGTGACTAACTTTTCTTTCCTTAGTACATAATACAACTGCAGAAAGCGTATGATAGAGTTGATAGGGAAGCAATGTGGAATGTGATGAGGTTATATGGAGATGGTGGAAGTTGTTGCAAGCAGTGAAAAGTTTCTACAAAGGTAGTAAAGCATGTGTTAAAATAGGAAATGAAGCGAGTGATTGGTTTCCGGTGAGAGTGGGGCTTACACAGGGATGTGTGATGTTGCCGTGGTTGTTTAACTTGTATGTTGATGGAGTGGTGAGAGAGGTGAATGCTCGAGTGCTTGGACGAGGATTAAAACTGGTAGACGAGAATGACCATGAATGGAAGGTAAATCAGTTGTTGTTTGCGGATGATACTGTACTGGTTGCAGACACAGAAGAGAAGCTTGACCGACTAGTGACAGAATTTGGAAGGGTGTGTGAGAGAAGGAAGTTGAGAGTTAATGTGGGTAAGAGTAAGGTTCTCATATGAGATGTACGAGAAGGGAAGGTGGTGCAAGGTTGAATGTCATGTTGAATGGAGAGTTACTTGAGGAGGTGGATCAGTTCAAGTACTTGGGGTCTGTTGTTGCAGCAAATGGTGGAGTGGAAGCAGATGTACGTCAGAGAGTGAATGAAGGTTGCAAAGTGTTGGGGGCAGTTAAGGGAGTAGTAAAAAATAGAGGGTTGGGCATGAATGTAAAGAGAGTTCTATATGAGAAAGTGATTGTACCAACTGTGATGTATGGATCGGAGTTGTGGGGAATGAAAGTGATGGAGAGACAGAAATTGAATGTGTTTGAGATGAAGTGTCTAAGGAGTATGGCTGGTGTATCTCGAGTAGATAGGGTTAGGAACAAAGTGGTGAGGGTGAGAACGGGTGTAAGAAATGAGTTAGCAGCTAGAGTGGATATGAATGTGCTGAGGTGGTTTGGCCATGTTGAGAGAATGGAAAATGGCTGTCTGCTAAAGAAGGTGATGAATGCAAGAGTTGATGGGAGAAGTACAAGAGGAAGGCCAAGGTTTGGGTGGATGGATGGAGTGAAGAAAGCTCTGGGTGATAGGAGGATAGATGTGAGAGAGGCAAGAGAGTGTGTTAGAAATAGGAATGAATGGCGTGCGATTGTGACGCAGTTCCAGTAGGCCCTGCTGCTTCCTCCGGTGCCTTAGATGACTGCAGAGGTAGCAGCAGTAGGGGATTAAGCATTATGAAGCTTCATCTGTGGTGGATAACGGGGGAGGGTGGGCTGTGGCACCCTAGCAGTACCAGCTGAACTCGGTTGAGTCCCTTGTCAGGCTGGGAGGAACGTAGAGAGTAGAGGTCCCCTGTCTGTGTTGTTTCATTTGTTGATGTCGGCTAACCCCCCAAAATTGGGGGAAGTGCCTTGGTATATGTGTGTGACAACTGCATTGAGCAGACTCTTACCTCTGCTACTCATGAGTGGCTTTTAAACAGTTTAAAACTGTTGATGTTCAAATCTTGAGTGTATATTTCTTTTAGGTCCCTTCTGGAGAATCAGAAAGCAAATGGGACTCGTCTGATAATGTAAAACCATATGGGTAAAATGAAAAATTTTCAGACTGCATTAAGCTCCTATCTCTTTTGACTTCTAAGTGAAAATAGGTCAGGGTTTGTTATTCTTGTATAAAAAACCAATTATCACCTACCAAAAGATAAGTATTTTAGACAACTAATGGTAAACGATTGGATGGTGTAGAGACAATACCAATCAGGAAAATAGGGTGATTACTAAAATTTAAATTCTGAGAAGTTTAATTTGCACTTTGCGTGATAAAGCATTTGACAGCACAATATAGATTTCCTCGAGGGTCAACAGGCAAAATCTATATTTAAAAATATATACTGTACAAAATAATTAATAAATATCCCACCACAGGAATTTTTAATTATTACATTCTAAACACTATTGTTCATTCCTACAGGGATACAAACTTCCAAGTAATTTTTATGGGTTTACTCCTATGTCGATTCTCTATGACCAAAAAGAAAGGTGCCCAACTATTATAATAAGATAATAGGCAACTCACTGCTAGGCAGCGTTATGAGATGCGTGCCAAGCTTCACTTCTTTCCTGGTTGGGTTAAGAGGAGGATCTCTCCTCTTACTGCTCTACAATCATGACTCTTCACTCTGAGGCATCACCAGTGAAAGTGTTAAAAAGTCTCGCCTCGCTCACATTCGCGAGTCACGACTGGCTTTTTCCCACGTACTGAGGCAACCCTGTTGTGTTGGAAGATCCATTTTTTCCCCTTACTAGTTCTCATGAGTTCGGATTGCCTCATACACCCAGGTATCATTGGGATTGCTCTCCTCCTAAGAATTCGCCAACCACTTATGTTGATGCTGTTTGGACCAGTTCGGTAGCTACTGCTTTTGATTAAACTAAACTGCCAAAGGATCATTTCTTCCTCTCCTTCCAAGTAAGGCTCGGAGAGCTAATGTAATAAATATTGCTTCCCATGTATTATTCTATGCATCAGCAATGCGTACCACAATTCTGCTGCGTACACAGGCTATCATGTCTGTATGCACCAGCATTCCTTTGCGTCATGTAGACGAATGGAACCTTCTCATGGATATGTTCCTTCATCAACTCAAGAGTGACAATCAGATAGCTTTTACCTCAAGCCTCAACTGAAGATGCTTGTTGCTTTCTGTGGACTCGCAACAACCCAGGGAGCAGGGTCACCAGCACACCTCTCGTCTGAGAGAACACCCCTCAGGCCGTAGGAGTTGTGGCTGTAGAAGTTCCTGCTGGGAAAGACAATTCCCCCAGCTCACACCAGTGGGGGGGGGGGTGTCAACAGAACCATTGGGACAAATGGCAGATCTATAGGGTCGATCCATCGATCCCTGCACAGTAGAAGTTCTCCGTTCAAGGTATCGAGTTCCATTCATGGCCTGTCCACCAATATTAATTCGGACTCTGACAGTCCAACCATACTATTTAAAGGAGTGTAAGAGATCTATTTTTGGACAATGATATGTCTATGAGGTTGGCCACATGGGTTAGGGAAGAGGTTTTAATAACACCAAGCTTCCTCAACAACCTCTTTACAGTGGAGAATCTGACAAGGGGCAAGAGACATTTCATACAACTCTCCTTTTTTAACTGGTCTGTTTTGCAATAAGGTTCTAGATGAAAGTCTCAACTACAGTCCTTCTGGCCATCATGAAGAATGAATTCCTATTGATCATAGTCCCGGTAGACTTACTTTCAGGTTCCTATCCATCTCGGATTTAGTAACTCCCGGTGTGTTGTTCTCCAGTTCCAGACTCAGCAGCGGTGATGGAAGATACTTCCCAACACCCTTGGGACGGAACAAATTTTTTACTTTGTTCCTCCGTCCTGTCTGCTTTGTCAGACACTGAACAGAATCCGCGTGTCCCAAGACATTATGATAATGCTATTTGCCCAAAAGTGGCCATGAGCAGAGTGATATTCAGACCTGATAGATCTCCTTGCTGAACTACCAAAAAACTTTCAGAAGGGCCAAAGCTGCGATGAAAACCAAGCATTCGGAAGTTCCACAAGTTCCACGTACACAGGTTACCAAGAATTTACCCCAAAAGAGAGGGTTTTCGAGACAAACTACAAAGCAACTTTCTTGATACCTCTCTAAGTCTTCTGCAGAGATCTAACTTAGGAGGGACATTGCTCCATGTAAGACCTCTTTTCCCCAATTGTAAACTTTTAAGTGCTCCTGAGGATCAAAAAGTCCCTGTAAGTCACAGTAGTAAAATGTATCACTAGGCCTTGTGCCTTGTCTTTAGGGTGACAAACCTTATCCTCTCCTCATTGAGACACACTGTTCTTATCTGGAACTTTGAACAGCTCTGCCCTCCTTGGGAATTCAGCCCCAGTCTGGGAATGTAATTTAGATTCTTAGATCCCTCTAGATAGCATCCTACAAACACCTACATAAGCCTTTTGCCCCTTTTCATTCTTTCACTAAACTCTAATTGGAGATCATAGTTCCTAAATATCTAAAGGATTCTACCTCATTAATCCCTTCTCCTTCCAATGATATTTCATCTTCCATTGCATATTCCGTTCTCATCATCTCTGTCTTTCTTCAATTTATCTTCACCCCAACCTCATGTGATATTTCATGTATATTACAAAATGTAATAATGCTCTAAACCTAATGAAAAAGCTGTCAATTACTATATGAGGTGCAAACAGAGCAACTTTACTAATGATCTATAAAGCATTTTTGGCTCAAGCCATGACGTCCTGATGGAAGGTTCCTTCAGTAGCTTCCTAGGGTATATTTGACTACAGTGGATATTCCCAGAGAATTAAACTAAAGGTTATCACAGAATTCTAACTTCTGGTGCGAGTACCCTAAAGGTTTCCCTCTAGGATATCGTATATCAACAGGGGACGCATGTATTAACACGCCACATAGCTATCTGCACCTCATATCGAGTTAACACTTCGATATGGAAAGGTGGCTGAGTAACTGAGGAGCCGTTCCAAAGTTAATCTCATCCGTGGCTACTTTTGGTACTCGAGACATAAACAAACGGGCGCCATTGCTAAATGACGTCACGTCCGTCCCCATCCTTTCGCCTGTAGCTTCTACGCTAAGTCGGATTTTTCCTAAGTGACTTCTTTATCTGCTTACATCGCCGTAATGTCGCAGCCTTCAGCCTCGCCTTCTTCTGGAAAGTTGAGTACCAGGCCCTAGTATTGTTTAAATAAGCTCTGGCCATAAAGTAACTTCTAATTTTCTTAAAATATAGTGTTTTGTGGCCGAGCTGTGCCGATACCGGACGCGCCATGTCGGCGTCGCTGTTCACGTTGCAGCCTTATTTAGTTAGCCAGAACAGCCTTCTCTGGTCCTTTAACTAATTAATATTATTAGTTATTTAGTCTTCATAGCTAAGGAATCATTATATCGTGTTTTAGCGCTCATCAGACTACGGTCGCTGTTCGACCCCATACTAGATCGCTAGCTTAGCCCCTAGGCTGGACAGCCTAGTGCTTGTTTTCATGCATGATATATATTAGTGTTCCTAAGTTAAGTTATGAAGATTGTGGCATTATTAAACATACTAGTTACTGTGATGTAAGTGTTTTCGCCTTCGGGGACCATACAAGGGACTGAGTTGGTTGTGTACCAACCCCCTCCTAACCTAATGTAGGAACCCTTGTATGCTCCTTATTCCCCCTGCCGGCGGGTATTCCCTCTGGGTAGACTTGCTTTCCCTTCTATATAGGGGGATCTCGTCTACAACCAGAGTATTTATCGCTTCTCTGCCTACCCTAAGGGAATGAACCCCCCTTAGGGTCGTGCCTGAGACCTTATGAAGGGCCCTGCCCTCCCTCCAGTTGCACTTGGTTGGGTTACCCTTCCTCCCTGCAACTAGCGATGTGTCTTTCAGACTTTCCTAGCCTAGGAGTTAATCCTCCTACTCTAGGTTAAGCTCTGGGGGTAGAATCTGGCTTATTATAGTTTGGGACAGTACATTAGTACTGTACTTGATCTGGGTTACCTATCCTAGGTTAGGGAGCGTTCTCCCTTGCCTTGGTGGCCGCTCTCATACAGAGTCTCCCCATTTAGAAAGACCCCTACTTCTCCCTCCCCACTCTATCCCTTTGGTGTAGGCCTGCCTACACACCTCTGTCCTTGGTCCTTCAACTCCTCCCTTGGGTGGAGTGGTAGGGCTAGCCTTGTTCTCCTGCTGAGCTGGCCACTCTGGTACACATACCCTTCATAGCGTTCTATAAGGGTGGTTGCCGGCGGCGGTCCTGCCGGCAGGGGATTCCCCCTCTTTGAGTGCCCTCTATCCTTCCCTTGGGTTACCTCAGGACCCCGGCCGTCACCGCCACTACCTCAGGTGACCTTCATTCATAAGATGCCTTCCCCCTCTAAGATGTCAGCCTACCGAGTGCCGGAGGCTGCCGCCTTCCGTCGACATACCACCGACGTCCCACCCCTTATATTTACCTAGTAACAGCCGGTCGACTTTTGGAGTCTGCCGCCCACATGCCAGCATTGATTGCCGGCAATCTAGGTATACACCCTTATATATATATCTCTCTTATGAATTGATCCAAGGCTCACCATGCCGTCAGCCTTTGGCGATCCGCCGCTGTGCCGGCGGTCGCCACTGTGGTATTATCCATCTCGGTTGCTCAGTGGGTCTGCCTTGATGCCTTCCACCCTGCAGGACCAGCCTCCGGTGTGCTGTCGGTCTGCCGGCAGCCCCTCATGAGACGCTAAGGGACATGTACCCCTTCCCTGGCTGCCGGCAACATGCCGGCAGTCATATGTCGCAGCCAGATAGCCTGGCCACCTCCATATAGGTATTGTTATACCAACCAAAATAGTGGCTATGCTGTTTAATTACACATTACAACAATTCCAGCATATTCTGTGTATCTCAGTGCAGTCGATTGCTGGAACCTACATTTACTAAGGAGTTTATTCTATTTTCCCCTCTCCCCCAAGGCTCTGAGTGGTCTCAGACCCTGGTACACTCTGTGGACAATTCCTGTTAAAAGCCTAGCTTGGCTCATCCATACGGATTTCCCTCATTGTGACCCTCAGGTCCAAAGGAGTTGTCTACGGATAAGGTTACGGTAACCGGCTGGGCGGGATTCACAAGTATGTGTCTATCTACTTCCTTTCCTGCTCATTGATCTTGAACATTAATATGCTATTATAGATTAAGTTATTCTTAATTTTAGAGTAATGTAAGTCATTCTTATGCCTTCCATGTACTCATGATCTCTTTATTTTATAGGAGGAGTACATGAAGTGCGAGAGCAACTTCTGCGGAGTGAAGCGCCCGGACTTCTACGGGCACAAGGCGTGCTGGACCCACGCCCCCTGCGCCGCCAAGAAAGGCGACCTTAAATTTTGGGACCCGCAAAACTGTACAGTCTGCAAGAGTCTTCTTGTTGAGGCGTTCGACGATCCTCCTACCATGGAGGTAAGGGACATCGCTAGAGAGAGGCTACGCAAATGGGTGCGTGGCTTCCAAAAGAACGCCACTGGACCGTATCTTCCCAATGAAGACTTGAGGGCTTTGCTTTTTCCGAAAGCATCCAAGGACTCGGTGGTCCCTCGTGAACAAATTCCCACCGTCCAGATCGTGGTCGAACCCGACGTCGTCATGGCACAGTCCATGCGTGAGTGCCATCTTGATTCCGACAACGTGGAACGTATGTCGGAGGTGTCTGAAGAGACGGAGAAGAACCTCATGGGCGAGGAGCTCGACTATGAGGAAGATCAGGTGGAATACCCTGATTCGGAGAACGAGGTCGCTCCTGCTCCCCCAGCAACTCCTGCACCGTCCGAGGAACCTGTTCCTTCGACTTCTGCCACCCCGGACTTTCTTCCATCGGCCACTTAAGAGGTCTTCAGAATGCTTCAAGCCCTCATGGACAAGAAGCTGCGCGAGACTCAGGAGCAATTCCGGACGACTCTCGTCGGCTTCAAACAACCGAAGAAGATTTCGGTTAAGGACCTCCCCACCTGCTTGGAAGCTAACCCTTGGAGATACGCCGAGCATATGCCAATCCCAACTGGCAGGATCTATATTAGTGAAAGGGTTGGCTCTATTTTGTTGGAAGAAATGGAGTTCTTCCCGAATTTCGAGGCTTATCCGGACTGTTACGTCCGGCTCAGGTCCGAACCAGCCTCAAAGGAAGAGACCGAACCGAAGGAAGTGATCGTGTTCGATCTAGCAAAGGCCCAAGCTATGTTAGCTCAGGCAGTGAAGAGCCGGGGTTTCACAAACTCCGAGATGCCGGCGCTGAGTAAGAAGCATCCAACCTTCGTTGCTCCAGCTACTGCGACCTTCCCCTTCATTGAAAAGGCCTTCCAAGCGGTCATGAAGGCTGTGGAGGAATGGAAGCCTTGCCCTGCACTGGAGGAGTGCAGACCCTTCTCCATTACTCTTCCCCCCGATGATAGGCACTGGAAAGACATCCAGTCGACCTTCACGGTAGGAAAACTGGAACCTGATGTGGCCGGTCGTCAATTCAATGAGGACCTCCCACGGCTGAACGATCACCTCCTTCGTAGGAACAGGATACGAAGGAGAGATTCGCCGCTTCGCTGTCCCATCAGGTACAGCTGGAACTCATGGCCGGGGACACCAGAGTCCCAGACTTTTAGTGGTGTCGTAGTCGCCGGTCTTCACCCTTGCCTATGAGCAACACTCAACTACCTTTCGTCCCAGAGGTAGGGGCTCAGGCAGAGGTTCCGGCAGAGATTCTTCTCGCCGTCCCTCCAGAGGCAGAGGAGGAAGGGGAGCTAGCGGCCGAGGTGGCAAACCCTTGGGACACCAGAAGCAATGAAGTGCTTCCGGTGGGAGGAAGACTCCGCCAATTCCAGGATCGTTGGACCTTCGATCCCTGGGCACACAGCATCGTCAAGAAGGGACTGGGCTGGGTCATTCCATCGTGAGAAACGTTACATTTGGAGACAAGTTATTGAACTACTCTCAGTTATACAGTATTACCAAAAGCTTATGAGATATATGAATGGTTATTACAGGTTATATTATCAATACTTTAGTCTTCCTCCTGACACAATCAGTTTGTTTATATGTAGTAATTTAGATTAAATATATAATTTCAAAAGTTGCGTGAGAAATGTTACCGCGATGCTACCTCATCTCCGATTTTGCTTACATGATTTCACAAACTCTCTGATTTCACTGGTTCAATTGAGGAGTGCTTCATATCAGTAATAGATGAAGAGATAAGGAACCTACCATAGCCAGCAATTTTGGTTATTCTTAATGATTATTGTGCTACAAATGGAATTGTAGCCGTGAGACACGTTACCGGAAAAGTGAGACACGTTACTTGTGCGATTTCTATGTATTTAACAAAATAGTACATAATAAAACATAAAAATACATGACTTGGCTGAATAAAACATAAGAAAATATAACTTAGCTGAGTGGAGAGGACCTCGTCCCATCTTCCTTAGGTGGCCTGGCTCACCAGAGAGCAAAAGCTTGGTACATAAATCATGATTTGTGAAGTTGTACTGTAATACACATTATATCTGAACGACTAACATATTTAACAAAATAGTACATAATAAAACATACAAATACATGACTTGGCTGAGTAAAACATAAGAAAACATAACTTGGCTGAGTGGGGAGGACCTCGTCCCATCTTCCTTAGGTGGCCTAGCTCACCATAGAGCAAAAGCTTGGTACATAAATCATGATTTGTGAGGTTGTACTGTAATACACATTATATCTGAACAACTAATTAATTGAAAATGGGAAAGTTACTCCTTTGAACGTGTGTACCATCCTCAACACTTCAGGAGTTGGTAGGAATTGCTCAATCATATCCTCTGATATCTCATCTTTATCTGGGATGTCAGGGAAACTGAACTGAGCATCACCAAATCTGTTGGTGCCCTTCATTCTAAGGTAATTTACATTGAACATCCCAGGCTCTTCTGACTCAGACTCAATGACTGCAACATAATGTTTAGATGTCTTCTTGGTTGTATAATGAACTAGTACAAAACTACCTGGTGCTAATTTGGTAGCAGGTTCAACTTCACTGGTAGATTCTGACTGTGTAATTAATGACTGATATATCAATAAGAGATGGGGTGCTTTCTACATTGCTTATATGGTACTGGATCAGAGGACAAATGATAGAGTTCAATTTTGTAATGGCCAAGAACTTTAACTGCCCTGCACTGCTGAATGGATTTTGCTGCCTGACAGTTTTGCCACAAATCTTTATACACTGATTGCTGCCTTCTTAAATCATCTGTTGATACATAAAGTAGTTCTGTGTTGTGTGTTACTTTCTTAGCCGCCTCATACAAGTCCCTGGCTGACATAACTGTGCAACGACCTTGCAAAACCCGTCGGTAAACATTCCATTTCAGTACAGCACCAACACCATCATGAGGTACTTTACCATGATAACTTTCCTGAAAGTTCCATTAAGCAGTGCAGTTGTGTATGTCTTTGTGAAAGGTCAGAGCAGCCATGGAAAACCGGTTCTTGAAGTGTGCAGCTGCCCCATCAGTCCACAATGATACATGTGTGAAATAAATACCTGCAGAATTCAAATAGTCAAAAATAGCACCATTGAACACTTGAACCTCAAGACTGGAATGCGACATTGTGTTTGATATTACTGCTATAGCCTTAGTATTAAGCTCTCCATTCTGAAGGTAATGAACAATTGCTGTATATATAGTCACAGATTCACCAGTGCTTGAGGTCCAGTGAGCTGCCATAACTTCTTGTTGGTGCTTTATAGCATAATTCTCTGCAAAATCTGTTTGGAGGATTATACATCCTTCAGAAAGGTTTTGTTTTGCCTCCTTCAAAGCCTTTGATTGCTGCTTCAGATTGTACACATGTTTTACATATTTCAACATTTCACTGTTCATCTCATCACAGAATTCATTTACATCCATTTCTCTACAAGTTAGTGTACCTCCATTCCATCTCTTCACAGTTACCTCAGATTCATTATCTTGTAACCACTCTAAAAATAATGTTGTTGTTTCTGTTGCTATTGGACAGCTAGTGCAAAGTCTTTTCATACACTGAGCATTATATGGATCACATACACATAGTGTTAACAAGTCATTTAGTGTCATATCATTTTTCCATTTCACTGCTGAAAATAGAAACATCATGTTTTCACAGTAAGGGCAGCAGCACACTTCTTGGGACTTGCTGGATACTAACATCACTTGTTGGGGTCGAAGTTCACAGAACTTAGAAAGCCCTATTTTATGTTCTGTATGCTGGTCCATGAAAAGTTTGTGCACTTCTCTTGAATTGTACATCAACATGCGCTTTGCAACTTTCTCTTTCTTACCCGTCTCCACATTTTTTATTGACTTCACATCTTTCTTTCCAGGCAGCTGCCTTGATATATCATCCTGTAAATAGAAATCTTTCACAAGTTTCTTAGTTTCCGCTGAGATTTGCCCCTGATGTGCTTTTACTGCATGTTTATGAGATATAGAAAGTCCTACATCTTCAGCTATCTTGGTTACAACAACTTGTTTCTTCCTAGGGCTTCGAGGCAGCGCAGAAACGAGACGTTTCACAGCTTTTCCAAATGCTTGACGACTTTTGTAGGGCTCCCTTGGAGTAGATGTTGAGGGACCAGCATCACTTTCCACCAGTTCTTGTGCTGCTCTGCGCCTTTCTCTGTAATTCTAACTCTAAGTGCTGTGAGGCGTTTTGCTCTTGCCAATGCTGATCCTTTAAGTGAAGCACGCGCTGCACGACTTTGCTCAATTTTTTCTTTCTAAACTCTTCATCCTGTTTCTTCTTTTCATAGTACTTGCGTTGTTGCTCTGCAGGTGTCATGGGAGACATGATGAAGAAAGTTCACTCATTCAGAAATCAGATAAAAATCTGTAAGAAGAAAAAAACAACTATATGTAGCATACTAGGCAGCAACAGTGAATGCTAAAGCTGCGTGAGAAACGTTACCCCACGCTTCGGTAACGTTTCTCACACTGACCATGTAACGTGTGTGACATAGCCTGTGGCTGACTAGAGTCTCTTACAGGATATTTTAGGGCATCATTAGTAAGGTATTAGGAATCCTATTTATAATATAAAGTTTTGTTATTTTTCTCCAAAGGATAAGTTGTGTATGGGAAAAAAGGTAAAAAAAAGTCACACACGTTACATTGGAGGTACTTTATTTCCAACCGCAGGCCACAGTCTGACCATACAGTTTAATGTGAATGACATAGTGATGATTAAAATAAGAAATAGCTGTACTTTATATAAAAATGAAGCACAGCCGTCGAAACCCATGCTAAGTTTGCTAAAACAATGATGTGTAAATCCCAAAATTCGACATGAATTTCTGTTTGTTGACATACTGCAACATTATTAAATGTCTCTCTTTAAATATACAGTTTTTCCAAAAATTATGTCCAGATTCGTAAAATTCAAGGTTCAAGCAGTAATTTGGTATATAATAGATGAATTTTTTATCAATTCTGAAATTCGCACTTAAGGTTGACGTTTTTGTGGAATGACCCGGCTGGAGCTGGATTCTACCACCCCCATCCTTCCAGCAATTCTTCCAACAGTCAACCCCCCTCCTGGAAGAATATGTCCTGGAACTCTTGAACAAGAAGGTGATCAGGAGGGTAAAGTCAATCAGGTTCCAAGGGAGACTCTTTTGTGTTCCCAAGAAAGACTCAGACAAACTCAGAGTCATTCTAGACTTATCCCCCCTCAACAAGTTCATTGCGAACAACAAATTCAAGATGCTGACTCTGCAACAAATAAGGACCCTTCTGCCTCACAGGGCCTACACGGTCTCCATAGACCTGGCGGATGCCTACTGGCACATTCCAATGAATCACTACGCTTCCTCCTACCTAGGATTTCGACTCCAAAAGAAAAGTTACGCCTTCAGGGCCATGCCCTTCGGGCTCAACGTGGCTCCACGGATCTTCACCAAGCTGGCAGACGCAATCATCCAACAGCTACGTCTTCAGGGCGTCCAAGTGATGGCCTACCTAGATGACTGGCTAGTCTGGTCGACATCGCCCGAAGATTGTCTGAGAGCCTGCAACAAAGTCACCCAGTTCCTAGAGCATCTGGGCTTCAAGATAAACGCCGAGAAATCTCGCCTCTCTCCAGCTCAGAAGTTCCAATGGTTGGGAATCCATTGGGACCTTCAGTCACACCGCCTTTCCATTCCGCAGAAGAAAAGGAAGGAAATAGCAGGGTCTGTCAGAAGGCTTCTAAAATCCAAACGGATCTCAAGACAACAACAGGAACAAGTTCTCGGCTCTCTACAGTTCGCCTCTGTGACAAACCCAGTGCTTCGCGCACAGCTAAAGGATGCCGCGGGAGTCTGGAGACGTTTCGCATCCATCGCTCGAAGAGACCTCAAGAGACGGCTTCCGAACAGACTTCGCTTACTTTTAAAGCAGTCGTCAGAAGCAAAGGCCCTGAAAAGGTCCATCCCTCTTCAACACCCGCCTCCATCGATCAACATCCACACGGACGCTTCACTGGAGGGTTGGGGAGGTCACTCCCACCAACAACAGGTTCAAGGAACATGGTCTCCCCTAATCAAGACGTTTCACATCAACATCTTGGAGGCCATGGCGGTTCTTCTCACCCCGAAGAAACTCTCCCCGCCTCCCTCGATCCACATCCGTCTGACTCTGGACAACTCAGTGGTAGTCAGATGTCTCAATTGTCAGGGCTCGAGATCGCCCCAGATAAATCAGGTGCTTCATCCGATCTTTCGTTTGGCAGAAAGGAAGAAATGGCACCTGTCTGCAGTTCACCTACAAGGATTCCGCAACGTGACGGCGGACGCTCTATCAAGGACAAGCCCAATAGAGTCGGAATGGTCTCTAGACGCAAAATCATTCCCCTTCATCTCTCACCAAGTCCCGGAACTTCAGATCGATCTCTTCGCGACAAGCGACAACAATCAACTTCCTCAATATGTGGCCCCGTACGAGGACCTCAAGGCAGAAGCAGTGGATGCCATGTCCCTGGATTGGAACAGATGGTCCAGGATATGCCTGTTCCCTCCTCCCAACCTTCTGCTGAAAGTCCTATCCAAACTGAGAACCTTAAAAGGGACAGCGGCCCTAGTGGCTCCCAAGTGGCCCCGGAGCAATTGGTATCCCCTGGTCCTGGAACTGCAGCCCACGCTGATTCCCCTACCGGGCCCAGTTCTCTCTCAACAAGTACAGAAGTCGACTGTCTTCGCTTCATCACTGAAAGTCAGGGACCTTCATCTCATGATTTTCTCTCCTTAGCCGCAAAGAAAAGGTTTGGGATCTCGAAGAAAAGCTTAGACTTCCTCGAGGAGTACAAGACTGAGTCTACCAGACGGCAGTACGAATCTTCCTGGAGAAAGTGGGTCTCCTTTGTCTAGGCAAAAAATCCTACGGAAATCACCATTGATTTTTGCATGTCCTTCTTCATTCACCTTCATGGACAAGGCTTAGCGGCCAACACGATTTCCACTTGTAAATCGGCTTTGACTAGACCACTCCTATACGCCTTCCAGATTGATCTGTCCAGCGATAGCTTCAATAAACTGCCAAAGGCATGAGCTAGACTACGCCCAGCACCCCCACCAAAACCTATCTCCTGGTCCCTGGCCAAGGTGCTCCATTTTGCTTCTAGCCTGGACAACGATTCGTGTCCTCTGAAAGACCTGACTCAAAAAGTTATCTTCCTTTTTGCTCTCGCCTCGGGAGCCCGAGTCAGTGAAATAGTGGCATTATCAAGAGAAGAGGGTCATATCCTGTTCGCCGAGACAGGAGATCTTACCCTCTTCCCCGATCCGACGTTTCTCGCTAAGAATGAACTACCCACCAAGAGATGGGGCCCTTGGAGAATCTGCCCCCTGAAGGAAGATGTCTTTCTATGCCCAGTGGAGAGTCTTAAGGTCTATCTTCGAAGAACTTCAGACTTCGGTGGAGGACAACTCTTCAAAGGAGAAACATCGGGTAGCGACCTGTCACTGAAACAACTAAGAGCGAAAATCACCTACTTCATTCGCAGAGCGGATCCTGACAGTACACCCGCAGGTCACGATCCTAGAAAAGTCACTTCTTCTCTGAACTTCTTCCAGAGTATGGATTTCGAAAGCCTCAAGAGCTTTACAGGCTGGAAATCATCGCGCGTTTTCTTCAAGCACTACGCAAAACAAGTGCACGAAGTAAAGCATTTCGTGGTAGCTGCAGGTAGTGTTATGAAACCTGCTGCTTAAATCTGCATAGAACAGTGAGTTACTTGGGACTCTAACTCTACGGGTGCCTGTGTTGACCCTATTGTGATACATAGTGATTTAATGGACACTTAGTGTTTCTAATAGACTGTTCTTTACCAAGGTGAAATGTCATAGACTTTACATGAGTGCCACATGCCCTAGGGCATGATGTGTTTTCTTTGAATTTTAAAAGACTGGTGTTCCTCTGGAACTTGTGTTTCTAAAAAGCAAATTTTTCTTTTCAGAATCAAGATTACCGTCTTTCATTTCTATGTACATTATTCTTTATTATTGTAAATAAATTCTATATTCATTATTGTAATTACTGCCATAATGATCTGCAATCCTAAAAATAAAATGTCTATTTTATTTCCATGTGCGTCTCTCTTCGCTCCTATTCCTTATCAAGAAATATACGATTGTTATAGTTTCATTTACCTCTTTCCTAATGATCAAAAAGAATAATATAAGTAATTATGTTATATACTCACTCATACCTTGATAATATTCCTACCCGAATATTAACCTTTGTCTTGTCTCCGAGTCCAGCGTGATCTCTCCACCGGGTGAGTAGCTCTTCAATGATCGCTTCGAGATGTCCTATTGTCCACCAGGACTTCCCTGCCAGGGGGGGGGGGGAAGCTAGTTTACCATAGACTCTCTGGTAAGGACATGTTCTATAATACTGTTCGAAGCCCTTGGCACTTGGATTAAAAGGGGAAAAAATCCACAATACATTAATTCTCTGGTACACTTCCATTAGGACGTCATGGCTTGAGCCCAAAAAACGGATTTTGAGCGAAGCGAAAAATCAATTTTTGGGTGAGATAGCCATGATGTCCTGATGGACCCTCCCGTCTAATCTAGCTCAGCCTTTCAGGCCCCTCCCGGACCTACTGTATCGCGGAGATTGGTAGAAGCTGAGCTCAGGATGAGGACGGACGTGACGTCATTTAGCAATGGCGCCCGTTTGTTTACGTCTCGCGTAATGAGAGTAACTTTGGAACGGCTCCTCAGTTACTCAGCCACCTTTCCATATCGAAGTGTTAACTCTATATGGGGTGCAGATAGCTATGTGGCGTGTTAATACATGTGTCCCCTGTTGATATACGATATCCTAGAGGGAAACCTTTAGGGTACTCGCACCAGAAGTTAGAATTCTGTGATAACCTATAGTTTAATTCTCTGGTAATATCACTGTAGTTAAATATACCCTAGGAAGCTACTGAAGGAACCTTCCATCAGGACGTCATGGCTATCTCACCCAAAAATAGATTTTTCGCTTCGCTCAAAATCCGTTTAGTGTTATCAAGAACAGATTATGGTAACCCAATATATGGATCAGGATCTGAAGCTACTTTGAAGCCTTTAGATCCAATACACACTCAAGGTCTAAGACTTTGTACTGGAACGTTTAGATCTTTCCCAAATACCTCTGTATTATGTGAAAATGGGGAACCACCCTTGTCCCTAAATCTAGATTTTATGACAATGTGCAGCGCATTATCGATCCTATCCACCAATTCCTCTAAGAAGCTCTTCAATTAAAGAAATATATTTATAAACATTCATTCATGAACGACCATTTCCCACAAGAGCAAAAATATCACTACAATCTACAAACATAATAATGAACCTTATTCAACCATCTACTCTTTCTGCACCTTGTATCCTCAAAAAGAAAGATAAAAATGCTCCCCTCTTCTTTATTAATCAATGAAATGTTGTTATACTCCGAGTCACCACAAACAACATACTTAGAGCATATTCAAAGGATGGAACCTATTATGCTATATATAGTAATGGTTATAAATCTTCTATAGGTGCTGGCTGTGCTCCAGTGTCCTCAGACAAAATAAGTTGGCTGTCACTACCTAGTGAAGTATCAGTATTCACATCTGAACTAACCGCAATTTTACTAGCACTTCACATTATTATAACAATTAAAGACAGGGTCCATCAATCATTTCTTTCAATGAGGGATTCCAGTGGTGGAGATCAATTTAGTGTTGATTTAGTGCCCCCTGATTTCTGTGGGGCAGCATTCGTCATCGGACTGTTGTGGTAGTGCATCCAATGCAGTCTTTTCTGTAATATTTACACATGTCCACTGGGCATGAAAATTTAGATTACGTTTGTATACGCTTCCTTTTGTCCTCTTGGGGCACTATTGTTTTTCATCACAAGATGAACCGCCCCAAAAGGAACAAAGGAAGCTTATACAAATGTAGTCTGGTTTTCATGCGCTGAGATGTTTAAATACTACAGATAAGACTACATTGGACGCACTACCACAACAGTCCGATGACGAATACTGGTCCACAGAAATCAGAGGCAATAAACCAATACTATATTGATGTCCAAGACTGGAATCCCTTCTTGAAAGAACTGATTGATGGAATTCAGATGGTTAACAAGGAAAACGAACATGGTAGGCTTATAATAGCTGAAATGTAAGCATCACCCTCCAGGGTCCTACATTGAACGTCCAGCGAGATTCTAATTATACGCTCCCTTCAAGCAAAGAGTGATACTGATATGTTGAGACTCTGTAATGATGCAGGGCCGAACGTACGTTTGTGTGTGTGCGCGCGTTTCTGTGTATGTGTATAAGTATGTATATAAGTATATAATCAGCCATTATCATCCCTTTAATAAAAGGATCTCCGAATTTTGAAAAAAAAAGAAAAAACTTTTATTTTTGATTTTTAGAATATTTAATTTCTATAAAATATTTCAAAATAATTATTCATAAACTTTATAGAACCTCATATATAAATGGAATTGTAAACTTATGTTAACCAATAATCACTTGATGAAGACAGTTTTATACAAACAGTGCTCTCGTGAATATAATATAAAGAAAAGGAGTAATAATCGTTTCTTAAACCAAAAGATTACATCTGAAAACTTAAAGAAGGTGAGAAAATAAGAAAACTCCTGTAGGAAACACATCAACGCCACTAAGGCAATCGCTTATAATGGATATTGAATTGCAGAGAAGCTGTGTCTTAATGGCATATATATAGGCATATATACATACATACATATATATATATATATATATATATACGCATAGTATATACGCACATACATACACACACACACACACACACACATATATATATATATATATATATATATGTGTGTGTGTGTGTGTGTGTGTGTGTGTGTGTGCATACAAGTACACCCAATAGTCTGGCCTATTTTTTACAGATTCTCCTCTGTCCTCATACACCTGACGACACTGAGATTACCAAACCATTCTTCTTTACCCAAGGGGTTAACTTATGCACTGTAATTATTCAGTGGCTACTTTCCTCTTGCTAAGGGTAGAAGAAACTCTTAGCTATGGTAAGCAGCTCTTCTAGGAGAAGGACACTCCAAAATCAAACCATTGTTCTCTAGTCTTGGGCAGTGCCATAGCCTCTGTACCATGATCTTTCACTGTCTTGAGTTAGAGTTCTCTTGCTTGAGGGTACAGTCGGGCACACTATTCTATCTCATTTCTCTTCCTCTTGTTTTGTTAAAGTTTTTATAGTTTATATAGAGAATATTTATTTCAATATTGTTACTTTTCTTAAAATACCTTAATTTTCCTTGTTTCCTTTCCCCACTGGGCTATTTTCTATTATAGCATTCTGCTTTTCCAACTAGGGCTGTAGCTTAGCAAGTAAAACACAAACACACACACACACACACACACACATATATATATATATATATATATATATATATATATATATATATATATATATATATATATATATATATATATATATATAAAATGAATAGATATCTGTCTAAAAATCGAAGACAGCTTCTCTCCGGACAAACTGAGCTCTTTAGTCTTTATGATAAAAGGAAAACTGCATTCACGTGTTTCCATTTCTTATGTGTTGTCGACACATGTTTCGAATCACCTTTTACTTGTCTCTTCACATATACTAAATTTGTTGGATGATGCAATTACAATTTAATATAAAGACCATGGTGGTGAAAATTTCAGGATGCAATATATTTGGATATTCAAAAAATAATTTACAAATATTGGTAAAGGGAAAAGATAAGAATCTTTGAAATGAAAAATTTTAAGATTTACTTTGAAATTCAACATTTGTCAAGGAGTATGTTCAACTTCAAGAATATTTGTGCAACAATTTTGATAAAGAACCCTGACCCAATATAGAAAGGAGTGAAACTAAAGAGGAAAAGGATGATGAAAGTTTTTATTCTTTATATAATTCGCAAGGCATCTTCAGTGTCTATTTCCAATCATCATTTACATTTACATTTTACGGGAATAGTTTGGTCTTCATTCTAATTTTACTCTTGGAGGGAAAGCTCGGTAACCCTGTCTCTAGGATCCGGGTATTAATTTTGAAGGAAGTCTTCATGAAAATCAATCTTGTATTTGGCTTTGGTTTTTTCCATATGCACTTCGTGTTGAATGACTTCCCCGTTCCCTGTATCAGTCCCTATGGCCCAAATCAAACCATGAATCTAAGCAAAACCACCGACTGTATGTCACAGCTAAGCAGGAGTCATTCAGTTTAGATCCAAAAGAGGTCTCCAGTCAGGGCCAAGATCAGATCCTCAGAGTCTTCAGCATTTGAAGGAACTAATGGAAGACATCGTTCTATGCCTGAATATGGCACAACTCTCAAGTTTGAGCTCTTGTTGTAAAATTATTTCAGTGCTCCTATAATACTATAATTGTTAACAAATCGTGAAAATATTATTATCAATAAAACTAAAAAAAATTTTTTTTCCAAAAATCATTAATAAATATAGTTAATGCAATATCTTACTAAAATTTACATAATACTTTCCCATCGGTTTTCTTCAAAAGAAAAAATTCAAATAAAACCTGGAGTTTATGGTCTAGACTGCCCGGTATGAATTACTTTTGAATCTCTTTACTCTCCTCCTATCTCTCTTCCTCATTGGCAGACAGGTCCTTCTCTAGGGTTTCCCTAGAGTCGCCCGGGGGCCGTGGCTCGGCTGGGACACCCTCCTAGAGGGTCTCCTGACGGAGCTATAGTCTTGGAGGACCAGACCCCATAAGTGACCTAGATCAGCTGAAAAGCGAACCAAATGAAACTTGTAAAATTATCAGTACCACCCCAGGTATAGTGATTGACAATCAATCTTTCAATGTGCTTTACAACATTAAATTTGTTTCAGGTTCAAAGTAACTGAAGAAATATACCAAGACAAATCTCCTTCCCAGGTAGAAGATCTATTGGAAAGTTTCACAGAGGAGCTATCTCAAACTGGAGATGATAATAAATGTACACCACCAAGAGTAAACGGGAAGGTAATGAAAATTTCAACTTCTAATTGTTTTAGTGGTGTTTTCAGATCGTTTTAGAACAAACATTTGTTATTGTATGAAGCACTAATGGTATTAAGAAGTTTGTTATCTGTGGATGTTTTTTTTCTAGCGTAATGAAAATGGTGTGATGGCCTCCATCTGTTTCATCTGCAAAACAGTTGAAGAGAATTGAGAGAACAGGACCCTCCTTGAAGAATGCAGCATCCATTCGTTCCATCCTGATGAGTGACAAATATGAAGAAGTCACAAGGAGGATTATGAGCTCTGAATATTGTGGTGAAATGTACCATGCCTCCTGCCACCGAAGATACACTGCTGTGAAGAGACCGGAAGCTGAGTTGGGTCCATCAAAGAGAGATACAAGGTCAAGCAGTGTCTCGCCAAAGACTGAGAGACATGGCATCTTAAAGAGAGAGTGTATCTTCTGTGGGAAGGAGAGGAAAAGGAAACGGGGAAAAGAGAAACCGCTTACATCAATTGCAACAAAAGGTGGCTGTGATACACTATTGGAGCGGGTCCATAGATCCACAAATGACCATTTCAAAAGTTTGATCATGGGCAATATTGATCTTATTGCCAAAGAGGGTAAATACCACAAGTCGTGCAGATGGCATTTCATGCATGAGACAGAAGTGGCAGAAACAAGTTGTGCAACACCTCATGATATCCATAAAAGGGCATTCAAATTACTGTGTGGTTTCATCACAGAACAAATTATCCAAAATGAAAAGTCTCTGATGGTGACATCATTGTTGAATAAGTACAAAGCTGAATACACAAGTAATGGAGGTGATCCCCAAGATGTTGACGCATACACAACACAAAATCTGATAAGGAAAGTTCAAGATAAATTTGGTGACCAAGTCTGAGTGAAGCTTGCTGACATTAGAAGGGGAAATTTCATCCATGCCGCATCACTCACTGAAGAACAGGCACGAGTACATCTGTATGACAACACAAAGGAACACGAGGAAAATGAAAAACTTATATGGACGGCCCTCCATCTTCGTTCCCAGATCATGCAGTTGCCAAAATTCAAAGTGCCTGATCCAGCCACAGTGCAAAATTTGAAAGAAAGTGCACCGGATATACCAAAGCAACTGGAGCTGTTTTTTAGAAGCCTCTTAGGTGGCCTTACACCAAACTTACAAGGGCCTCAAAATGGGGCAATTGACCGAAGGGCCACATCGATGGCATCTGATGCTGTGTTCAATGCTACGCAACTGGGCGGGCGGCAACAAAAGAAACTGAGAAGTATCTCCTCGGAACATTGCAGAGGGGGCAGGTAGCAAGACAACAATTCGAAAGAGAGTGGCACAAGGACTCGCGCACGATTTCTGAAGTCAGTAAAAAGGATAAGGGTGAATAACTTCGCATCTAAAAACGAACAGAAGAAAAAATGGACGACTCCTGCTACAGAAACTGCAAAGAGGGTTGAAAGTCTGAGGGACTTTTTCATAAGAATCATCATTGTTGTGGCCGAAAATAACAACTTCGATCTCAGGCACGTTCTCAGGTACCCAATCACGTCATATCCTCTTTCCCTGGCACATGCTGATGGAGCACTCTTGAAAAGCAGGAAGCATACATTACTGAATAGGCTGGAAGAGTTCCAGAAAGACACACCAATCCCAACAGAGGTACATCAAGGTATTTGTGTTCGTATATATGATGAAGGCCTGCTTATTCATTCTGTCTTGTCAGTTATGAATGTTGGAACATCGTATGGAGCTATTGCCCGAAGCATCCTATCTACAGTATGCACTGGTGGAGGGGATGAAATCCATGTCTGCCTTGATAAGTACGTCGAAAATTCAGCGCTGGTGAATTGTGGCCCTCCATCAGTCCTAAGGCGAAGAGGAACACCAACTTCACGGAAGTGGCGGCAGAAGATCCTGATGGTATTAGAAGCGGTAGTATCACCTTTGCAGGGGGCGACAACAGGCCATCCTGATAAGCGATCGACGACGACTAAGAAAGACTTCCCTGCAACAACAAAGAAGTCAGCTGAAACTGACTCAAAGGGTCTTGTTGGATTGTCGTCATTCAGTAGAGGTTCCTGCTGCTGAGATGGCTGCAATGTCTGACATGCCTCACAAGCTCCGACTGTATTGGCGATGTCAGAATCGATACCGGGCCAGAAAACAGACTGCCTTGCTCTGCGCTTAGTTGCTTCCACACCCCTGTGGCTGTCATGCAAGTGGGACAAGGTGCGGCGACGAAGGGCAGCAGGAACTACAACTCTTGCTCCATACAGGACGAGGTCACTATCGGCGTAGAGATCTGCACGTAGTTTCCAATATGGGAGTAAAGAATTGTGCAAGTCATATCTGTTGCGAGGGAATCCTGATGTGACACAATTGAGTAGACGCGTATACGAAGGATCTGTTCTCGCTGCGTCACGAAGATCCTGAAGTATCCGGTCGGCATCCTGAGCTGAAGACTCGTCTGAAAGAGTAACGGTGTTCATGGCTATGACAGTCCGATGATGAGCAGTGGAAGAAGCACCTGAGATTTCGTCCTCCTGTGTGGGGTGGCTGACTGGGGCTCGAGACAATGCGTCTGGAACACAGAGCAACTTCCCAGCACGCCACACAGCTGTAAAGATGTAGGGCGAGATCTTCTCCTTGAGGCGCTGGAGACGAGAGTTCTCGATGGCATCCAGTGTATAACTGTTCAGAATAGGGATGAGGGGTCGGTGATCCGTCATCAGAGTAAAGTGCTGTAGGCCAGCTAGGTATAGCCTACACTTTGACATTGCCCAGACAACGGCTAGCATCTCGAGCTCAATGGTAGCGTAACGTGTCTCTGCATCGGCGAGAAAACGAGAACCACACTGAACTAGACGCAGGTGTCCATTACCATGGTCCTGCAGGAGAGCATATCCAATGCCATTGAGGCGTGAAGCGTCCGTCTGAAGAATGACGGGTAGGTCTGGGTCAAAGAGGGCGAGAACTGGTGGACTGGTGAGGGCTAACTTGACGCGTTGAAAGGCTTCATCATGGTCAGAAGTCCAGACAAATGTTCTCTTGGGACTCATCAGGGGGCGTAGAGGTTGGGCTGCAACGGAGATGTCAGGCGTAAACTCTGCTAACTGGTTGACCAATCCCATAAACGATCTGAGGTCCGTCAGGTTAGCAGGGGTCGGAAAATCCTTGATCGCACTGACTTTCTGGTGGTCAGCTGAGATGCCGTCTCCTGATAGCGTGTATCCGCAGAAGTTCACAGAGGGGGCAGCGACCACACATTTGTCCTTATTGAGTGTGATACCAAACTTCCGGCACCTGGTGAGCACTTTGTGGATACGATGAAGGTGGGTAACGTAGTCTTCGTCGTAGAGAAGGAGGTCGTCTATCACCTTAACACAGTTTTGGACACCTTGAAGGGCCATATCACCTCGCAGGCAGAAGGCATCTCCAGTAGCTGCAAAGCCCATCGGTCCTCTGCAATGTATGAACCGACCATATGGCGTAATAAAGGTGGTTAAGTGACGATCTTCTTCAGCCAGTTCTATCTGCCAGTACCCGTAAAGAGCATCAGCTGTGGTGAAGAAACGAGACTTCCGGTCCACACTACGAATAGCCGTGTAGGGTGTGGGTGAAGGGTGGGCTGGACGAGAAACTTGGCTGTTCAGCTTTGTTAGATCGACGGTGATACGTACGCCTGTTCCATTCTTGGCGTCGACGACAAGAGGGTGGCACCAAACTGAAGGGTCATCACCAGCTGGTTTGATTATCCCTTGGGCCAGCATAGAATCAAGCTCTTCTTTGACTTGGTCCTTAAAAGCAAATGGAATCTGTCTTGGGGTGTGGATGGCGAAAGGCACTGCACCATCCTTTAGGTGGATTCTCATGGGAGGACCAGCCATGGGCTTGAGAGGAGCTGTCTTCAAATCTTCTTTTGAGACCAACACATCTTTAAATTCCTGAAGAAAGTATTCCTTGGCTGCTGAAGGTGATGTAGTTGCTGAGATGGGTAGCTCCTTGCACCTATTGACATGTTTAACTTCTAAAATGGGTTTGGGGAAGTCTGGAGATATTATGAACAGTTCTTGGCAATGACCATAGGATAAAAGTGGAACTTCCACATTTTCGTGAACCTGAATCCTGGCAAGACACGATCGCTTGCCTAAGGTAAGGGTAGCTTGCAATATACCCAGAGCAGGTGACATCGGAGATCCATCCGCCGTGAACGTCACATTTGGTGGAGGTGGCTGCAAGCAGCTCCTGGATATACCCATGGTGTCTAGGTGTTGCTGTCCGATAACGGTGACGTCGGCACCTGTGTCAGGTAGCATCTTGATGCGAGAGTTAACATCGCCAGATGACAAGAGGACACAGATAGGTTTGGGCGTCTTGGAGATGGTGGAAGGTGATCCTAAGCGACGACAGCTGGTCCGTGAATCTTGTTGCTTGTTGGAGACTGCAGAGGCCCCACTGTTGCTTGAAGATCTGTCACGATGACCATTTTTCTTGTTATCCATGCAGCATTTATCGAAGTGTCCAATACGGTGACAATGACGGCACTGGACTTTGCTGGCAGGACACTTCAACGTCCTGGACCAATGGCCAACACGGTCACAGTTTTTGCAGGTACTGTTGGCAGCAGGGCATTTATCAGGTTCGTGCTGACTGGCACAATACTGGCATAAAACGGCAGGCTTAGAGGACTTCGGCGAAGGTGGAGGCTTCCCGCTTGATTTCTTGCTTCTCCTGTAGGCTGAAACGGCACATAACTGGCTGGGTGGGCCACGTATGGCAGAAGTTGCAGTTTTAGCTGCCTCATATGATCGACAGGTTGTGATGAAATCTTGAAGAGGAGAGTTGGTGTCCAAGGCAATCAACTTCTGAACCAACTCTGCATCTTGAATGCCCATCAAGATAATCATTTCCAGTTGGGTCTCTTCACATGCAGCGGCATTACCTGGGCACAAATCAACTTCTTCTGCGATGCGTCGAAGTCTCACGTAGAAATCAGCAAAAGATTCTCCTTCCATTTGCTTACAGCTAAGCAACTCTCTTCGGTGAAGGACTTCATTCCTTAGTTCCTTTATACGCAACTGTAGAGCATCCAGGAATTCGTCTACAGACTTATCTGTAGAGGGAGAAATCTGCAGTGTGTGTTCTAAAACACGCTGTGTTTCAAGGGTTAAACACATCCTCATCTGGATCATTTGTTTTTCACGTGGGAGCTTAGAAAGATCCACCAAAACAGCATAGTCATCCCACCGGCGTCTCCATTCCCTGAACATTTGGAATGTTGCATCCGCCTTCAGTGGGGGTGGCGTTTGGGCTGTTGCCTTCTGTGGAGGTGGAAGAGCGGGTTGATTGGAGTTAGAATTCACCTCTGTGCCAGGTGCATGGTTGCCTGGATGAGAATGGATGATCGGGGCAAGAGTTTGAATGAGAGCTGTAAACCTCGCATTTTCTTCTTCTCTTCTAAGATCATCTTCTCTTAGGCGAATTGCTTCTTGTTCCCTTCTTCTTTCTTCTTCACGTTGTCTTTCTTGTCTTCTTGCTTCGTCTTCCCTTCTTCTTTCATCCTCATACAAGCGAGATTCCTCTAAAAAACGAATTAAAGCGAGGAAATCAGTTCCGGTAGCTTGGGAGGCAGACGGTGGGTAGTAGTGGGGACTCAAGAGTGGTGGGGTGGGAGAGGCAGCGCTCTCCAACACTCCCCCAACACTGTGGGCGTAGGCGGCATCGACGCTGTGGGCACCCATAACGCTGAGTGGTCCCTCTTCTGTGGGCTCTTCTAATTGTTCTTCAAGTATATCTCTCGAGGCCATTATTACTTTCGATGTGCAGTGGGTAAAAATACAGTTCCAATAAAGTTATAAAAAACAACACGAACTATTTTAAAACACTAATAATAAGAAAAGTTTAATGCAAGCAAGTGTGTGGGCATGTGCATGAACACGTCCGGCAGCGACTCCGAGTTGAGGGGAGCAGCAACTCTGCCTCAGGACAGGCAGTCACCCCGTGACAATGAATGAGACCGGATGTGGTCACGCATGCTCCGACAGAGTCCCAACAGACTATTTGCTTGCTTCTTGAAATAGCACAGGAAAAACACTGGGACGTAAAAGAGAGCACTATAAAAGCACAATGCACTGCACAACAATTCACTGTTAACTTGCATCACTACACTGCTCATGAAATATGAGTAAATCGAATTACAACGAATTCACATTTGAACTGAGAGTCCATAAATTTGCGTTGGCCGGTTCCCGTTGTCCACGTCTTAAAGAAAGTTCTCCTAATACGACACTGTAAGTTCACTGCGCCATGTACGTGTTGATAACTTCCTTAACCTTAATTGGTGGGGCAAGGATACAACTTAAAAAGTAGGTTCTCAATGTCTATTAGAGTAAATACACAAGATACGTGGGACACGAGGAAAGATAACTTATCACCTAAGGGGACGAAGACGAACAGACTACATCATGGGAGCACAACAGATAAGTGTTGCCAATGCTGACTCAATGTTGCCATATCATATCAATAACATTACAGGAATTAATCTAATGATATGCAACATCTGAAATAATGGTTGAAAGTACATAATACAGTTAATAATACGTACAATAATGGTAATCATGATAATGCAGTAAAAGATACATACAATAATAATAATCATGACAATACTGGTACATGTGAAATGTGTGTTTTCATGTACCTACAGAAATCAAGACCCAGAAGTGAGGTCCTCCAAAAATGTCTCTATGGACTGTGGCAGCGGAAACAGCAGGCGATACATTAATGTCACCAATATTGTAGAGGTCCTTGAGGAGAGAAAATCAGGACTCCCAAAAGCACTGCTGGGGTACCACGCATTCACTGGATGTGACTTCACATCAGCCTTTTACAAGTAGGATTTTGTTCCACCTTTAACTGACAGATTGAGTTGGCATACTCATTGTACAGCAAAGATTTAGAATCATGACAAAATGAAGTTAATTAGTTTGAAGAGATAGTCATGCCTTTGTTACCAACATGATTCATATTCCCCTTCAGGAAAGGCAAAGTCAAACCTCTGGAAATACTTGAGAAGGACCCAACTGGAAGCTTTCTCCAGTTGTTCTCCAACATGGGTGAAGTTGACGTTGAAGTTGACATAGACGTGGCATCCGAGTTTGTTTGCAAGATGTATGGCCAAAACAAAGAACGTGATGTAGATGAAGCCCGTTATAGAAAAATTATGCTGATGTCGGGCACAGTAGATAAGGTATATATGTATCAAGTGTGTTGGGTTTTCAGGATGTAACATGTCTCCCTTGAATTGACTTAAGAGAGTAACAATGTATTCAAATCGTAACCTCCAATGCACATTCTATGATATTTCTTTCTGTCTCTCACTTAGGGTCTTAACAACCCACATTTATTTTGACAAGAAAAGCATTTTGAGTGTATTACTCAATTATTTCAATCCAATCTAACTTAAGAACATTCTCTTTTGAAGTATTTTGTCATATGATTCCACATTCCTTTCAGGAAAACCCACTTCTTCATATCAAAAAGGGTGACAGCGCATTGTTGCCCCCAACACGTCGGACACTTTAGAAAAAACTACTGAGGGCACACTACGTGACAGTTTTGTGGAGTCATTCTAACACAAAATCACCTGATCAAGGCCTATGCGCCATTGATTATGGTTGGGCAGTAGATGGTGACTTGTTGTAGCCAACCTAGTTTGACGGACCAGCCGTTCCTGATTCTTTATTTGCTAATGACAGTGACAAAGATCAGGAAATTCTTAGTCAATCAGAGGAAACAGTGATGGAAACAGATAACCTTGATGAACTGAGTGACTATGACCAGTGTGAGGATGAGCCATGGAGTGAGGACTCAGATTCTGATACTGAAGAGATGGATTAGTATATTTAATAGTTGGTCCTCCATTGACACAATGCATTTAATGCAAGGTTATAATATGTGCACAAAACATTTAACGATGTAATATATATGGCCAGCCGGATTTATCCCTCTTTTTTTACTATTATTTTTCAGCATCCACAATGATGTGAAAGGAATTATTATGGATTATATTTTCATTCAGTCTGATCAATTCTATTGTGCATGTACGATATTAGATATTAAATATTAGATATTAGATATATGATTAAGGAAATGCACTTAATCCATTGTAACTGTTCAATGATAGGCACTTATTATCAGGATGGCGTTATTTACTTTGGTGTCTTTCAGAAAACATAATTTCAATTTTATTTATATTTACTTCTTCAATAATTTTTTATGCATTACATTGTCAGGGATATAGATGTTCTATGGGAAACCATGTTCACTTCAACATTGGCCAGTGATGAATATACATGATAATTTTATATGTTCGTTTCATTCTATTTCATCTGTTTCGTTTACTAATCTAGCTTAACCCCTTCTGGACTTGGATGTAGTGACCAGTGTTACAAAGTATCATTAAATCTTGGTCCTGAAGGAATTAATCATGGGGTCTGGTCATTTGGACATGTCTGTCAGGGGTACCCCACCACAGAAACTGTCTGTCAGTGGTCATTCACTATACCTGGAGTGGTACTGATAATTTTACAACAAGTTTCATTTGGTTCACTTTTCAGCTGATCTGGGTCACTTATGGGGTCTGGTCATTTGGGCATGTCTGTCAGGGGTACCCCACCACAGAAACTGTCTGTCAGTGGTCATTCACTATAACTGGAGTGGTACTGATAATTTTACAACAAGTTTCATTTGGTTCGCTTTTCAGCTGATCTAGGTCACTTATGGGGTCTGGTCATTTGGGCATGTCTGTCAGGGGTACCCCACCACAGAAACTGTCTGTCAGTGGTCATTCACTATAACTGGAGTGGTACTGATAATTTTACAACAAGTTTCATTTGGTTCGCTTTTCAGCTGATCTAGGTCACTTATGAGGTCTGGTCATTTGGGCATGTCTGTCAGGGGTACCCCACCACAGAAACTGTCTGTCAGTGGTCATTCACTATACCTGGAGTGGTATTGATAATTTTACAAGTTTCATTTGGTTCGCTTTTCAGCTGGTCTAGGTCACATATGGGGTCTGGTCATTTGGGCATGTCTGTCAGGGGTACCCCACCACAGAAACTGTCTGTCAGTGGTCATTCACTATAACTGGAGTGGTACTGATAATTTTACAACAAGTTTCATTTGGTTCGCTTTTCAGCTGGTCTAGGTCACATATGGGGTCTGGTCATTTGGGCATGTCTGTCAGGGGTACCCCACCACAGAAACTGTCTGTCAGTGGTCATTCACTATAACTGGAGTGGTACTGATAATTTTACAACAAGTTTCATTTGGTTCGCTTTTCAGCTGATCTAGGTCACTTATGGGGTCTGGTCATTTGGGCATGTCTGTCAGGGGTACCCCACCACAGAAACTGTCTGTCAGTGGTCATTCACTATACCTGGAGTGGTACTGATAATTTTACAACAAGTTTCATTTGGTTCGCTTTTCAGCTGATCTAGGTCACTTATGGGGTCTGGTCATTTGGGCATGTCTGTCAGGGGTACCCCACCACAGAAACTGTCTGTCAGTGGTCATTCACTATAACTGGAGTGGTACTGATAATTTTACAACAAGTTTCATTTGGTTCGCTTTTCAGCTGATCTAGGTCACATATGGGGTCTGGTCATTTGGGCATGTCTGTCAGGGGTACCCCACCACAGAAACTGTCTGTCAGTGGTCATTCACTATAACTGGAGTGGTACTGATAATTTTACAACAAGTTTCATTTGGTTCGCTTTTCAGCTGATCTAGGTCACTTATGGGGTCTGGTCATTTGGGCATGTCTGTCAGGGGTACCCCACCACAGAAACTGTCTGTCAGTGGTCATTCACTATACCTGGAGTGGTACTGATAATTTTACAACAAGTTTCATTTGGTTCGCTTTTCAGCTGATCTAGGTCACTTATGGGGTCTGGTCATTTGGGCATGTCTGTCAGGGGTACCCCACCACAGAAACTGTCTGTCAGTGGTCATTCTCTATAACTGGAGTGGTACTGATAATTTTACAACAAGTTTCATTTGGTTCGCTTTTCAGCTGGTCTAGGTCACATATGGGGTCTGGTCATTTGGGCATGTCTGTCAGGGGTACCCAACCACAGAAACTGTCTGTCAGTGGTCATTCACTATAACTGGAGTGGTACTGATAATTTTACAACAAGTTTCATTTGGTTCGCTTTTCAGCTGATCTAGGTCACTTATGGGGTCTGGTCATTTGGGCATGTCTGTCAGGGGTACCCCACCACAGAAACTGTCTGTCAGTGGTCATTCACTATACCTGGAGTGGTACTGATAATTTTACAACAAGTTTCATTTGGTTCGCTTTTCAGCTGATCTAGGTCACTTATGGGGTCTGGTCATTTGGGCATGTCTGTCAGGGGTACCCCACCACAGAAACTGTCTGTCAGTGGTTATTCACTATACCTGGAGTGGTATTGATAATTTTACAAGTTTCATTTGGTTCGCTTTTCAGCTGGTCTAGGTCACATATGGGGTCTGGTCATTTGGGCATGTCTGTCAGGGGTACCCCACCACAGAAACTGTCTGTCAGTGGTCATTCACTATACCTGGAGTGGTACTGATAATTTTACAACAAGTTTCATTTGGTTCGCTTTTCAGCTGATCTAGGTCACTTATGGGGTCTGGTCATTTGGGCATCTCTGTCAGGGGTACCCCACCACAGAAACTGTCTGTCAGTGGTCATTCACTATACCTGGAGTGGTACTGATAATTTTACAACAAGTTTCATTTGGTTCGCTTTTCAGCTGATCTAGGTCACTTATGGGGTCTGGTCATTTGGGCATGTCTGTCAGGGGTACCCCACCACAGAAACTGTCTGTCAGTGGTCATTCACTATACCTGGAGTGGTACTGATAATTTTACAACAAGTTTCATTTGGTTCGCTTTTCAGCTGATCTAGGTCACTTATGGGGTCTGGTCATTTGGGCATGTCTGTCAAGGGTACCCCACCACAGAAACTGTCTGTCAGTGGTCATTCACTATACCTGGAGTGGTATTGATAATTTTACAAGTTTCATTTGGTTCGCTTTTCAGCTGGTCTAGGTCACATATGGGGTCTGGTCATTTGGGCATGTCTGTCAGGGGTACCCCACCACAGAAACTGTCTGTCAGTGGTCATTCACTATACCTGGAGTGGTACTGATAATTTTACAACAAGTTTCATTTGGTTCACTTTTCAGCTGATCTAGGTCACTTATGGGGTCTGGTCATTTGGGCATGTCTGTCAGGGGTACCCCACCACAGAAACTGTCTGTCAGTGGTCATTCACTATACCTGGAGTGGTACTGATAATTTTATAACAAGTTTCATTTGGTTCGCTTTTCAGCTGATCTAGGTCACTTATGGGGTCTGGTCATTTGGGCATGTCTGTCAGGGGTACCCCACCACAGAAACTGTCTGTCAGTGGTTATTCACTATACCTGGAGTGGTACTGATAATTTTACAACAAGTTTCATTTGGTTCGCTTTTCAGCTGATCTAGGTCACTTATGGGGTCTGGTCATTTGGGCATGTCTGTCAGGGGTACCCCACCACAGAAACTGTCTGTCAGTGGTCATTCACTATACCTGGAGTGGTACTGATAATTTTACAACAAGTTTCATTTGGTTCGCTTTTCAGCTGATCTAGGTCACTTATGGGGTCTGGTCATTTGGGCATGTCTGTCAGGGGTACCCCACCACAGAAACTGTCTGTCAGTGGTCATTCACTATACCTGGAGTGGTACTGATAATTTTACAACAAGTTTCATTTGGTTCGCTTTTCAGCTGATCTAGGTCACTTATGGGGTCTGGTCATTTGGGCATCTCTGTCAGGGGTACCCCACCACAGAAACTGTCTGTCAGTGGTCATTCACTATACCTGGAGTGGTACTGATAATTTTACAAGTTTCATTTGGTTCGCTTTTCAGCTGATCTAGGTCACTTATGGGGTCTGGTCATTTGGGCATCTCTGTCAGGGGTACCCCACCACAGAAACTGTCTGTCAGTGGTCATTCACTATACCTGGAGTGGTACTGATAATTTTACAACAAGTTTCATTTGGTTCGCTTTTCAGCTGATCTAGGTCACTTATGGGGTCTGGTCATTTGGGCATCTCTGTCAGGGGTACCCCACCACAGAAACTGTCTGTCAGTGGTCATTCACTATACCTGGAGTGGTACTGATAATTTTACAACAAGTTTCATTTGGTTCGCTTTTCAGCTGATCTAGGTCACTTATGGGGTCTGGTCATTTGGGCATCTCTGTCAGGGGTACCCCACCACAGAAACTGTCTGTCAGTGGTCATTCACTATACCCGGAGTGGTACTGATAATTTTACAACAAGTTTCATTTGGTTCGCTTTTCAGCTGATCTAGGTCACTTATGGGGTCTGGTCATTTGTGCATCTCTGTCAGGGGTACCCCACCACAGAAACTGTCTGTCAGTGGTCATTCACTATACCTGGAGTGGTACTGATAATTTTACAACAAGTTTCATTTGGTTCGCTTTTCAGCTGATCTAGGTCACTTATGGGGTCTGGTCATTTGGGCATCTCTGTCAGGGGTACCCCACCACAGAAACTGTCTGTCAGTGGTCATTCACTATACCTGGAGTGGTATTGATAATTTTACAAGTTTCATTTGGTTCGCTTTTCAGCTGATCTAGGTCACTTATGGGGTCTGGTCATTTGGGCATGTCTGTCAGGGGTACCCCACCACAGAAACTGTCTGTCAGTGGTCATTCACTATACCTGGAGTGGTATTGATAATTTTACAAGTTTCATTTGGTTCGCTTTTCAGCTGATCTAGGTCACTTATGGGGTCTGGTCATTTGGGCATGTCTGTCAGGGGTACCCCACCACAGAAACTGTCTGTCAGTGGTCATTCACTATACCTGGAGTGGTACTGATAATTTTACAACAAGTTTCATTTGGTTCGCTTTTCAGCTGATCTAGTTCACTTATGGGGTCTGGTCATTTGGGCATGTCTGTCAGGGGTACCCCACCACAGAAACTGTCTGTCAGTGGTCATTCACTATACCTGGAGTGGTACTGATAATTTTACAACAAGTTTCATTTGGTTCGCTTTTCAGCTGATCTAGGTCACTTATGGGGTCTGGTCATTTGGGCATGTCTGTCAGGGGTACCCCACCACAGAAACTGTCTGTCAGTGGTCATTCACTATACCTGGAGTGGTACTGATAATTTTACAACAAGTTTCATTTGGTTCGCTTTTCAGCTGATCTAGGTCACTTATGGGGTCTGGTCATTTGGGCATGTCTGTCAGGGGTACCCCACCACAGAAACTGTCTGTCAGTGGTCATTCACTATACCTGGAGTGGTACTTATAATTTTACAACAAGTTTCATTTGGTTCGCTTTTCAGCTGATCTAGGTCACTTATGGGGTCTGGTCATTTGGGCATGTCTGTCAGGGGTACCCCACCACAGAAACTGTCTGTCAGTGGTCATTCACTATACCTGGAGTGGTACTGATAATTTTACAACAAGTTTCATTTGGTTCGCTTTTCAGCTGATCTAGGTCACTTATGGGGTCTGGTCATTTGGGCATGTCTGTCAGGGGTACCCCACCACAGAAACTGTCTGTCAGTGGTCATTCACTATACCTGGAGTGGTATTGATAATTTTACAAGTTTCATTTGGTTCGCTTTTCAGCTGATCTAGGTCACTTATGGGGTCTGGTCATTTGGGCATCTCTGTCAGGGGTACCCCACCACAGAAACTGTCTGTCAGTGGTCATTCACTATACCTGGAGTGGTATTGATAATTTTACAAGTTTCATTTGGTTCGCTTTTCAGCTGATCTAGGTCACTTATGGGGTCTGGTCATTTGGGCATCTCTGTCAGGGGTACCCCACCACAGAAACTGTCTGTCAGTGGTCATTCACTATACCTGGAGTGGTACTGATAATTTTACAACAAGTTTCATTTGGTTCGCTTTTCAGCTGATCTAGGTCACTTATGGGGTCTGGTCATTTGGGCATCTCAGTCAGGGGTACCCCACCACAGAAACGTCTGTCAGTGGTCATTCACTATACCTGGAGTGGTACTGATAATTTTACAACAAGTTTCATTTGGTTCGCTTTTCAGCTGATCTAGGTCACTTATGGGGTCTGGTCATTTGGGCATCTCTGTCAGGGGTACCCCACCACAGAAACTGTCTGTCAGTGGTCATTCACTATACCTGGAGTGGTACTGATAATTTTACAACAAGTTTCATTTGGTTCGCTTTTCAGCTGATCTAGGTCACTTATGGGGTCTGGTCATTTGGGCATGTCTGTCAGGGGTACCCCACCACAGAAACTGTCTGTCAGTGGTCATTCACTATACCTGGAGTGGTATTGATAATTTTACAAGTTTCATTTGGTTCGCTTTTCAGCTGATCTAGGTCACTTATGGGGTCTGGTCATTTGGGCATGTCTGTCAGGGGTACCCCACCACAGAAACTGTCTGTCAGTGGTCATTCACTATACCTGGAGTGGTACTGATAATTTTACAACAAGTTTCATTTGGTTCGCTTTTCAGCTGATCTAGGTCACTTATGGGGTCTGGTCATTTGGGCATGTCTGTCAGGGGTACCCCACCACAGAAACTGTCTGTCAGTGGTCATTCACTATACCTGGAGTGGTATTGATAATTTTACAAGTTTCATTTGGTTCGCTTTTCAGCTGATCTAGGTCACTTATGGGGTCTGGTCATTTGGGCATGTCTGTCAGGGGTACCCCACCACAGAAACTGTCTGTCAGTGGTCATTCACTATACCTGGAGTGGTACTGATAATTTTACAACAAGTTTCATTTGGTTCGCTTTTCAGCTGATCTAGTTCACTTATGGGGTCTGGTCATTTGGGCATGTCTGTCAGGGGTACCCCACCACAGAAACTGTCTGTCAGTGGTCATTCACTATACCTGGAGTGGTACTGATAATTTTACAACAAGTTTCATTTGGTTCGCTTTTCAGCTGATCTAGGTCACTTATGGGGTCTGGTCATTTGGGCATGTCTGTCAGGGGTACCCCACCACAGAAACTGTCTGTCAGTGGTCATTCACTATACCTGGAGTGGTACTGATAATTTTACAACAAGTTTCATTTGGTTCGCTTTTCAGCTGATCTAGGTCACTTATGGGGTCTGGTCATTTGGGCATCTCTGTCAGGGGTACCCCACCACAGAAACTGTCTGTCAGTGGTCATTCACTATACCTGGAGTGGTACTGATAATTTTACAACAAGTTTCATTTGGTTCGCTTTTCAGCTGATCTAGGTCACTTATGGGGTCTGGTCATTTGGGCATGTCTGTCAGGGGTACCCCACCACAGAAACTGTCTGTCAGTGGTCATTCACTATACCTGGAGTGGTATTGATAATTTTACAAGTTTCATTTGGTTCGCTTTTCAGCTGATCTAGGTCACTTATGGGGTCTGGTCATTTGGGCATGTCTGTCAGGGGTACCCCACCACAGAAACTGTCTGTCAGTGGTCATTCACTATACCTGGAGTGGTACTGATAATTTTACAACAAGTTTCATTTGGTTCGCTTTTCAGCTGATCTAGGTCAATTTTTCCATATCACTTTCATGCCGCTGAGGGGCACACCCACCACCAGATCCCCGGCAGACTTCAGTTTTCATAAACAGTGGTGTACATACAACATCACTATGACTAAGAAAATTGGTTCGCTTTTCAGCTACCCAAACCACTGCGGGCTCCTGCTCTACATCGTTTGATGGTTCGAATGTGAGGGGGTAGAGAAATTACCAACAGCACTCAAAGAAATGCGATGATTAATGAGATATATATATATATATATATATATATATATATATATATATATATATATATATATATTAGAGAGATAAAGAGGTCTTATCTCTTATTCCTATAAGAAATGCAATCGTTTTCGATAATAGTGATCGAAAAGTATAATCACACTGATATATTTTAATTCCCTAATACATTTCTCTATAGAACATCCTTAAATGCTGTGGGAACTGACTATTTCAATTAATATACGTCAGAATGATATAGCCTTCGTTTGCATTATCCTAGCAGCTGCTCTCTCTCTCTCTCTCTCTCTCTCTCTCTCTCTCTCTCTCTCTCTCTCTCTCTCTCTCTCTCTCTCTCTCTCTCTCTCTCTCTCTCTCTCTCTCTACTACCTGTATCCATTAGTTAGATAAGGACACATTTTTTTATGTTATTTGGATGTGCCTAAGGATCACACAAAACCGATAACTACTTTGCAAGCTTGCGTTGGATTTGCATTTCTTTTGGGGGAAAATCCTAAGTTCCAAAGATGATCAGTAACTACCTAAAAACACTAGCATGCCTAAACCACGTGTGATATTGGTTAATTTTTAGGCGGTCTCTGGTCACGTGGTTTCATTTTTGTTTTTTTCAAATCACGGTTTGGTTATGGATGGTTTGTTACTTCACTGTAAACCCCCCGACATATTACCTTTTGTTGAATCGTAACAGCAGTAAGGAACCAATGCCCTATTTTATTTCATGAATGCTCATAGCGATCAGTGGTTCTTAACCTTTTTTCAATGCATGCTCTCTTTTCAAATCAGCATAAAATTCTTGCACCCCTGAAGTGTTGAAATACTAGAGAAAAAACGCGTAAATGCTATGATATAAAGTGGATCTGATGTTTATTAAATGAAAAATTGCTTCTCGGACAAATGCTGTATTACTGTTTTCACAGGAAAAAAAAATAAACCTGCGAATAAAACGAAATATTTTTGTTCTAATTATTCATATTCATATGGTTAGAAATTGACCACACACCTCCTAAGGGAACAGGCACCTATGTATAAGAAACATCGAGCGAAGTCAATCATAACTTTGTTGATACCATTGTCAGGAATTGTGGCTATTAAGTATTGCTGTCCCTCCACCTGCTATTTAGGTTTTATTTTCGGTTTAGCGTGCAAAGATTAAAGCTATTTGTAAGTCATATATGACTCATCCCATTCCGACAATTAACAGTCCAATTATTGAAAATTATATCCCTAATTACGAAAACTTTGTTACTTTGTTACCGGAAGAAATAAGTCAATAATTTTGATCTTACACTTTTCTTGCATGTTGGTTTGGTTTTGAAAGGCCGGCGACCATAAAATTTGTTGGTTACCGATTCTTAGAACAATTAGTGTGAATATCTAAAACCAGCCCAAGCCACATCTTTAGCCTGGACTGTACAGGTATATGTTGCCCAAAACAAATGTTACACGCCAAGTTTTGTAACCGATGTTTTTATTAGTCATCATGGCTACAAATTAGCAATTGTAATAGTTAATTATTCTAGACTGAGAAGACACTATAGGATATCCTAATCTAGTATAGGATTTGCATATATGTCCGAACTTAGTTGAGTTACCAGCAATAGTTTTTTAAACATCGCCATCATTTCAATTGGATGCATTTTATGCCATATTGCATGTAAAAAATAATAAATGAATAACAATTTGATTTATTTCATGGAATCATTGATATTAATTGTTATCAATAAGGGTATTACCATCATCATCACATCATCTTCATCACTTCACAAATGTTGATAAGCAAACCTCGTAAAGCCATACTTTAAGGTCACTCAATTACCACCTCTCCACCATCATCTTTAACCACCACCTGATTATATCCCAACCTCATCCCCACATGTTCCAGGTTTAAAGGTCTGGTAGTTATGATAAGATCCTTCTGGTGGAAGTTAAAAAAAAAAAATACTAAGACGACAATATTTCATACATTTGTTCTCCAGGTGTTTACGATAATTTCATAACTACAAATAACGAAGTAAATATGCTAAAGACTGATCGAACACATAACGAGAGTAATGGATTTCTTGAAGACCTTACCTGGGGAACACCTATAAGGTGTTGGACGTCAGGTCATGAAACATCAAATAAAATCATAATAATACAAAGAGTCAATGCTAAGGAAATATTTCCTTTTGCCTTGGGGAGGGTGAAGCCAACTAGACTCCGACCTATGAGCATTGAGCAATCGTTACCAGGGAAGGGGGTTCGTATGGAAGTGAGCGACTTGCCCAGTTAATTTGATTGATTGATCTATTGATTAGGAGTTTTTTGGTGTCCTAACCACTAAGGTTATTGACACCAAATCAGATAATACGAGTAAACAATGTGTTAATAGTATAACATCTATACCCTACATCCTATATACCATACCATCACTATAATAATACACCACTGAACACTTTCATTGCATGCTATTTCATATATTTTATTTTTACCAATCACTTCTGAAACAATATTAATTATGGTGACTGATGATACAATTTAAATCTCCAACCTTAAATTAATATAATTGATATAGCAAATAATACTATTTTCTCTAAGAGGGCCGGAGCCAAGTAGCCCGTGACAAAAGCTGACCCCAACCACATCGAGCTACGTGGCTCATGATCGAAATCAAAGGAAAACACTGAAATCAACAACTAAACCTTTAAAACTCATTACCTTAAAAATTTGAACAAAAGCCATTTATTGATTATTGGTTACCCCAATAGGTGCTATTTGAAACAGTGTGTGTGTGGAGAGAGAGAGAGAGAGAGAGAGAGAGAGAGAGAGAGAGAGAGAGAGATGTATTTATATGATGAATATCTTCTAGAGTTCTAACACTGAGATGCATTCATTTCTCGTCTTTGAAGTGCTTACATTACTGCTGAAGTTTTGATAGAATCAACAGCTTTCTCATAGTCTATAAATGCCATACATGGTGGCTAGACATACTCTGTTGATGTTTCTATTAACTGGTTAATTACATGGATATGGTCAGTTGTTGAACAAATGCTTCTAAAGCCTGCCTGCTCTCTTGGTTAAGGCTCAGTCTTTCTATTTGTTGTAAATCTTTATGATATCTATAGGGAAACTACATAGAGATAGTAAAAAAAATCTGATTGAGAAATGATTTAGAAAGGGTGACCCCCTCTCTCCTAATTCATTCACAGCATGCATAGAAGTTTTTTAGAATTTAGATTGGGAAAATATAAGAATTAACATAAATTGGAAATACTTTAGCAACTTAAGATTTGCAGATGACATAATTCTATTAGTGAATCATGGGAGGAATTGCAAAAGATAATAGAAGATTTGAATGGAGAAAGCAGAAATGTAGGACTAAAAATAAATGAGTAAAACCAAGATAATGTTCAAAGAAAATGCAGAGACAACCTATAAGGGTTACGGACGAACCTCTAGACTCTAGAGATTGCTAATGAATAAATGTACTTAGGACAGACAACACTTTAACATAAAGGTTATGCTGGTGAAAATTTAATCAAATTTTCACTACCATAACCTTTATATTAAAGTGTAGTTCCTCAAGTCAATGTAGTCATGAAGAAGGGTCTCGAAGTGATCCGAAACACATGTCGATACCAAATAATAAATGGAGAAAAGTAAATGTATTTCTGCTGTTATCCTGAAAACTATCTGCAGGACGATCTGTCCGAGGAGAAGCTGTCTTCGTTTTTGGACGCCTATGAGACGTTGTGTATTCATTATATATGTATTTATGTATATATATATATATATATATATATATATATATATAATGTCTTTTTTCTAAAAAGGAGATTATTTAATCAGATGGTCCAAACAGTATTAACTTAAGCATCAGACACTTGGAGCCTTACTAAAGGCCTTACAACATAAGCTGATAATAACTTAAAAGAGCTATGGAAAGAATGATGATAAAAATAACAATAAGAGACATAAAAAGAACAACATGGATACGAGAGCAAACTAAAGTAGAAGATATTCTAATATGTAAGAAAAAGGAATGGACATGGGCAAGACATATAATGAGAATGTCAAACAATAGATGGACATTAAGAATTGTAGATTGTGTCCCTAGAGATTGTAAAAGAAGAGAAGACGATCTTACAATGTGGCATGTCTGGGGTCTTTTTTCTATAGTGGACCAGTCACGGCTGATGACACACACAAATGTACACACACACACACATATATATATATATATATATATATATATATATATATATATATATATATATATATATATATATATATATATATATATTTAACGTTTAACTGGGCTCCACAAGTCACTGGGAGAGTTGGAAGACCCAGACCTACATGGCTGAGGACTATGACGCGTGAAGTAGATGATGAATGGAAATGTATTGAATTAAAAGCTCAAGATAGGGACGACTAATGAAATCTAACCGAGACCCTCTGCGTCAATAGGGGTAGGAGGAGATGATATAGATATATATATATATATATATATATATATATATATATGTATATATATATATATATATATATACATATATATATATATATATATGTGTGTGTGTGTGTGTGTGTGTGAATATATAAACCATTGGTAGAAACATAACATATACACATAGTAACATCAATCGCCTTCGAAAAAAATCTAGAAAGTAATAATTCCATTGGAAAAATCATGTGAATATTACAAAAATATTGATCATCTAAAACAAATTCCTCAGAAAAGTACTCGTGATATGCGGTTTTCCGAGACGTATTTTCTGTGTTTCGAACGGCTCTGATATCGATTCGTACCGGAAATGGATTGTTTTAAATCTCAAACCTGAAAAAATAAGTCGAAGCCTTCGGTTATTTCAATGCGGTTTGCTGAAAACGTCAATTACCCTTCGCCCGAGTTCGATCGCCGAGTGCGCTGCAGGCGTTACTTAATAATGAAAGTAATAAATTATAGTATTATTCATCTTTCCATCTTCCTATTCAGTCTCTTAACTTTTCCTTCAAATTGCAAATCCGAGCTTTGAACGACTTTAGAACTTTCAGACTCAAATCCACAAATCAAATCATGTAGTTTATTATTATTATTATTATCATTATCATTATTATAATTATTATCCTTGACATTATCATCATCATTATTATTATGATGATGATGATGATGATGATGATGATGGGTTTATTGAAACGAAAGAAGAGTTTTTTCGCGAGTCCTAAACTGCTACGGAAGAAAATCTTCACGGATCTCCGAATGGCTTCAGAAGAATTGGGTATAGACTTAGCAAGGAGTTCTGAAAGACCCTAGAACAGAATCTCTGAACGGCTGGGGAAGAAAACTTTCCCGCATTTCCAAATGCCTTCAGAAGAAACAGCCGTAGACTTAGCATGGGGGTCAGAATGACTCCAGAACAGATTCTTCCTGGAGCTCCCTGAACGGCACCTGAAGAAAATTTTCCGGGATCTTCAAAAGACTTCTGAAGACATAGCCGTAAAATTAGCATAGAGGTCTGAATGATTCCAGAACAGAATCTTCACGGAGCAGTTCTGAATGGCTCCGCCCCGAGATTTAAATGACTTCTGAAGACCTGATCTCCTTTTTTTCAAACTAAGCATGCAACGCAGTGAACATTGTTAATGGCTATTTTTGGAACAGGAAGCCGACTGCGAGAATTGTGTATTACAACTATAGGATCAACAGGAGGCTCTTCGGAACACCTTCATCTACAGCTGGTTTTGGTGGCTGCTGCAGAAGTTGTGGAGCTTTGAAGAACATAATATTCGCGCCTTGAATGATCCTTTGCTTGGGCTTTTGGAGATTATTGGAACTAAGGAAATAAGGACGGAGAAAGAATGGTTCAACTGAACGGTAAGCGACCTGTGGTTCTTCAACAGGATAGTCCCAAAATTCGACATTGAAGAAAGGACATATCCAAATCATATTGGTAAATATATTGTGTTGCTCATCGTTAGCTTTAGCGTGATGACGTATGCAGAGAAAGTTTATAGCATTCCTGTCTTTACCCATCGCCCTGATGGACAAAGACATAGATGCCATCGATTTCTCTGAGGAATCTGACGAAATGAAGACACACGGCACTGAAATCTCTCTTGAAATCTAGAAGGCAACTGACGAAGTAGGAAAGGATACGATGAAATCAGGAAGAAAACTGACGAACTAAGGAAACTGGAAGATGAAATATCAAAGGAAACCAAAATCTAAAGATGATAAAAACTAGAACAGACAGAAGAAAACCGCAACGAAGAGCCTTTAAATGAAGACGTAAAATAGCCTTTAATGCTAGAGGTAAGTCACCTTGAAATAAAGGTAAAAAAGCCCCTAATACGAGAAATAAGGTACCTCAAAATAGAGGTAAAAACACCTTAATGCTAGAAATAAGGTACCTCAAAATAGAGGTTAAAAAACCTTAATGCTAGAAATAAGGCACCTAAAAATAGAGGTAAAAGAGCCTCTAATGCTACAAATAATGGACCTCAAAATCGATGTCAAAATGCCCTAATGCTATAAATAAGGCTCCTAAAATAGAGGTCAAAGAGCCTCTAATGCTAAAAGTAAGGCACCTAAAAAGAGAGGTCACAGAGCCTCTAATGATAGAAGGAATGCACCTCAAAATCGAGGTCAAAAACCCCCTAATGCTATAAATAAGGCACCTAAAAGATAGGTCAAAGAGCCTCTAATACTAGAAGTAATGTACCTTAAATCGAGGTAAAAAAAAAAAAGCCCCTAATGCTATAAATAACGCACTAAAGATAGATGTCAAAGAGCCTCTAATGCTACAAGTCATGCACCTCAAAATCGAGGTCAAAAAGCCCCTAATGCTATAAATAAGGCACCTAAAAAGAGAGGTCAAAGAGCCTCTAATACTAGAAGTAATGTACCTTAAATCGAGGTAAAAAAGCCCTTAATGCTATAAATAAGGCACCTAAAAATAGAGGTCAAAGAGCCTCTAATGCTAGAGGTAATGCACCTCAAAATAGAGGTAAAAAAGCCCCTAATGCTATAAATAAGGTACCTCAAAATAGAGGTTAAAAAACCTTAATGCTAGAAATAAGGCACCTAAAAATAGAGGTAAAAGAGCCTCTAATGCTACAAATAATGGACCTCAAAATCGATGTCAAAATGCCCTAATGCTATAAATAAGGCTCCTAAAATAGAGGTCAAAGAGCCTCTAATGCTAAAAGTAAGGCACCTAAAAAGAGAGGTCACAGAGCCTCTAATGATAGAAGGAATGCACCTCAAAATCGAGGTCAAAAACCCCCTAATGCTATAAATAAGGCACCTAAAAGATAGGTCAAAGAGCCTCTAATACTAGAAGTAATGTACCTTAAATCGAGGTAAAAAAAAAAAGCCCCTAATGCTATAAATAACGCACTAAAGATAGATGTCAAAGAGCCTCTAATGCTAGAAGTAATGCACCTCAAAATCGAGGTAAAAAAGCTCCTAAGGCTATAAATAAGGCACCTAAAAATAGAGTTCAAAGAACCTCTAAAGGTACAAGTAATGCATCTTAAAATCGAGGCCAAAAAGCCCATAATGCTATAAATAAGGCACCTAAAAGTAGAAGTCAAAGAGCCACTAATGCTACAAGTAATGGACCTCAAAATCGAGATAAAAAAGCCCCTAATGCTAAATGTAAGGCTCCTGAAAATAGAGGTTAAAAAGCCCCTAATGCTATAAATAAACCACCAAAAAAGAGAGGTCAAAGAGCCTCTAATGCTAGAAGTAATGCACCTCAAAATCGAGGTAAAAAAGCTCCTAAGGCTATAAATAAGGCACCTAAAAATAGAGTTCAAAGAACCTCTAAAGGTACAAGTAATGCATCTTAAAATCGAGGCCAAAAAGCCCATAATGCTATAAATAAGGCACCTAAAAGTAGAAGTCAAAGAGCCACTAATGCTACAAGTAATGGACCTCAAAATCGAGATAAAAAAGCCCCTAATGCTAAATGTAAGGCTCCTGAAAATAGAGGTTAAAAAGCCCCTAATGCTATAAATAAACCACCAAAAAAGAGAGGTCAAAGAGCCTCTAATGCTAGAAGTAATGCACCTCAAAATCGAGGTAAAAAAGCCCCTAATGCTATATATCAGGCTCCTACAAATAGAGGTCAAAGAGCCTCTAAGGCTTGAGGTAATGCACCTCAAAATCGGTCAAAAAGCATCAAATGCTATAAATAAGGCATCTAAATATAGAGGTCAAAGAGCCTCTAATGCTAGAGGTAATGCACCTCAAAATAGAGGTAAAAAAGCCCCTAATGCTATAAATAAGGAACCTAAAATAGAGGTCAAAGAGCCTCTAGTGCTAAAAGTAATGCTCATCAAAATCGAAGTCAAAAAGCCCCCAATGCTACATATAAAGCTCCTAAAAATAGAGGTAAAAAAGCCCCTAATGCTATAAATAAGGCACCTAAAAATAGAGTTCAAAGAGCCTCTAATGCTAGAAGTAATGCACCTTAAAATCGAGGTAAAAAAAGACACTAACACTAGAGATAAGACACCTTGATATACAGGTAAAAAAAAACTCTAATGCTAGAGATAAAGCACCTAAAATAGAGGTAAAAAAGCACCTAATACTAGAGATAAGGCACCTTGAAATACAGGTAAAAAACTCTAATGCTAGAGATAAGGCACCTGAAAATAGAAGTAAAAAAGCTCCTAATGTTAAAGACAAGGCACTTCAAAATATAGGTCAAAATGCCACTAATGCTGGAGATAAGGCACCTCAAAATAATGTCAAAAAGCCCCTAATGCTACAGGCTAGAGATAAGGCCCCTCAAAATCAGAGGTCAAAAAGCTCCTAATGCTAGAGATAAGGCACCTAAAAATAGAGGTCATCTTCTTCTTCTTTGTCTGCATCTTTTCCCACTTTTATGTGGTGTCAATGTTTCTGGCCAGCGTTCTCCATCTACCTCTGTCCCACACTTCATCAACGGTTAATCCCTTTGATCGAAGGTCATAAAGCCCCTAAAGCTAAAGTTAAGGCACCTCAAAATATAGGTAAAAAAATCCCCTAATGCTCGAGATAAGGCACCTGGCACCTAAAATCAGAAGTCTATAAGCCCCTAATATTCGAGATAAGGCACCTTAAAATAGAGGTCATAAAATCCTTAACGCTAGAGATAAGGCACCTCAAAACAGAAGTAAAAAAGCCCCTAATGCTAGAGATAAGGCGCATAAAAATAGAGGTAAAAAAGCTCCTAATGTTAAAGATAGAGCACCTAAAAATAGACGTAAAAAAGATTAATGATAGAGATAAGGCACCTTAAAATAGAGGTTCAAAAACCCCTAATGCCAGAGGTAAGGCATCTAAAAATAGAGGTCATAAAGCCCCTAAATCTAAAATTAAGACACCTAAAACTAGAGGTAAAAAGCCCCTAATTCTAGAGATAAGGCACCTCGATATAGAGGTCATAAAGCCCCTAAAGGCACCTAGAAGTAAAGATAAAAAGCCCCTAATGCTAGAGATAAGGCACCTAAAAATATAGAGGTCATAAAGCTAAAGTTAAAGCACCTAAAATAGAGGTAAAAAATCCTAATGCTAGAGATAAGGCACCTCAAAATAAAGGTCAAAGAACCTCAAATGCTAGAAGTAAGGCACCTCAAAATAAGAGGTCAAAAAGACCCTGATGCTAGAGGTAAGAAACCTCAAAATGTGGGCCAAAGAGGTGCTACAATTAAATAGAGCATATACTTCAGGTATTTTTTATGAATGAAATGACCCCACTTCATCCAGGTGAGTTGCGAACTAAACAGCCAGCATACCTCCTCCTCACCATGCAGGATCCTGCTACTTCAACACCCGTCAGTGAATCCCAGACCTTTCATATATAGCCATCCATGTCTGGACTCCGATAGATCTGACACAAATAGGGTTGTAACTAGGCAAGTAAAAAAAAAAAAAAAAAAAATATATATTTATATATATATATATATATATATATATATATATATATATATATTATATATATATATGACTAACACTTTTGATTTTGATTAATGTAAATATCAACCACAATGGCATTTAATATCGAATCCTATCTTTGGGAATGAATATCCACAAGAAATTCATTTATGATAACAGCTTCTGACAGGGCATAAATTCGAACCTATGCCTCTTAGCCGCAACCATGCTTGCAGACTGTGACCAACCATGCTATCAAGACAAATACAAGTTTATTACAAGTCTACCGTACATATTCCTGTCGAATTCAGGAATCTATTCTTAGATTTGAAATAAACTCATCTCTACTATGATAGCTGATTAGTGTTTGCAACACGTTTTTATTGATATATATATTCATGATAAATAACCACGTGTTGCAAAATCACTAATCAGCTCTCATAGTGGAGAAGGGTTGCTTTCAAGTCTAAGAACAGATTCCTGAATTCGACAAGAATATGTACGGTAGACTTGTAATAAACTTTATATATATATATATATATATATATATATATATATATATATATATATATATATATATATATATATAGATAGATAGATATAATACATATATGTATATATATATAAATAGATAGATAGATAGATATAATATATATATATATATATATATATATATAGATAGATAGATAGATATAATATATATATATATATATATATATATATATATATATATATATATATATATATAAATAAATTTCTACCTCATACTTGGGGTCGAACGCTAGCCCCTTCTAATGAAAGGCCAGGTCGAAACCAACCATGCCACGAGAGGCCTAAAAGGAAATCGGAACCTGACGCTAACTAGCTGTCCGAGGATTTACCTGGCGAGACATCAGTCTCTTACCAGCGAGTTTTACCCGATTTCCCCGGCCCACCACGTGACACAATTGGTAGTAATTCATTCAAATTACCCTTAATGAGTCAATATGGATAAATATCAACACAACATCGTGTTCAAATAGAAATAAATTTCTACCTCATACTTGGGATCGAACGCTAGCCCCTTCTAATGAAAGGCCAGGTCGAAACCAACCATGCCACGAGAGGCCTAAAAGGAAATCGGAACCTGACGCTAACTAGCTGTCCGAGGATTTACCTGGCGAGACATCAGTCTCTTACCAGCGAGTTTTACCCAATTTCCCCGGCCCACCATGTGACACAATTGGTAGTAATTCATTCAAATTACCCCTAATGAATCAATATGGATAAATATCAACACAACATCGTGTTCAAATAGAAATAAATTTCTACCTCATACTTGGGATCGAACGCTAGCCCCTTCTAATGAAAGGCCAGGTCGAAACCAACCATGCCACGAGAGGCCTAAAAGGAAATCGGAACCTGACGCTAACTAGCTGTCCGAGGATTTACCTGGCGAGACATCAGTTTCTTACCAGCGAGTTTTACCCGATTTCCCCGGCCCACCACGCGACACAATTGGTAGTAATTCATTCAAATTACCCCTAATGAGTCAATATGGATAAATATCAACACAACATCGTGTTCAAATAGAAATGAATTTCTACCTCATACTTGGGATCGAACGCTAGCCCCTTCAAATGAAAGGCCAGGTCGAAACCAACCATGCCACGAGAGGCCTAAAAGGAAATCGGAACCTGACGCTAACTAGCTGTCCGAGGATTCACCTGGCGAGACATCAGTCTCTTAGAAGGGGCTAGCCCACGTGGTGGGCCGGGGAAATCGGGTAAAACCCTTCTAGCACACGTGGTGGGCCGGGGAAATCGGGGAAAACTCGCTGGAAGGGGCTAGTCCACGTGGTAGGCCGGGGAAATCGGGTAAAACCCTTCTAGTCCACGTGGTGGGCTGGGGAAATCGGGTAAAACTCGCTGGTAAGAGACTGATGTCTCGCCAGGTAAATCCTCGGACAGCTAGTTAGCGTCAGGTTCCGATTTCCTTTTAGGCCTCTCGTGGCATGGTTGGTTTCGACCTGGCCTTTCATTAGAAGCGGCTAGCGTTCGATCCCAAGTATGAGGTAGAAATTTATTTCTATTTGAACACGATGTTGTGTTGATATTTATCCATATTGACTCATTAGGGGTAATTTGAATGAATTACTACCAATTGTGTCGCGTGGTGGGCCGGGGAAATCGGGTAAAACTCGCTGGTAAGAGACTGATGTCTCGCCAGGTAAATCCTCGGACAGCTAGTTAGCGTCAGGTTCCGATTTCCTTTTAGGCCTCTCGTGGCATGGTTGGTTTCGACCTGGCCTTTCATTAGAAGGGGCTAGCGTTCGATCCCAAGTATGAGGTAGAAATTCATTTCTATTTGAACACGATGTTGTGTTGATATTTATCCATATTGACTCATTAGGGGTAATTTGAATGAATTACTACCAATTGTGTCACGTGGTGGGCCGGGGAAATCGGGTAAAACTCGCTGGTAAGAGACTGATGTCTCGCCAGTTAAATCCTCGGACAGCTAGTTAGCGTCAGGTTCCGATTTCCTTTTAGGCCTCTCGTGGCATGGTTGGTTTCGACCTGGCCTTTCATTAGAAGGGGCTAGCGTTCGATCCCAAGTATGAGGTAGAAATTTATTTCTATTTGAACACGATGTTGTGTTGATATTTATCCATATTGACTCATTAGGGGTAATTTGAATGAATTACTACCAATTGTGTCACGTGGTGGGCCGGGGAAATCGGGTAAAACTCGCTGGTAAGAGACTGATGTCTCGCCAGGTAAATCCTCGGACAGCTAGTTAGCGTCAGGTTCCGATTTCCTTTTAGGCCTCTCGTGGCATGGTTGGTTTCGACCTGGCCTTTCATTAGAAGGGGCTAGCGTTCGATCCCAAGTATGAGGTAGAAATTTATTTCTATTTGAACACGATGTTGTGTTGATATTTATCCATATTGACTCATTAGGGGTAATTGGAATGAATTACTACCAATTGTGTCGCGTGGTGGGCCGGGGAAATCGGGTAAAACTCGCTGGTAAGAGACTGATGTCTCGCCAGGTAAATCCTCGGACAGCTAGTTAGCGTCAGGTTCCGATTTCCTTTTAGGCCTCTCGTGGCATGGTTGGTTTCGACCTGGCCTTTCATTAGAAGGGGCTAGCGTTCGATCCCAAGTATGAGGTAGAAATTTATTTCTATTTGAACACGATGTTGTGTTGATATTTATCCATATATATATATATATATATATATATATATATATATATATATATATATATATATATATATATATATATATATATATATATACGCACATGAAAGAGATAGGGAGGTCTTATCTCTTATTCTTTTAAGAAATGCAATCATTTTCGAGAATAGTTATCGAAAAATATAATCACACCGATATATTTGAATTCCTTATTACATTTTTATATGGAACATCCTTAAATATTGTGGGAACTGACTATTCTAATTAATATACGTAGGAATGATAAATCCTTCGTTTGCGTTATTCTAGCAGCTGCTCTCTCTCTCTCTCTCTCTCTCTCTCTCTCTCTCTCTCTCTCTCTCTCTCTCTCTCTCTCTCTCTCTATATATATATATATATATATATATATATACTACCTGTATCTAATATTTCATATTATTTGGATGTTCCCAAGGATCACACAAGACCGCTAACTACTTGTATTTCTTTCGGGTGAAGATCTCATGTTCCAAAGATGTTCAATGACCACTTAAAAACAATGTTAAAACGATATATACCCGTTTTCATTGTGAGTTGGAATCATTGATATTAAATGTTATCAATAGGGGTATTACCATCATCATCATCACTTCATAAATGTTAATAAGCAAACCTCGTCAAGCCATACATTAAGATCACCCAATTGCCACCTCTCCACCATTATCTTTAACCGCCCCCCCCCTGGTTATATCCTTCTACCCCCATCCCCAATGTTTGAGGTTTAAAGCTCTTACAGTTATGATGAGTTCCTTCTGGTGGAAGTTTTTTAGTAAATGAAAAACAAAATACTAAGATGACAGTATTTCATACAGATTGCTTTCCAGGTGTTTAAAATTATATCAAAACTATAAATAACGAAGTGAATATGCGAAAGACTGATTGAACAAATATCGAGAGTAATGGCTTTCTTGAAGATCTTACCGGGGGAACACTTTTCAGGTGTTGGACATCAGGACATGAAACGACAAATAAAATCGTAATAATACGAATGCTCAATGCTAAGGAAATATTTCCTTTTGCCTTGGGAAGGGTGAAGCCAGCTAGACTTGGACCTTTGAGCATTGAGCAACCGTCACCAGGGAAGGGGGTTCGCTTGGAAGTGAGCGACTTGCCCAGATAATTTGATAGATTGATTAATTGATTAGGAGTTTTTTGTCACCCTGACATCTAAGGTTATTGACGGTGAACCAGATAATTTAAGTAAACAATGTGTTGATAGTTTAATCTTTTATACCCTACATCCTATATACCACATCATCACTATAATAATGCACCAATGAACTTTCATTGCAGGTCATTTCACATATTTTATTTTCACCAATCACTTCTGAAACAATATAGATTATGTTAACTGATGATGCATTTTAAATCTCAAACCTTAAACTAATAAAATTGATAGAGCAAATAATACCATTTTCTCTAAAAGGGCCGGAGCAGAGTAGCCCGTGACAAAAGCTGACCCCAACCACACCGAGCTACGTGGCTCATGATCGAAATCAAAGGAAAACACTGAAATCAACAACAAAACCTTTAAACCTCATTACCTTCGAAATTTTGAACAAAGGCCACTTATTAATGATTGGTGACCCAATAGGTGCTATTTGAAACGATACATTATTAGCCCCTACATTTAATACTTAGGCTACAGTGTGTATGTATGTGGAGAGAGAGAGAGAGAGAGAGAGAGAGAGAGAGAGAGAGAGAGAGAGAGAGAGAGAGAGAGAGTGGGGGAGGAAACTGCTTAAGAAAATGCAAATGAAGGATATTTCCATGTTATGAATATTAATATGAATAGTCAGTTCCAATATTATTCAAGAAAATTCTATATAGGAATACGATAGGAAAATTCACATAAAAAGTTATGATAAAATCTTTTGATGAATTAGTTTCGAAATAATATAGTATTTCTTTGAGTGATATCGGTAATTTCCCTCTTCCTCACATTCGAACCATCCTAACGATGTCTCGGTTGTTTAACGTCGGCCACCTTTCAGGGCAAGAGGGGCATGATCTCTTCAAGTCAGGTCTGGCCAGGCGACACCGGTTTTGTTACTGGGTGTACTACCCAAGAAGAGCTGCTTACCATAGCTAAAGAGTCTCTTCTACCCTTTCCATGAGGAAATAAGCTATTGGACAATTAGTGCAGTAGTTAACCTCTTAAGAGAAGAAGAATTGTTTGGTAATTTCAGTGTTGTCAAAAATATGAGGAAAGAGGAGAATGCGTAAAGAATAGGTCAAACTATTCTGTGTATGTATCGGCAAAGATGAAATGAGCCATAACCAGAGAGAGGGCTCCCATGTAGTATTGTCCAGCCAGTCAAAAGACCCAATAATTCTCTAGCGGTAGTATCTCAACGGGTGGTTGGTGCTTTGGGAAACCTACTATCTATAATGTCCATCTATTATCTGTCATTCTCATTATATGTCCTGCCCATGTCCATTTCTTTTTCTTACATGTTCTTAGAATATCCTCTACTTTAGTTTACTCTTGTTTCCATGTTGCTCTCTTTCTATCTTTCAGTGTTATTCCCATCATTATTCTACCCATAGTCCTTTGATTTGTAATCAGTTTATGTTCTAAGGCTTCAGTAAGGCTTCAAGTTTCTGATGCATAAGTCGATATATATATATATATATATATATATATATATATATATATATATATATATATATGTATATATATATACCCTGTATATATTATACAATGTGTATGCGTGTATATGTATGAGTGTGTGCAGCTTCCCTTGTATCCTAAAAACTAAGATGATATAAGTTTGTAAGAAAGATACTGTCTTTAATTTTTAGACGCCACTAAGATATCTATACATTATATATATATATATATATATATATATATATATATATATATATATATATATACACGTGCATATATATATATATATATATATATATATATATATATATATACGTGCATATATATATATATATATATATATATATATATATATATATCATCTCCACCATCCTATCTATCTTGAGCTTTAAAATCAATAATTCTCCATTCATCATCTCCTACTTCACGCGTCATAGTCCTAAGCCATGCAGGCCTGGGACTTCAAACTCTTCTCGTACCTAGTGGAGCCCAATTGAAAGTTTGGTGAACTAATCTCTCTTATGGAATGCGAAGAGAATGCCGAAACCATCTCCACACCATGATCTCATGCACATATGGCCCTAGAGTAATCTCTCTTATAGTTTCATTTATAATCCTGTCTTGAAATTTAACTCGCAATATTCTTCTGAAGTCTTAGTTCTCAAATCTACAAAATCTGTTGTAAATTGTTTCATTGTTACACCGCGACTCACGTCCCTACAGTAACACCGATCTCACTAAATTGATATATAGGCTGATTTTCTGATTTTTATATGTAGTTTCAGGCGATTTGATTTCCAAATTTTACTTAATCTAGCCATTGTCTGGTTTGATTTTTTCAAGCTTTCATTAAATTCAAATTCTAAAGATCCCGTATCAAAGATCATAGTTCCTAAATATTTAAATGATTCCACTGCATTAATACTTTCTCCTTCCAATGATATTTCATCTTCCATTGCATATTCCGTTCTCATCATCTCTGCCTTTCTCCTAGTTATCTTGAACACTACTTCATATGATTTTTCATGCATTTTGGTACGCAAGCTTCTCAAGTCGTGTGGTGTTCTGCTAATAAGAGCACCATCAGCATACACTTGGTCAGTTAATTTTCTGTTACCAATCCAGTGTAATCCTTCTCCACCATCCCCAACTGTTCTATTCATTACAAAATCTATGAGGTAGATAAACAACATAGGTGATAACACATTCCCTTTGAGTACTCCACTTTTCACTGGAAATTCGTTTGATAGGACTCCACGAACATCAACTTTGCACTTGCCATGCTCATGAACAGACTTAGTAAAATTTACATATTTAAGAGGAATTCCATAATAACGGAGGACTTTTCACAAAACTGGTCGGTGCACACTATCAAAGGCTTTTTTATAGTACAGAAATGCCATCAAAAGTGGATTTCTATATTCTACATATTGCAGTTAGAATGTCTCAAAATGAAAATTTGGTCAGTGCAACTTTTACATTTTCTAAATCCTGCCTTTTCCTCTCAGCTATTCATCAATCTTTCTCTCTAGTCTTTTTAGAATGACCAAAATATATATTTTCATGACAACTAAACGTAAGTGTGATGCCTCTGTAATTATTGCAATCGGTCAGATCTCCTTTTCTTGCCATCTTTAATCACAGGGTTCTAAAATTTCTAAATTACCACAACCAGGACTTTGGTTATCCAACAGCCCCATATCCTTATATGGGAAAGCTAAAGCTGGAATATCCAAATCATAGATGACAGAGCCTCGAGAGGCCCTTTGAAACCTCTTGCCCTTTGGTGTAGACAAATTCCCTGGGATGTTATTCAGAAGCAAATTATTCCCGGTAGTACCAAGATCAATCAAAGTACTTATGCAGTCAGACCGTGAATGAGATTGTGATTGATAAACAATTAGTTGTAAGACCGGTAAAGAATTATCATTAACGTCAGCATGTGATATTATGGTATGAGGCTCAGTCGTGCCAAACAAGAATTCACTGAGTTTCAAATTGACAAGATGAATATTTACTGTGCAGTGAGATACACGACTAGTAGATTTATCAATAGAAACAAGAGTAATTCAAAATATTTCATTAGCCCCAAGAACTACATATCTTGTTTTCTAACACTGAAGAAACAGGTATGAATCTTGTTTACCACCTCTTTTTTAAAAATGAATGTCAACGCCAACCTCTCCAGTTGGTAGAATGATTACCTTTAATAAGTAAGCTATATCTATCAGCAGTACAATTAACCACCCAGTGTTCACTGAAACAAAGTACTATTCAGTCTTTAGAGCTACAGTCTGACACATGGCCATTAGTTGGACGATGTTTGTAAGGTTTAATCTCAAAACAAGTAAGATCAATATCAATAAATTCAGACAAGGAATGAGATAAAAAATGACTTTAATAGGATACTGCTCACTTGAATTTTCTTATCTTACATATACATAACATATCTATAATATTCCCTTCTACAAATTTATATATACCTCTTTGGAAGCTGAAAGAATGATTAGAATGTACAGAGCTTATCCTTCCATCTTTAGAAGTCTAAATTTGAAGCTTATTAACTTTAATATTTGCTGCAATTAAGCTCTTCCACACAACTTCAGCATGGAAAAAATCTTCACTGTTGAAGCTATGTGACCTAGTCAAGCCATTCTCTCATTAAGTGGAGTTTGGTTCTCTGGAAAAACCTGGTTTGTGGTAGTAAGGATATCTTGGAATTACTAGGTCGCCTTTCCAAATTACATTTCTTATTACTCAATTAGCTATAATCACACAATAGAATGATTTCTGATCTCTGGTTATTCGTAGCTACTTTGTTGTAATCTAAGATATCTTTTTCAGTGCAGGATCTTGTTATTTGCATTAGTATTCCCTCTGTGAGTGCAGGCTGGGAAGAATAATTATCCTCCCTTCAAAGGCTTAAAGTTTTCAATCCTAAGTCGTTATATATCATTATTAATGACGTTATTTATGCATTTGACAGTGATGTAGGCTTATTTATTATTATTATTATTATTATTATTATTATTATTATTATTATTATTATTATTATTATTATTATTATTATTATTATTATTATTATCATTATTAGCTAAGCCAGAACTCTTGTTGGAAAAGCAAGATGCTAGAAGCCCAAGTGCTCCAAAATAGAAAAATATGATGTAATTCAACCAGATCACCTAGTTGAATTAAAGACGCCCATTGGGTTCATAGAACAGATTGTGCTTGAACTTGAAACGAAAACGAAAGGAAGAAAAGTTTGAAGATATTAGACAAAGCCAAGGGGGATTAGAACTAAGAAAAGGCTAGAAAAGTAAGACAACGCAATTCAGTCACTGCAAATAAATCTTTAGTGACCTAATAGTCCAATGTGGCAAGAGGACATACTATACAAGGTAATCCAAATTTTGGAGATTCAGTGTGAAATTCGCGAGAATAAGCTTATTGAAAGTGATACTCTATTTGTGAAACTGAAATTTTTGTGCTTTTCTCACTACTTTTTTTATTCACCTACAATGAGCTTAAGCCATTTGGGCCTTATCATTTCCTCAATTTATTACAGTTATCTCTCTCTCTCTCTCTCTCTCTCTCTCTCTCTCTCTCTCTCTCTCTCTCTCTCTCTCTCTCTCTCTCATATATATATATATATATATATATATATATATATATATATATATATATATATATATATATATATATAACTCGAGAATCCTCGGTATACATCATTCTATGCTTTCCTTTCACTCTTAATCTCATTGCGATTTTATATCACGCTTTACTTCATTTCTCTCTTTTATTACTTATTCTCTATCTCTTTCCCTATTCCTTTCTCACTCACTCTCTGATAATTGGGAAACTTCCAAACAATTGCACAGACTGCCGGATGCCGTAATTGCTTTTAATGCTGGTTGTTACGAGACAATCCAGGCTATATTCCAATTATACTGTTTCGATATTGATTGCATCCTTATAACTTGTGGTGGAAATTATTCTTGAAACTATCGTGTCACTGTTATTTTTGTTTAAAAATTTCCTTCAACTGTGATTGAAATTTGCCAGTTGAGAACATACATACATACTCACACACAAAACTATACACACACACACACACACACACACACACACACATATATATATATATATATATATATATATATATATATATATATATATATACATATATCATCTCCTACGCCTATTGACGCAAAAAGCCTCGGTTAGATTTCGCCAGTCGTCTCTATATTGAGCTTTTAATTCACTACTTCTCCATTCATCATTTCCTACTTCGCGCTTCACAGTCCTCAGCCATGTAGGCCTGGGTCTTCCAACTCTTATAATATATATATATATATATATATATATATATATATATACATATAAAGTTCACGACAAATTAGGAGTAACTGCTAATTTGATATGATCTGCTAAAAAACTCTTACCAAAATCAATGATTATTAAATACAGTAACTCTAAACCACTAAATCTTGAAGAGGATTTCTGAAAAGGAATGAGTTAATTTTTTCGAACATACGTTCATATTTGTAACCTACAAATCCTGAGGTTACTACTATTTCAGAAAATACAATCCATCCTCCTAAGAAGTTTATAAAGTCTTAAACCTACTATACAAGTTATGATCCAGGTGACCTCATTGTTTTCCAATTACAATCGTTTATCCTAAATTGAAATTCGAAAGTTCTAACAAATCTACAACTGATCCGAGAGGCTTAATCTCACCATCCAGGGAGATATGTATTAGCATTTATCTGAAGAGCAGATACAAAATATTGAATTTCGTCGGACTTTACATAAAACAATGAATAAACCGAAAATCAAATTATCGATGTTAAAAAACAAAATTAATGACGTTTCTTCGTCTTCGCTAAATTCACATGGTAGGGCATTGGTCGAGTTTTTCCTAATCCTTATAACACAGTTAGATAAGCATATAACCAAGAAACGGACGCGCATTAATCTTAAAAAATTGTTCATGTAGATAAAAGCTGGCACAAAAAATATTTTACCGTGTATGGTAGGGCTCAAGGACATTGTCAAATCTTTTGCCTCTGTCACTCATAAGTAACTTTTAAACATATGATTTCCAATTGTCCTTATGATTGCCACTTAATTTACTTTTCTTCAATTTCAGTTAATTTCCGATTTACAGAAATAATTTCCACCGATTAAAATGATACAATTATAAGGTCTCTTAAATTGAATATGACCACAGTTTTAACCTTTGAAAGAATTACAAATCTATACAATCTTAGAACATGTTGATGTTTGCACCACCTGGATATCATATAACATCCCGAATTTAATTCTTAGTTCCCTCCTCTGATCTCTTATGGAACCTAACATCTTTCCACAACCAATTGATGATTTTGAAGATTCTAATCTAATATTTTCCCAATTATTATATCATTCCTTTCGTTTCACTGATTCTTCTAAATGCACGGTATATGTTCCCTCCCAGAAATTTTTTCCACACTTTCATAAATAATAATAACAATAATAATAATAATAATAATTATTCTTATTATTATCATTATTATTATTATTTGCTAAGCTACAACCCTAGTTGGAAATGCAGGATGCTCTAAGCCCAAGGGCTGCAAAAGGAAAATAGCCCAGTGAGAAAAGGAAACAAGGAAATAAATAAACTACAGTAACAACATTAAAATAAATCTTTCTCATATAAATGAAAAAAAAAACTTCTAAAAAACAAGAGGAAGAGAGATAAGATAGAACAGTGTGCCCGAGTGTTCCCTCAAGCAAGAGAACTCTACTCCAAGACAGTGGAAGAACATGGTACAAAGGCTATGGCACTACCCAAGACTACAGAACAATGGAGTGTCCTTCTCCTGGAAGAGGGCCTCACCATTGCTAAAAGCCTCTCTTCTAACCTTAGCAAGAGGAAAGTAGCCACTGAACAACTACAGAGCAGTAGTTAACCCCTTGAGTGAAGACGAACTGTTTGGTAATCTCAATGTTGTCAGATGTATGATGACAAGAGGAGAATGTGGAGAGAATAGGCCAGACTAATCTGTGTGTGTAGGCAAATGAAAAATGAGCCGTATCCGGAGAGAGGGATCCAATGTAGTACTCTGACCAGTCAAGGTACCCAATAACTCTCTAGCGATATCATCTCAAAGGGTGGCTGGTGCCCTGACAAACCTACTACCTCCAGCAGCATCACTAATAATTGGTATAGAATGACCACTCTTTGATGCAAAATTACTATATAAACACAATTTTAAGTTTTTACTCAAGAAGTTTGGAGCATACTGTCGTGAAAAAAAAAAAAAACCCGTACAGCAAACCCATCAACGTCAGCAGCTGAAGAGAAATATAATTTTAGAAAATATAGAGAGTAATCTAATCATGGTAATGACACTAATATTGGCTTTTAAGATATTCAGGAAAAAATAGGATCAAATCAGAAATTATTTCCTTAAATCAAACGAGATTCGTAATAAATCTACGTTCCAACTATTGACTGATAGAGTTTCCAACGCCCATTCCGCGTGATATTTATTTATTGGAGAGAGAGAGAGAGAGAGAGAGAGAGAGAGAGAGAGAGAGAGAGAGAGAGAGAGAGAGAGAGAGAGAGAGAGAGAGAGAGAGCGCTACTTGGAATTTTGGAAATTCAGATTATTGCTATTTTTGGATAGGAGAACATGTATATTTTATGTTCCAAATAGTTTTTTAATGAAACCAATTTGTTTTATTGCTAAAACGTCCACTTTATTATATTTGGGCAAGCTCAACCGGTCCCTTACGCAATCTTTTTCTGACCATGGTACCTGTTTATTTACATTTCTTCAAGAATTTGCGGGGTCGAGTTAATTTGACACGAGTATGCTATACAGTGGGTCAGAAATCGTCTCAGCGGCCACGACAGATTGGTTTTATTATAGTATTCAATATACTGTAACACCACCCTTTTCTAGATTCCCCCAGGAAGAGAATATAATCAGTTATTTCTTCTATCGATGGTATCGTAAGTCTTTGTCTGCTTGATAATATATTAACGAGCCGTATATTTCAAGGATTAGTACTTGAAAATAAAGACGTACTTGATACTTTCATGGCGAAGCATGCAACTTCATTGGAAAAAAAAAAAAAAAAAAAAAGAGAGAGAGAAAAAAAGTGGTCTTTAGTGCAAAAAGAATGAAATTATTCAGATCTTAATTCACAAAGGAGAAAAGCATTAATAGGCACACGACAATAGCTCCGTCAGAAGTACTACATAACTTTTTATTGGTTTGCCTCGTAGTGGGCACATGATTATTTGGTGTACTGCATTGTTTTTTTTTTTCTCTCTCCTCTTTCATTAGTGTGAAATAACCACACATTAGTTCGATACCAAAAGCTACTGATATCAAGTAATGTAATATCTGGTGTTCCTCAGGGTAGAGTTCTCTTGCTGGAGGGTACACTCGGGCACACTATTATATTTAATTTCTCTTCCTTTTGTTGTGGTAAAGTTTTTATAGTTCATATAAGAAATATTTATTTTAATGTTTTACTACTCTTAAAATATTTTATTTTTCCTTGGATCCTTTCCTCACAGGGCTATTATCCCTGTTGGTGACCCTGGGCTTATAGCATCCCGCTTTTCCAACTAGGGTTGTAGCTTAGCAAATAATAAATAATAAATAATAAAAATAAATAATAAATAATGAATAATAAAAATAAATAATAAATAATAAATAATGAATAATAGAAATAATTAATAAATAATAATAGTGTTCTCGGTCCACTATTTTCCATATTCTATCCGCATCTGTGGTTTGGCCTGGAAAACAAGCTCGTTGCATAAGCCTTTACATAAAAATTACGAAGAAAAAAATATGTATCACCATTTTCATTACCCAAAGTTTTGTAATGGAAAAGACTCTAGAACATAATGAAATGTCATGAAGTTTACGTTACATGAAATTTGAGATAAATATTTTTGTCCTCTTAATATCACTCGGTTGATATTTGCTGCATAAAAACAATAGAAGGAAGAAAGGAGCAAGGTAAAATAATGCTACTACTAGCTCATTACCCCTCAATAATAGCAGCTATTTGTCGGCCCAACAAACAACTACTATTAACGAAATTTCCTTTGATCAACTATTTATGGGAGTTTGCACTTTCAATCTTGAAAAGTGTAATTAAGTTTTCTTTCACAGCAAATGTAAACGGAAAAGACATTCCATTCACATCAAGTAAAAGACAAAGCTTATTCCTATTTCGTGGAACGATTTAATTATATCAAGAAAGTGTGACTCCGTTTCCATCTACTTTTCAACTTTTCACTTACTAACCAAATTCAAGCCTTTTTAATTCCCATTAACGTAAAAACAAAGTAAAATTCAATAATTA